>NW_012267223.1:11330020-11359548 GCF_000151885.1 Dipodomys ordii | reverse complement strand
CCACAGCGCCACTTCCGGCTTTTTTCTTTTTGCTTATGTGGTGCTGAGGAATCGAACCCAGGGCCTCAGGCATGCAAGGCAAGCTCTCTACCACTGAGCCACCTTCCCAGCCCGGCAGTCTAAATTCTTAAAAAAAAAAGACTTTCACTTTTCAGCACAGTATAAACTGATTTTCAACAGTTGATCACCCGGATTCATCTCCATTATCTCTAATTTACCTGTCCACTCTTACTGGCATGAATGGATAAAAACAATGTCCTTTATCTCATGAATTTCCTCTTCAAAAACTTCCCACTTGAGGGGCTGGGAAGGTGGCTCATTGGTAGAGTACTTGCCTTGCATGCCTGAGGCCCTGGGTTCGATTCCTCAGCCCCACATAAGCAAAAAGAAAAAAGCCAGAAGTGGCACTGTGGCTCAAGTGGTAGAGCGCTAGCCTTGAGCTGAAGAGCTGAGGGACAGTTCCCAGGCCCAGAGTTCAAGCCCCACAACCAGACCCCCCCTCAAAAAAAAACTTCTCACTTGAAATTCAAAGGATAAACATCAGTTGGCTTCACTACGTCCTACTATTCATTCCACGCATTTTCACTTGGTGGTTTTGAGTGAGAGACTGGTACAATGAAACCTGTGTTTTAGAAAAGTTAAACTGCTCATATAACAAGGATGCATTGAAAGGTGGAACATGGACAGGAAGGAAACTTATAATGGAGTGAGTTCAGGAGTATATTTATTTACAGGTTTAGCTAACACAGTTAAGAGACAAGGGAGATAATAAATTTGAATAACATTTGTGGATAGAGAAATTTACCTTAACAAAACGAACACAGTTTATTAGTTATTACTAAGTTTATAACATTTGAAAGCTTTGAAGTTTTCAAGTTTTAAAATGAAATCACACAGAAATGGTGAGACAAAGGGTGAACTAATTCCACAGTGATACTCTGGACACTATTTTGAGGATGAACTCTACAACCTGGGGCGGGGGGTGATCAGGAGGGAAAAAACTGGGAGAAAAGGAGGGAAGAGGTATTCTAAAAGAAGGGTACTCATTATCTCACGTGTAACTGCAACCCCTCTATATATCACCTTTACAATAAAATTTAAAAAAAAAACTGGGCTGGGAAAGTGGCTAAATGGTAGAGCGCTTGCCTTGCATGCATGAGGCCCTGGGTTCAATTCCTCAGCATCACATAAGCAGAAAAAGCCAGAAGTGGTGCTGTGGCTCAAGTGGTAGAGCGCTAGCCTTGCGCTGAAGAGCTGAAGGACAGCGCCCAGACCCAGAGTTCAGGCCCCATAACCAACCAAAAAAAAAAAGTCAATAAAGTAAAAATTTAGAGAATGTGCCAATTTTTAAAACAATAAAAAGATCTTTATGGCCATACTAATGCTACCAGAACAACTATCTTTACCACAGCATTATTTACCACAGCTAAGATATGGAATTAACCCAGATGCCCCTCAGTAGACAAATGGATCAAGAAAATGTGGTATATATACACAATGGAATTTTATGCTTCCATCATAAAGAATGAAACCGCCCGTTTGTAAGGAAATGGAAAGATTTGGAGGAAAAAAATCATATTAAACAAGCCAGACCCAAAGAAACATAGATCCCTCATTTGTACTAATTAGTATGTCAGGGGCTTGGGAAGGTGGCTCAGTGGTAGAGTGCTTGCCTTGCATGCATGAGACCCTGGGTTCTATTCCTCAGCATCACATAAGGCCAGAAGTGACTCTAGTGGTAGAGTGCTAGCCTTGAGTTGAAGAACCAAGGGACAGTACCCAGGCCAGAGTTCAAGCCACACAACTGACCAAAAAAAAAAAAAAAAAAAAAGGAGAGACTAATTAGTATATGTCTAGGATAATCCTCGCAGATGAGCAGAATAGCTCAATAGCTATGTACATATGACCATATAAGATGATGCTAAGTGAAATGAATTCTAAGACATGAACACAAGAGGTTTTTCTTTGTTGTGGTTGTTTTTAATGTACTATGTGCTTTCTTTTTTCTTTTGTGTTTTTCACCTCTATGGCTTATTTTTGTTGTTACAGTATTTGATTTTGGTACCCTGGTATTGTAGGTATGTTTATCTGAATTTGGGAAGAGAAGGGGAACAACAAAATGGTGAGACAAAGAACAAAGGGTAACCAATGCAATAGCTATATTCACAAGACAATATGTTAGAAATGATCTGTACAACTGGGGGGTTTGGAGGGAGGAAGAGAGGGAGAAAATGAGGGAAGGGGTAACAAGTTTGACAAGAAATGTACTTATTACCTTATTTATGTAACTATAATCCCTATATACATCACCTTGACAATAACTTTTGTTTTTAAAAAGATCCTTATGCAACGTTTTAGGTACATAACACTAAACAATTATTTCCTTAGTATTCTTTGGTAGACCTGTCTGATCTAGTTTCCTTATCATTCAACTTTGACATGGAGTGAGAGACTGTGAGATTTGGGGATGATGGTTCAAAGCCAAACCAAGCAGGAAAGTCTGTGAAACTCTTATCTCTAACTAACCACCAAAAATCTTGAAGTGGAGCTGTGGCTCAAGTAGTAGAGTGTAAGCCTTGAGCAAAAAAGCTCAGGGACATGCCTTGAGTTCAAGGTCCTGGACTAGCGCGCGTGCACACACACACACACACACACATACACACACACACACACACACACACGGAAATATTTCCATCTTACAAAAATTCTGGAAAAATTCTTCTAAGATACCAGTTTCTATGAAAACTTACTATCAATTTTCTTGGGGGGGGTCCAGTTGTGGGGCCTGAACTCTGGGACTGGGCGCTGTCCCTCACTTCTTCAGCTCAAGGCTAGTGCTCTACCACTTGAGCCACAGCACCACTTCTGGCTTTTTTCTTTTTGCTTATGTAGTGCTGAGGAATCGAACCCAGGGTCTCATGCATGCAAGGCAAGCACTGTACCACTGAGCCACTTTCCTAGCCCAGATCTGAGCTGTCTTTAGAATACAAGAAGACATAGGCACTCTCATCCCTGCAGTGTTGGAATCTGCATCAGCCCGTGGGGGACTGAAGGATCTCAGAAAGGGTGCAAGAGAGCCATTGAGGGTGGTGATGGAGACAGAGGCAGAGGGAGACCCATAACTGTGGGTGGCTCTGGACTTAGCACAGCAAGCTATGTCACAGAAGATAGACCAGATGGCTAAACTGTGTTCTACTGCATGAGGTAGACCAGATGTCTAAACTGTGTTCTACTGCATAAAGCACACCAGATGTCTAAATTGTGCTCTACCACAGAAGGCAGACCAGATGTCTAAACTGTACTGTGCTGCACAAGGTAGACCAGATGTCTAAACTGTGCTCTATTGCCTAAGGTAGCCCAGATATGTAAATATTTTGTGTCTTTGTTTTTAGATGGTTGTCTATTTGGAATCAAATAGGTACTATACATTACAGCTAGAGAGTTCATTCTCACCATGGTGAGAATAGTATCATCTGGCCCCCTTCCCCATTCACTTCCTGAAACCTCTTGTGGTTCAGGAGAATCCTGGCTTCCTGAGAACAGGATCACAAATACAAAATATACATTAACCAAACATAGGCTTGAATCTTAGGTTCATAATAGAATTCAGGGAGTCTGAAAATGTGGGGAGGTAGAATACACCCTTTTTTCATTACCCTTAACTAAAATTTCTCATTTCTGTTCATTATGAACACAAGCAATAAACCACAGAAATACAAGCAGGGCTTGAGAGTTTCACACCAATAGAAAACACAGATATTTTCATATCATGTTACACTGGTAGCAGACATCTCAAAATATTGTTTATGCTCATCGCTACTTTGAAATTATGGTCGTTATTAGATCTGCCGCTAGATCTTGTTATTTAACATGTTAATAAAAGAGCACACGAGTTACTATATATTCAGTTCTTAAAATACAAATTATTACAGATTTTTAAAAACGGTTTGATAGCTGTGTTTCAGTACAATCGCTCTCCTTTGTAATTCTATGCATTTCATTTTCCCTTTTCCTCATCTACACCCCTTCTTAAGATCCATGCCTTCCTCCTACCATTCCTTCCCAACCTGGGGCAGGTCAGAGATTTGCTGTTGACCTTAACTGATCATGTCAGTGGTGTGCTAGAAGCATGGCCCAGAAGAGTCTAGAAGCTTAGAAGAGAACAAAGGTCAACACAATGACCCCCCATAGGGTGGCTGAGGTCTGGGTGGGACAGTGGGTGGACAGTTCCTGGTTCCTACCATATGTTAGAGTCCGTGAGTGTGATTATGTTGATAGAGCCAGAAGAAGGATATAAATAGAACATTCTTTGGCATTGGAAGCACAGCTGGCTATGCGGCATCTACTCCACCCACAATGGTTGTTATGTGGCTCCAGTGTGGCAATCCCAAGTATTAAGAGAATCGGTCATGGGCCCAATGGGACAACAAGATTTCTTAGTGCTTACTCTCTGGCCTCCTTCCTTCTGAACTAAAGAATATACTCCAGAAACACACTCCTATTCCTTTATTCTGCAAATATACAGTCTGCAAAGAGTATGTAGGCATTGGCCTGGCTCCTAAGAAAACAGAAGAGACCTAGGAGATGCCAGTTATGCATTCAATAACTACCAGTTAATTAATAATCATCTTAACAATCACTGATGAAAAGCAGTTGAAACCTGGGCAGTGAGAGTCAACAAGAGGGAGGTTCATATCCCATTGTAAACCCAGCTGTCAGCAGGGCCCCCAGGCACCTCCCCTAAGGACAACTCAAGAACTATTTTCTGTTTTGCAACAAACTTAAAATTCAAGATTCCATTCCCTGTATTGTACACCTCTGGCTAATATTTTTGAGGACCATTCTATTTTAAGAATTCTATTTCATTGTACCCATCAAGCAAACAATGGCTTCCCGATTACCCTATCTTAAATTCACTTGTACATGAAACCAGCTCAGGCTCTGGGCCCTCATTCTGGGGGGGGGTTTAGGGGGTGGCAAATGGATGGTAAAGTATCAGACTGCTCCTGTGCTGGTCCTTCCTCTTCTGCTGCCTCCCTTCTTCTCTCCTGCCCAGTTCAACACTCCCTGCCTCTCTTAGAAGAGGCTTATGTAGGACATGAAGAGCCATTTTGAAATTAGAGTAAGCAAAACAGAAGGTGGAGGTGGGGCTGCTCACAAGGAGGTCACACACGGCACTCACCAGCCGAACAGAGGAAGCGCGCGTTCCCTCCCTGTCGTTTGTATTGATAATTGAGCATTTTCGGTTCCCTCATCCAGAACAGTCTGTCTTCAAAGAGTCTTTGTGTGCACTGGAGGGAACTGTAGAAGCTGGGAGCAGATGAAGTAATTGAGCAAATTACGTCCAGATGTGGGAGTCTTTTGACTTGGAAGATGCAGGGCTGAGCCAGGAGGATGAGTATACTTTCTCTCAGGTGGATCTTGATGGGAGTGTGTTTTTCACATAAGAATATAAAAGTTATTTTTAATCAGTTACAGAGAAGAGGTCTACTTCTATGGGACACTGGCCTTGTTTGCCATGAGGATGAAGGGAAATAGTAGTTATTTGTTGAACATGAACTCTATGCCAACCTTTAGGTGAGGTCCATGGAGCCCTGTCCGGGCTCTAAGAGCCCAGGAATGCACTGTTTCTAGCGAGATGCTCAACAAGAGGAAAGTCGGTGTCTTCCTCATCAGCATAAGGGGAGGGAGTCATGGAGCCATGATGGGAAGCAAAGTTGGACCCTGGCCCTCTCTCAGACCATCATGTCGGGGGAGGGAAGTTCTACTCCAGCGTCCAGCAACACAGCCAGAGGGAAGCTTTTCCAGGAGAGGTAAAAGCCTCAATAGTGTTTCAGAAGGGGATCCCTGTGGCTGAGCCCAGGCTAGGAGGAAGAGGAAAGGATCAGTGTCAGGAAAGTGCAGCTCATTTGAGCCTGATACAGTGCCAGAGCTTGTGATGAATTCTGAAGACCCTTGGATGGTTAGGTATGAATCCCATTTTACAGAGCAGAAAACTGAGGCCACACAGTGCCCTAGGATTATAGCCAGTTTATGGAAGAGCCAGCCGTCTTACCCTTCTTAACCCATATCGTTTGATAAGCCAGTATGGGTCACGGTAGGAGGTTGGTAGAGAATGAAGGTCAGGAGCCTCAGACGCTTGAAAGGCTGGGGCAAGAGGATCTCATGTTCAAAACCAGCCTTGGTTACATAGCAAGACTGTTTCAAAAAACAAAATGCTATAGTTTGACTGGGTTGGAGGTATGGCTTGGTAGTAAAGTGGTTGTTTGGCTTACTTAAGATTCGGGATTCCTTCCCTTGTATCAAAAAGGGAAATATTAATAAGTTCACTCATAAATAAACAAACAAATCCAAATTTTAAGATTCACAACAGCCTGTTGTTCATACCTTTAGTCCTTGTAGTTGGGAGGCTGTGACAGGAAGATCATGAGTTTGAGGCCAGCCTGCATTACACAGTGAGACAAACACCAAACCAAGCAAAGAATAGCTCCTAGTGTCTCCTCCAGGAAGCTTTCAATGATCGGCATCTATGTTGATTTAGTTCACACACACACACACACACACACACACACAGAGTAGACTCTTCTTTTGTTTGAGACAGGATCTCTAAGTTGCCTTGGTAGGTCTCAAACTCATGGGCTTCTGAGTAGCTGGGACCACAAGGGTATGTCACCCACCTGATTTTTTTTTTTTTTTTTGGTGGTCGTGGTGGTGGTGGTCACGGTTCTTGAACTGAAGGCCCAGGTGCTATCCCTGAGCTCTTTTTGCTCAAGGGTAGTTCTCTATCCCTTTGAGCCATAGTGCCGCTTCTGGCTTTTGAGCTGTTAATTGGAGAAAAGAGTCTCATGGACTTTCCTGCCTGGGCTGGCTTCAAACCATGATTCTCAGATCTCAGCCTCCTGAGTAGCTAGGATGACAGGCGTGAGCCATTAATGCCTGTCCCACCTGACTCTTTAAAAACAAACAAACAAACAAAAAACCACTTGAGAAGGAAGGGGTGACAATTGTCCAAAAAGAAATGGACTCTTTACTTGACTTATGTAACTGTAACCCCTCTGTATATCACCTTTATAATCAATTTGTTTTTAAATTTAAAAACCACTTGAATGAAAGCTGTGAAGCAGTAATACATAAACACATTTCCTATTATAATACAACCTAGTGAAGAGAGCCTCTCCTGCTTAGGGTCCTCCCAGTCATCTCTGGCCCTGAAATGTCCTTGACTTGGCCAGCTGGGTCTTATCACTCATCTCCTTTCCCGCCACCTTCATTAAGCTGGGAAAGGGGATTCTGTGACTCCATTCCCCAGCTGACTCCTGGCTGCTGCAGAGCTTGAGAACACAGTATTTAAATCCTGTTAAATAACCTGTTTTCATGAGCCATCTCTGCCAGGTTAGTAAATTCCCCACACGCTCACTCTTTAGACAACACCGACATCCTAGGTCCTCAGAAAATTGGCCATTGTCCTTTAATGGTGAAATTGAATCGAGCAAATGGTGGCACTTTAAAAAGAGAGAGTTGTTCTCATTCAGCCAGAAAAAAAAAAAGGTTCAGCCCTACTGCTCTAGAAATTTCCAGTTCAAGGCCCATTTCTCTCCAGGTATAAAGAAGAAAATAAATATCCTTGCAAGGCAAGTGATTAATTTCAGCCGGCATTTTTTAAGGTTCCTGCTGGTGGCTGGCTCTCAGGCTCTTAATCGGTGGACTTGGCCAGGTCGGGGGTCCCCTCCGTGCGATTTTCAAACTGGCAGCTTCTCAGCTTTTACATGACAGCAAGGAGTCTTGTGCTGCAGTCCAGGTGAACAGGTGAGTGGAGAATTTGTCCCTTTTCTTTGCCTCTGTGACTTTGATGGGGGGTTTTGCCACCATCAGTGGCAGCTGCCTCCTCTTGATGCCTTTATTAGGCACAATTGTATGCCTGGTTCATGTTAAAGGATTTGCCCAGGTATGCTGGGAAGTATATGTGTGTGAGTATGTATGTGTGTGTGCACATGTGCGAGCATGCACACCTGCACCACTGAAGTTAGCAGCTCTTCTGTTTTTGAAGGTGGCTCAAATTGTCTAGACAGCTTGCAGCAGATGGTGTATGTCTTAAGCCACTGGTTTTGTTATTCCCAGACAATCTCTGGAAATAGCACCCTCTTCCCTCATTTACCTGAAGCCAATCACACCTTGCGGATCAGTCATCTATTGCTGTGTAACAAATATTCCTGGGCCTGGTGGAACAAAGCAACCATTTCCTCCATCTTGATTCCGTGGGTTGCTGGTTTCGGATGGGCTCAGCTGGTCTGGGGAAATTCACTGAGCTCAGCTGGGTTCTTTTCTAAGACTGCTGGACAGGAGAATGGCTGAGGGAGGAGCATGGCCACAGTTTGGGCAGCAGAGCGGCCAGACAGGACCTTCTGCATGCCCGGTCTCAACTCTCATGGGCTGGTTTAGCTGTGATCACAGACCAGCCACAGAGGAGTGCCAGCCATAGAAGCTTTGTGGCTGTAGGACAGACACACAAGGCCAGTTCCATCCAGGGGTGCTGTAGTAGACTCAATACTGCTGTCGCCCCAATTCATGTCCATCTGATACCCCAGAACATGGCTTTTCTTGGAGACAGGGTCTTCCCCAGATGTGATTAAAAACTCAGTATTCTTATTTGGGGTGAGCCCCAAATCCAGTGTCTGATGACATTTTCTCTCTGTGTCTCTCTGTCTCTGTCTCTGTCTTTCTCTGTCTCTCTGTCTCTCTCTCTCTCTCTGTGCCAGCACTGGGATTTGAACTCGGGGACTAGCCTTTTTACTCAAGACTGGCACTCTACCTCTTGAGCCACACCTCCCCTTCTGTCTTTTTGCTGGTTAATAGAAAATAAGAGTCTCATAGACTTTCCTGCCTAGGCTAGCTTCCAACTGTGATCCCCACGTCTCTTCAAGGGAAGAACTTGAGACAGAAGAATGAACAGGGCCTGGAGTGAAGCAGCTCCTAGCCAAAGACCCCCCAAGACAGCCGATTGCCATCAGGAGCTGGAGAGACAGGGGATGGAATCCTGGCAGGTGCCCACAGCTCCGGAACACTTTTGACTTTGGACTTGAGTGGTTAAAGCCATTCAGCTTTTGGCAGTTTTGATTCATAGCTCTAAGGCACGAATGCAGGAGCCACAGACTCCAGCTCCTGTGGGGAAGGAGCTGTGGAGTCCAAGGCAGAGGAGGGGAAACACAGGAAGGTGGGCAGGAAGGTTGTAACTTTTACAATCTTGCACTTCGATTTACCAGTTCCCACCCTGTTCCCGATGGGCGTCTTAAAACCAAAATGCAGCGGAAGGGTGCCACACACCCACCTGCCACAGCCCGTGGCTTCTATTTCTGCACAAAGTACTGGTGTTCACCCAGCTGCCGCCCGTGTGTCGGCCTCTCCTGGAGGTGACAGATTCCTCGATCCATCCAGGCCCAGGTGGCCTCTCGCAGCAAGGTGGAGGGAGGCAGGCAAGCAATGAGGGGACAGGTCAGGGGCTCAGCCCCGTCACACACAGTGGTCACGGGTGAGTTTACTGGAAGTCAGCTCTGAGGGGTAGGTAGGGGAGTGTGCATCTGTACTGTTTCCTAGTATAGAACACGAGCTGACTTGACGAAGGCCATGTGTGGTTTCCCATCTGGATGCACCCTGAGCACCCTAGAGAGAGATACAGCAGTGCCCAGAGGACCCAGGGGATTCTGGGTAGGATTCCCCTTCCTCCCTCCCCTGCCTCAGCTTAAGGGAACACCTCCTTCTGTGACATATTCTCATACCCTGTTTGCACCCCTATTCTAGCCTGGGCTGAAGACCTTGACCTCCAACTTTCCAGCACTTTCCTGTGCTTCTCACATTCTCTTGCATTTCAAACTGCCCCCACTTCCTATGCACCCCCGCTTTCATGGCTCTGTTCCTGCTCCTCAGGGAGAGAGCCCTGTTTGCATGCTTTCCTTGCTGGGAGCGACCTGTGAGAGCCACCCTCTTTCTGCAGACAAAGGGTCACACAAAGGAGAGCAGCCAGGCCATGGGGCCCTGGAGACCACAGGCTTTAGGGAAAAGCTCCAGGAAAGGAAGACACTTTCTCTCCCTGTTTTCTTCCTCCTCTTAATTGCTTTGTGCTTGGAAACCCTCCTGGCCAACTGACCCTTGGTGTCGGGCAAGAAAGAGTCTGGGCAGGGAGGACAGTCATGGTCTCCAGGCAGTCTGCTCTGCCCGCTCTTTTGTTGCTTTTGTTGGGGAGGGGGTGAGGGCAGCTGCCACTTTCTATGCTCAGCAGGCTCTGCTGGCCTCAACTGCCTTGGAAGAATGGTATGCATGCATCAGAGCAAAAGCCAGCCCTATCTTCTGAGAACAGATACCCAGAGGATTCCAAGCAGGAAAGTCTCTTTCACTGCCTGGGTGGACAGCCTGGAGACCCCACTGGCCCGCAGGCTCAGATAGTTTAATACACTGCTATCGCCATCTTGAAAAAGGCTAGGCATTTTTTATCATACCCCTTCCCCTCGCCAAATCCCACACAAGCTTGGCAGCTGGTTGTACAGGGGTATCAGGACTCCACTGAGCAAGGGCACCAGCATGGAGGGGCTTCTTTTTCCTATTCCTTCATGGCTCAGCGTTCTTCACAGCTAGATTTGTTTTTTTCTTTTTTTTTGGGTCCGGTCGTGGGGCCTGAACTCTGGGCCTGGGCCCTGTCCCTCAGCTCTTCAGCTCAAGGCTAGCGCTCTACTACTTGAGCCACAGCGCCAATTCTGGCTTTTTTTTCCCTGCTTATGTGGTGCTGAGGAATCGAACCCAGGGCCTCAGGCATGCAAGGCAAGCGCTCTACCACTGAGCCACCTTCCCAGCCCCAGCTGGATTTCTTAACCACAGCACTGGTGACATTTGGGGCTGGTTAACTCTGTCCCCTGTTGCATTGTAGGATGTGGTTTCCTGTCTGTGCCTGTTAAATGCTGATATCAACCCCCACCCCCAGAAGTGATTCCCAGTTTCCAGATGTCCCTGGGGGAAATAGAATCACTCAGTTTTGCAGGCTCTGACTGGGAGAACCACCCAGAGGGAGGAAGGAGAGTCTTTCTTTCAGTTTAACACAGATAATCCCTTATAGCCTGGTACCTGGCTTACTTTAACATCACAGTTAGGGAAGGAGGAAAAAAAGGCAGCTTCTAAACAAAGACACAATCCTACCTACCATCTGGGATGTCCTAATACTCCAGAGGGTTGGAGAAGAACTGAGTAGGCAGAGAAAGACTCTCCAGCTCAGCCCTTCTTTTGGGGAATTGTGGTCTCCTTCCCTCCACCCTGAAGACAAGAAGCCACAGGCTCTGAGGGTTGCAGACCCAGGTCGAAACTCCACCCACTTGCAATATGACCTTCAGCCATTCCTTCACCTCTCTGAGAGTATTGTATCACTTACAACACAAAGATAATGATATTTACCATATCACAGGATCAGAGAACACGCGTACATTTCCTGGCACAGTGCTTCAGGTGTTATGAATACAGGCAGCACCATTTGGCTTTTATTGTGTGTGGATGTCAGTCCTGGGGCTTGAACTCTAAGCCTTACCCTCTCTGTTGACCTTTTGGTTCTGCTACTGCTCAAGCCACACTTCTACTTCTGACTTTTTCAGTGGTTCATCAGAGATAAGAGTCTCATGGACTTTCCTGCCCAGGCTAATTCAAACTGTGATCCTCAGAACTGTACCTCCTGAGTAGCTAGGATTACAGGGCCTAGCGGAGAGAAAATCCCTGCCTCCTCCCTCTTCCCCACTCCCAATGTCCCCTCACCAGGGACACAAGGGGGCCAGAGAAAGCCAAAGAGAAAGAGAGAGGAAGTAGAGAGCCAGGCGTTTGGAGAAAGCCTGTCTGAGAGAAGGGCAGCTTCCTGCTTTTGTGAGCAAGGAAAGCTGTGTTTGCTCCCCCGTGGAGAGACAGAGCCCACACAAAATGAGCTTCAAAGGTGGCGGCATCCCCCAGATGTGTGCTCCGGACTCCGCGGGTGGCATTCAAGTCGCCATTAAAGGGCGGCTGTAGCTGCCGGCAAGGCCAGGCCCACTTTCTCCTTGAAAGAGATCAGATGCTTTCTCGGAATTTTTTTCTTAAAATTGTGATTGTTCTTATTCATCTCAAAATTCATTTGAGTCTCTAAATCCACTCAGCAGTGGCACTCGGTGTTCTGGACAGCTTAGTGCTGGGGAAGTTACCCTGCTGCATCCAGGGATGGAGCCAGGGGTCAGGGCTGGGAGAGGGTTGGCTCCTGTAAGGGAGGGCCCTGGGGATAAGAGCTGGGACACTGCTCAGACTGTAATCCCAGCTACTCAAGAGGCTAAGATCTGGTGATCAGAGTTTCAAGCCAGATGGGGACTCTTATCTCCAATTAACCACCATAAAACCAGAAGCGGTCGTGTGGCTCAAGTGATAGAGTGTTAGCCTAAATGAAAAACCTAGGGTTCAGCACCCAGGCCCAGAGTACTGGTATGCATGCACATATGTGCGCACGTACTCTCTCCCTCTCCCCCCCCCTCTCTCACACACACACAAATAATTAGCTGGCCTGCACATTTGCTTCCAGGCCCTGCTGTGGGCCTAAAAGATGTCTCACTTTGCCCTGCAGCAGATTCTAATCTGAAGCCCTTAGAAACACTCGTTTCCCAGCTCCATATAGAGACATACCACAGAGAATCTTCCACAGAGAGGGGACTTGGATAGAAGCAGTGACCTTTCAGAGCTAGCAGAGTCCTTCTACATGAAATATCTGCCCCTCACCATCTCTATACCTACCAGTTTAGTGTGTGTGTGTGTGTGTGTGTGTGTGTGGTACTAAGGTTTGAACTCAGGGCCTTATGCTTGCTATCCAGAGTCTCTACCACTTGACCCACACCTCCAATCCTTTTTGCTTTAGTTTACTTTTCAGGTAGGGTCTCACATTTCTGCCTGGGCCTGGCCTCAGATTTTGATCCTCCTACCTATAGCTTCTTGCATAGTTGGGACCATAGATGTGTACCACAGATGTGAACCATGATGCTCAACTTGTTTGGGGCATGCGGGGGGTGGGGGGAGAGAACATCTAGCTTACATTTTGCCAAGGCTAGCCTCAAACTAAGATCCTCCTATTTTTGTCTTCTGAGCCATTTGGAAGTAAAGTGTGAACCACTGCACTCAGCCTACCCATTCTTTTATTTGTAAGGATAGCTTTTTTTTTTTTTTTTAATTCTTCAAAATCAAAAGAAGCCTTTTGGGAAAGCTTTCAGGAAGCCCCCAGGAAAAAGTTAATTGGTACAGCTTTTGTCTCCTCCTAGGTATCTTGGAATTTCTTGGGGACAGGGATGTTATACCTCTGGCTTTTCTCTTGTTACTAAAGTAGGATTTGTAGTGACTTAGAAATAGATGCCAGGATCCTCCTGGAGAGCTGGAGGCCTTCAACTTGCTTTTGGAATTTCAGAATTGCTCTTTTCTACACGATGAATACTTTGGCCATTTAGTGAGGAAAGTGAAAGGATAATTTCCTGACCTTAATATGCAAACTGAGATTTTCCCCAGCAGCTAATGATCAAAGGGCTGTCCCCCTCCCCTTACACACAGGGCGGGGGTCGGGGGTTGGGAAGAGAAGCACTGGCGCTCCAGGGCTTACTAAATGGCTTTAAACACTGCCATAGCCCACACTCTGTAATTAAATTTTACACGTTAATCTGAAAGGGATCTCTCTGAAGTACTTCCTTTGAGCCCAGCAGGGCTAATTCAGTGAAGCGGCAATGAGGGCATAGCCTAAGTCCCCAATGGAAAAAGAATGGCTGCCACCTGCAGGTCGGGGGGCCTGGCAAGCGACTGTATGCTAATGAGGTGCTCTAGGGAATTGTGGGAACACCCCATGTCCATGACAGTGGGTTGTCCCCCTCATAAGCCATCATCACTGGGTCACCACTTGGGCCCCAGAACCATACGCTATGCCATTAGCAAGACCGTCTTAATTAGTTCAAGGCTCATTTGATGACCAGCCTCAACCCAAATATCAGAGCAGTGCAAATAATGCTACTGGGCTTTAGATCTTTGACTTTCATATATCCCATATTAGGAAGTTTGTCTAACTTTGTTCCTTCCTTTCTGTTGTTGAGACTTTGGTTTCTACAGCTTTCTTTGGCTCTGTTCTGTTTCCCAAAGAGCTATGTGTTTTGCCATCTCAGCAATTAGGGACCAAGATATCATCATTTATTGAGCACCAAGCCAGGCCTTGGCAAACCTTCCCATGTTAACCAGCCACCTGGGCTTGGTAGATGCAGACTGTTAGTCAGTAGAATTGGAGTCATGGGGTGAAGGGGGAGAGAAGGGGAAGTGGGGCTTCTGTGCTTCTCATTTCAGTCAACCCTGTGAGCCTGGAATGGGGCCCAGCTTTTCAGCAGTCCCTATCAAGTGCCCGGTAGAACTTTCAGTGTGAAAGCAGGAAGGTTCACTTTACAGAACAAAACATGGTGTTTATCACCTTCTAGTGAATGAGGACACTGAGACCTGCTGGCAAAGAGGAGGAAGACTAAAGGGAAGAGAAGATTGAAGGACAGGCAGTCTATGCACGATAGGAGTGTTCTCGGGAAGACCAGGGCATCTCTGGAGTTGTGTTAGGGGAATGGGCTGCCTTGTTGGGGGCTTCTGGCCACTAGGAAAGGGTGCATTTGCAGAGGATTTCAGGTCCTGGGGCTCACTGCTAGGTAGGACATAGCTGGGGACGGAGAGGCACCTACATGTAACCACTATGAGAAATCACTCTGGGCCAGGCATGTTGGTGTACGCCTGTATTCTCAGCTACTTGGGAGGTGGAGATAGGAGAATCTCAGTCTGAAGCTAGCCTGAGCAAAAGTTCGCTTGAGATTCTATCTGAAAAACACGAGCTACAAAAGAACTCGGATGCGATTCATGCGGTAGAGCATTTGTCTAGTAAGCTGAAGCTCCTGAGTTCAATCTCCAGTACTTTCAGAAGAAGAAAAAAATCATTTCAGGGAATGAATTCACATTCAGAGTCCCTGGTCCCACTCCTAGGACTCTGATTTGGGAGTCAGGATGGGCCTGGGGATCTGAATGTCCCCCAAACATCTTGATTTTGATACCCTAGATGATGACAGATCTCTCGGAGAAAATTCTGCTTCACATTTCAGATTAAGAAAGATGGAAATTTAATGCATCCACATTGACCAGAACGACCTCAGAAAGTTAAAGACTTCATTGAGTTCTAAATTATAAAAGACATCGTGCCGATGAGACACGCTGCCTTCCAACACTCCGGGATGTCAAGTCACATTTGGGGACACACAGGGCAAAAAGACAATGACCATTTGAACAAAGAGGAAATAACTTGTTTCATAGCATTACACCTGGCACGTGGAGGAGCACCTTAGTCTGTAAGATCTAACTTATTCCCCCAGTGAGTGTTATTATTTCCATTGTAGAGTGGAGAAAAGGCAAATTCAGAGAGAGTAATCTATTTTTCCAAAGTTTCACAGGCACACTACACTGAGGCCTGGACTCTGTCCAATCCATCTTCTGTCTACAGCCTTTCCTTGCTAGTAAAATGCTACTGCATAGACTTGAGCATATTGACCCATGTGCTGAACCAGGTTAAACCTCCCCTCAAGCAGGAATGCCAGGGGGTGGCAGATGTGAAGACTTTAACCTGGCTTCAACTGGAGGAAGTCAGGTCCCCAGCCCATGACCTGAGGAAAGGCACTACTGCTAAATCGCAAGCACATGTGTCCCAACCCACCTAGCCAAACCACTTCAGCAGTTCCCTGCCTCCCTGTCTAGAGTTTTCCATCTTCCTGTAGCCCCCCAATCCTCATTGGTTCCCCTTTCCATTTCCTCACTGTTCCCCCAACCCTTTCTATCCCTTCAGCACCTTTGGCCTCTGTTGACTTCGTTGGGGTTCAGTCTTAGCATGGCGTCTCTCCTAGCTCTGTGGTTGGGGATATCTATCTTGTTTATTGCAGATCAGGGGTGGGGGTGGGGCTGCTTTTCTTTGCCTCTGGTTTCCTGCAGAGCAAAGCCATTAAGCTTGGAGAGGCTTCTGGAAAGTGGATCCAGGTATGGATTCCATGCTCCGGAGTTTGGCCCCTGTGGTCAGCAAGGGAATGGTTTTTGTCACTGAATCCATACGGAACAAATTCACCTGTTAACGCTGCCTATTCACGCTAGCCAGTGGTCCACATTCATGCTGTGCTCTGGATTAAATCCCTGGTTCCCAGCAATTCTTTACATTCATGCCTCCCCCACCCCCACCCCAGCCAGCTCCACCCCATCCTGCTCATCTACTCTAACTGATGCCTGGTGGTTATGGAAAACACTCTCTGTCCTTCCAAATGGCCTTATTGGTGCACACGTGTGTGTACATGTGTGCACATATGTGTGTGTGTGCATGCATATGTTGGGATAAAAGCTGACTCCTTTGGCCCCGCAAGGAGGCTACACGTATCAGAAAACACACACCTGTGCCCAACTATGAAAACTACAAAGGACGAACGAGCTTGGGCGGTTCCAGGGTGTCTGCCTGGCTCCCCTTCTCACAGCACTGGCCATCTGTAGGGTCTGGAGGACCCCGTCACAGCTTCTTATCCAGAGGCCCAGGTGAGCCACCGGAAGTTCTCCCATGTCTTTCCTGCACTGGGGTTCGTGGCTCCCACTCCCCCATTCTTGCAGCATGAGGCGAGTCAAGCTGTTTGTCATCCCGAGACCCCATCTGGGAGGCTGGTGGGGAAGGACAGGACAAGGTGGCCCCGCAAAAAGCTTCCGTTTCCCGTTTCCCAGAGTCCTGTCCTGGGAAGGAGGCTGCAGCTGTTGGCGATTACTGCTGCTGTCCCTAAATGGGGACACCTGCACCAGAGAAAGCTACGGCTTCTGCAGGAAGTGACAGCTGGGAGGGTCTCAAGGTAGCAGCAATGACAATTTACTCGCAGAAGGAGCTGGGAGGTTCATGGGAGTTTTCATCTCAGCCTTCATCTATGGCCCTGGACCCTCTGATTGCATATTGGAATCACGTAGGAAGTTTGTTTAAAGCCCCCTTCCCTCATCAGACAGAGTTCATGGGTTCCGGGTAGAGTCTCCGAGCAGGGTTTGAAAACTCTCAAGTGATTCTTCTGTGTCCTTAAAGTTAAGATGAAGCCAGAAGTCCTCTGACTTCAGAGTCAAATCCACCCAGAGATTAGATGTTTCTAGAAACTGCCTGGGCTCCTGCCCCAGGGGTCTGATGAAACAGGTTTGGGCCAGGTCACTCAAAACTTTGTATTCCCGCCAGCTTTCACTATGATTGATTAAGTAAGCATTAGTTATCAAAGTACACCAAGGTCTGTTGTGATTGTTACAACTGACACACAATAATTGGTAATTCCAGAACACCTTCCTTTTTTTAATGACTGCTTTAATAAAATGCTATCTTGCCTACTCTTTTTGTTTTCTTTTGCATTACTGGGGTTCAAACTCCTGTTTGCTTGTCTTGCTTAGCTGGTGTTCTGTCACTTAAACCATACTTCCAGCCCTGATTTTTGCTGGTTATTTTGGAGATGGAATCTCCTGGAGTTTTGTTTGCTAAGGCTGGCTTCAAACCATGATCCTCTAAATCTCAGCCTCTTGAGTGACTAAGATTAGATGTGTGGGCCACTGACAGCTCATGTTTTGTTTTTTTGTTGCTGTTGGTTGGTTTTTGCCAGTTCTGGAGCTTGAACTCAGGGCCTGAGCACTGTCACTGAGCCTCTTTTACTCAAGGCTAGCACTCTCTACCACTTGAGCCACAGCACCACTTTTGGACTTTTTTGTTTATGTGGTATTGAGGAATCGAACCCATGGCTTCATGCATGCAAGGCATGCACTACCACTAAGCCACCTTCCCAGACCCATGTCTATGTTTTAAGGAAGGATACTTGGGTGTGCGTGGCACTACATTATTTGCTAGCCTTCCCTGGGCCTGACGCGTTCCTCCATGCATGGAGCCCAACTTTTAGACAAGAAAGCAAACAGAACACATGGCTGTGCTTTAACTGGGTCATCTCTACACACAAATCCAGTGTGACCTGCTGCCATCTTTCACCTGTCCAGCATGTCGCCTCTCCTCAATGCCTGTAGACTAGAAGAAAGCAGGGGATCAGCATTTCTACTCTGTGCCCAGAAGTCCACTCTGCATGAGGCTGGCTCAGGCAGTTGAGTCCTTGCATCCAGACCCTGAGTGCTGATAAAGGGTTACACGCATGCTCACTGGGAAAACCGAGGCCCACCTTTCAGTGGAGCTGGCATAGAATCTCAGGGCTGCAGACATCCCCCACGGAGCCACCAGCTTCCATTTCCTATTTCCCTGGGCACTTGGTTCTGCTCACTTTCCCCACCTGGTTCTTTCCTGCCAACTCTGAATTCTGCCTTCTCTCTCAGTAACAATCAACCAGGGCAGCCTTCTTCAACCTGATGAACTAGAAAGTTCCTTCTGGATGGCTGCCCATTCAGGATTCCAAAAGGCTGTGACAGGGGTAGAAGGGTAGAGGACCACCCCCAAAGTAGTTGTGATTGTCAGCAGATTAGGATAACACAAATAGAGGATAGAGGGAAGTTGGCCGGAAAAAAAAAGAGTAAGAGACCCGACTTGGCAGTGTTGGGAGAGTAGACAGAGAATGGAACCCACAAAGTCCCTGGGTGACAGGCCTTCTGAGTGACAGCTGTGCTACGAGGAGCATTTCATTGTTGGGAAAGTGGTGGCAATGGCTTAATTAAATCAATCCTACTTTCCCATTTGTCCCTGGGCTCTAGAAGAACTAGCTTCCTCCTTGTTTGTAATGTTGGTTAAATATCGACGAGTACTTGCAGTGAAGCTGAGAGAGAGAGAAAGAGAGAGAGATGTTCTCCCCATATTTTATTGCAGCGCAGACACCATCAAGTGCAAGCTACGCCGTGATTTTATGTACCTAGAAAGGGGGGGAAAGAGCTGCCAAATAAATGATGACATTGATTGCAAAATGTGTCCAATTCCAGAAATGGTAAAATATGAAAACACCAAGTCTGTGAATCAATAACATACAGTAATAATAATAAAATTCTAATCTCACTCTTATTTATAAAGCTCTCTGCTAACCACCTTACCTCTGTTTTCTCGTGGAGTCCCCCTGGACCACAATCTGGCAGCTGCTATTATGGCTCAGAAAGAGTGGAGCTTAAACATTTAGCAAATTGGTCCCTCAGCTAAGAAACAAGGGGCGTTGTGCTTGGGGCTGTCTGGCTTCTTTAGAGTAAGCAGCGCACTGAAGAATCTTGTCTCATCTTAAGATTGCCAGAAACATAGATGCTCAATAAATAATTGAGAGGAAATGGCTGGTCTGAACAGGTAAAAGGCATTTGATGGAGGCTTGATAGGGAAACGGCCTCTGTGTACACAGCTGCTTGCTCTTTGAAATCTAAGTATAAGGTAATACGGGAGCATGTTGTCCTGTTGAAAAATTAAAGCATAGTAGTGGAGGCTGAGGTCCCTTTAAGCTACTTATCTTACTCTGAGCGCTCTCTCTCTCTTTCTCTCTTTCCCTCTCTCTCTCCTTTCACCCTAAGGTAAACCCTTTTAGTGTGCAATTCTCTGATATTTTCTAGACATTTACCCCCAACGGTGGAAATGTGTGTAACTAATGCATATTTGGGAAAGTGTCAGGAAGACAGAGTCACTTTTTAAAACATTAACTTTATTGAGACATAATCTACAGACAATAAAATTGACTATCAGATCAGTTTTGACAAGTACACATACCCACATAACCGCAAACCAATGTAGATTTGGAGCCCTGCAACACAGTCGCAGAGTTACTGATAGTTAACTCCATTCCTACCACTTACCAGCCCAGGGGACTTGCCATCCTTTTTTTTTTTTTTTACTATGGCTCCTTTTTTGCCTTTTCTAGAAGGCCAGAGAAATAGCACCATACACCACACAGTACCATGTGTTTGAAGGTCCCTATGTCCCCCAGATTAGTCACTGGTAATCTTGTATGGCTGAGTGGAGGCCTACTGTGTGATCACTGTAGTGTCTGGGTCACCCTCCGCTGTGTGCCTGAGTTGTCTCTCACTTGGACTTGAGGAAATCAAGCACTTAGGAATAGTAGCACTCAAATCTCTGGACATCTATTTACACTTTTCTTGGGTAAAGGTGTAAATGTGTTGGGAAATGTACTAAGTCATGCTCATCTCTATAGAAAGCTGCCAAACTGTTTCCCAGAAAAAGGTTGGTCTACTCTGCCTTGCCACCATCAACACAGGAGAGTTCCAGTTGCTCCACATCTTTACCAATTCTTTCTACATCACTATAGTCTTTTAGATGTAGCCATTCTAATACGTATGTGGACATTGTCTGGTGTTTTCAAGGATGACTTTCCCCAATTCTATTGATTGAATATTCATGAACTGAGATCATCCCTAAATGGAAACCTAATCACCAAGGTGGTTGTGTTAGGTGGTAGCAGCTTTGGAGAGTGATTTGGTCATAAGGGGAAGCTGTCATGAGTGGGATTGGTGGCCCTAGGAAAAAGACCTCACAGAACTACCTTGTGCCTTTCTCTACCTTATGTCTTTGTTATATGTGAGGACACAGAGAGAAGATGACTGTCTGTGAGCCAGGAAGGAAGGGTTCACTGGATACCAAACATCCCAGTGCCTTGATCTTGAACCTGTAAGAGATAAAATTGTGCTGCTTGTAAGGCACCTGCCTATGGTATCCTGTCAGGTACTTAGCACACCTGATAACTAGTGATGTTGAACTGTTTTTAATGTGCTTCTTTTCAATGAGTTTTGCCTATTTCAATTTTTTTCATCGAATTATCTTATTATTGAGATAGATGAAAATCTTTTGTCAGATACTACATATTCATGTACACACACTGAGAGTGAATGTCCATTCCTAAGCTATAGCTTACCACTTAATTATCTTACAAGTGTCACTGAAGAGCATGATTTCAAGGGACAGCACCCAGGCCCTGAGTTCAAGTCCCAGTACCACCACAGAAAGAGAGAGTGGGGAAGGAGAAAATCAGTTTTATACCCTTATGTTGTACTTTATACTTTTGTATGTCTATAATCTATTTTCAGTTGCAAAGGGGACAAAGAGGTGACATTCTGTTTCTGCAGGGACAGAGCCATAAGACAACCAACAATTAAAATAATATGGTGTGGAAAGTGCTAGAAAGAGCATATGAACACACATTGGCTTCCTTTAACTGAACCACATAAATGTAACTGAGTGTACATAAGAAGTTAGTATTATAAGACACATCTGCTTTGTGCCCCTTGAACAGCATATAGAGGGATTCAGGGTCATGTGTTCATACAGGACTACTGGTATTTGCTTAACCATCACTTTGATTGGTTTTTAAGAGCTGTCACTCAAGATGGGGCTTCCAAGGAAAAGTCGGAACTGTTGAGAGACCACTTTTTGGTCCTCATTTCATGTTGGTTTTTCTATAGTTTTTTACTCTCAGCAGAAAAAAAAATAGAGACTCTTCTAGTGTCTCTTAACCTAAAGGGTATCAACTTTCCTCCATCTTTTCTAATACTCGCTTTTACTTGGCTGGCATTTGTTCCCACCAGAAGGTAACTTGTGTCCTTCTTGCTTCTCTTCCCCTCTATTTGTCTCTCTGCCTCCCTGTATCTCTCTGCCTCTGTCTTCTGGTCTTGCTCCACTTCTCCTTTTCTTCCTCTCTGTCTTTTTCCATGTGTTTTCCTCCAGCATCAGAATGCTGTCTACCACTACTGCTGCCGTCATCATCCATAAAACCTAGAACCCATTGCCAACTCACACACGGTTTCAGAAGTCCAATATCCATTTGTTCCATACCCTCACCAACACTTGATATGGTGAGCTTTTGAATGTCTAGCCATTCCAATGGGAGTGTAGATTAGCAGCTCACTCTGGTTCAACAGCCTTTCTTTCCATCATGCCATAGATTGAACAGTTGCCTATTTATCTGTTAAGCTAGAACAAAGGCAGTTTCTTTTTTTGGGGGGGGGGCGGTCGTGGGGCCTGAACTCTGGGCCTGGAAGCTGTCCCTCAGCTCTTCAGCTCAAGGCTAGCGCTCTACCACTTGAGCCACAGCGCCACTTCCAGCTTTTTTCTTTTTGCTTATGTGGTGCTGAGGAATCGAACCCAGGGCCTCAGGCATGCAAGGCAAGCGCTCTACCACCAAGCCATCTTCCCAGCCCAAAGGCAGTTTCTTATGGAGATAAACATATGCTTAATTCCATGACTACACATGTACCCCCAAAGAAGCAAAAACAAAAAAAAAGTTCTAAATACGTGTATACTAACATTCACAAAGCCCTGTATTTCATCCAAACTCATCCATTTTTATGCGATTACCTAGTAGCACCTCACACTGGACCTGTTGAAAGGAGAAATCCTGATTCTACCAGTTCCCACAAGTGTTAGTTAGCCATACGTCATGGCAACCACATGCCCCAGCCAAGCAGCTTAAGGGAGGAAAGATTTCTTTGAGCTCAGTACTTCAGAGGCTCTGTCCATCACAGGGTTCGGGGTAGGAGGGGGAAGAGAGCAGAGAAGAGCAGCTCACCTCATGACTGCTGGAAACAAAGAGAAAGGATATACAACATAGGCTTTTTCTTTCTTCTCTTCACTCTACCCAGGATCTCATCCTATGGCATGGTGCCACACACAGTTGGGGTGGGTTATGGTTAGCTTCCTTCCTTAGCTAATCCTCCACTCTGGAAACCCCTTCACCGGCTACTCAGAGGTGTGATCTGTTCATCTCCTGGGAGCTTGTCAATCCAATCAAGTTGGTAATCAAGACTAGCCCCCAAGCCCAGAAATAGGAGATGATTTGTCCCTTCTTCTAAGTCTGATGGTTGTGACACCGAAGAATGACACAAAATGAGTCCCAGACTTGAAGCCCTCGACACTGGAGCATCTGAGATCCACTAGACACGGGGCAGCGTACTCACCATGCTGCTCTGCTTCTCCCTCTCCAAGACAACTTGAATTCTCTGGGTGGGGATAAGAAGGAGCCAGTATTTCAGATCCAAACATACTAGCTGGCTGTAGGAAGGAAATTTTCTTTCCTCCCCTACCCCCATCTCCTGCTCCCCTACATTTCAACCTCCTACCCACCCCTGAGGGCTACCTTTCCAGTGAACTCTCCCTGGCCCCACTGTGTGTGAGATGGTAAACTCCCCCATCTGGAAACTGCCCCATTCTTTGCCATCTGCCCTTTTCAGTTGACACTCAGCAGATCGTACTTTGTAGTACTAGCTTAAAAAAAAAAAGTGCTACTACTTAAACTTACGTGATTAAGGATGTGATGTATGCGTGCACACTTATGACTAGCTCTCACAGGTGGTATTATAATTGTCAGATGGTTTGTGGGCCTCCCCACAGAGCTTCAAGTTCCTTGTAGACAGACACATCTCTTGTCATCCCTGTACTACCAGGGCATCCAATAGGTGCTCAGCACATGTGGATATGTGAAGAAACTTTGTAAGATGGAAAGCACTAAGTATTCTTGGAGTGTAGTACTGATGAATTTTGATGATGCTAAAGTTATCCCGCCAGGAAGGAAGGACTGTTTTCTTCCTCTGTGAGCACATCAGAAATCTCAGCCTCTTCCCCACACACTTGGTGGGCAATGCCTACACCTGTTGACTAATTTTCAGAAGATTTCTGCTTGCCACTCATGTCGCTGACTTATCTCTGGGAACATACAACCAAGGCTGTAAGCCTGGAGCAGATGGAACACTGCAAATGAAACCCTGCTCTGTTGCTTACCAGCTGCTCACCTGGACAATCTCTCTGAGCAAGCATTCTGAGGCTCTGGGCAATCTCTGCTCTCCAGCACAGGGGCTGTGTCACTATGGGGACGAGGGAGCTGGAGTATCTAATGCTGGATACCAGTGACACCACCCCCTGTGTAAGAAGGCTGGGTGATGGTTGAGAAGGACTGAGATCCGTTATCAATCGTAGCACAGCTGTGACAGGGAGGAAGCTGGGTGCAGAACCAATCTCCCTTTAAAATTCTGAGCTGGCGGTGTGTGTGCCTTGGATAAAGTTCAGGTAATTGTGCCTTCAGCTTGCCTCCTCCCCCTCCCCCCGCCTCTTCTCCACTCTGCTCTGACAGAGTTATAATAATTGGGTGCCTCTGCTTAAACTCATCAGCTCCAGCTTCCTGAAAGGAACGTTGCAATTAGCAGTCCTCACCCTGTAATAAAGCCTTTAATACTCACTTTCATGGTTCATATTACAGTCATTCAGGCCTGTCCCCTCACACGCAGCCTGTCAGGCAGCAGGCCTGGATGCCCACGAGGGAGCTACCCTGCTGAATGGTGCTGCACTCAATTGTTTCAGAGGCCTGGCAATCCGGGCCAGGCAGCTGGGGAATGGTGCTGGAAATGAGAAGGGATATTTCTGCTCTCCAAGACTCCAGGGGGCTGACAGGGAGAGACAGAAGGGAGGCAGGGGAGAAGAAACAACATTCCTGACTCTCCTTTCATTCTTCCACCCGCACTCTGAGCTTTTCTGCCATGAATTCTCCCCTCTTTAGTGAACCACTTTGCATTTCATTGGTGGACATTTTTTAAGAGGACAGAGAAGACGGAGGTGGCACAGGAGGAAATGGGTTTCTGGAGGGAGGCATCACATCTGTGTGCATCATGTGCATCAGTCAGAAGATTCGCACCTTGGATAGTAGAGGCTGTGCTGAATGGCAGGTCCAAATGTGTTACTAGTGGAAAGCAGATTTAACTGGAGGCCCTGGACATCCTTGCTTAGCTAGTGGCCATCCTAGGAAGTCCCTGGCCTGAACTGGAAAGAGCATCCATGCTATAGGCTGGAGGGAGGGGTGGGTCATGCTCAGTCTCTCACTCCCTCAGTCATTAATTCACAAACATCAGAATGGGTACTAATTATATGCTCAGAACAACCGTAAGTAAGACAGGCCCTCTTTCATGGGACCCAAAAACAGAATAGATAATAAGGATAACATAGACAGTGGACAATGGTGGAAGGAGGCACAGCAGATGCACAGGAACGGCCTGGAGGGGGTAGCAGGCAAGCCAGCCTTCTTGGAGAAGGGGTTGTCACATGTGTCAGATTGTACTTTCTCTAAGTGACCTACACTCTCATGATCTTTCCATGCCCACTTGAAGAGGTGGAGTCTAAGTTCTTTTCCCTTGATCTTGGGAGTAAAGTGACAGTCTCATGGAGTAGAATGTAGTGAAGTGAAGCTGCAGGATGTCTTAGGTTAGGTCAGAAAAGGCCATGTGGCTTCAGGTGATTTCTTTCTTTGCAGGTGCTTCTCCTAGGAGCATGGCCGCCATGTTGGCAGGAAGTCAAAGCCACCGCGGAGGCTCTGTACAGATGTTCTTACTCACAGCCATAGCGAAGGGCCAAGTTGACCCAGTCACACATGTGGTTGGACACACCCTCAGAGAGATGTTAGCCTCAGCTCTGCTGCTAGTGTGTGAGGGCCAACCTGCTTGTGAGAACAACCTGCCTTAGCCCAGTCACACCTAGAACTGTGAGACACAATAACAAAGCCAATGCAATCTCCATCAAAACCCCAGTGACATTCTTCACATACATATAAAAACCAATCCTAAAATCCATCCAGAAACAAAAAGACCCCCAAGTAGCCAGAGCAATCCTGAACAAAGAATTCAATGCTAGAGGTCTTACTCAATTGATTTCACCTTATACTACAGAGCCATAGTAACCAAAGCTGCATGATAGTGGCACAAAACGGACACGTAAAACAATGGACAGAATAGAGGACTCCAAAATAAGCCCACACAGTACAATCATTTGATTTTCAACAAAGGCACCAAATACATTTTGAACAAAAGACAGAATCTTCAACAATGGAGTAGGGAAAACTGGATACTCACATTTACCAGACTGAAACTAGGTCCTATCTTTAACCCTGTACAAAAATTAATTCATAATTTAAGACTTGAATCTTTGAAACTACTAGAGGAAATATAGGGGAAATTTTCAAGATATAGATAGAGGCAAAAACTTCCTGCATAGGATTCCAATAGCTTGAGAAATAAGAACAAGAATTTATAAGATTGCATCAAGTTGAAAAACTTTCTATGTATGGAAATAATAAAAAAAAAGAATAAAAGGACAGCCTGCAGAGTGCAAGAAAATCTTTGATAATTATTCATCTGATAAAGGACTAACATGCAGAATATATAAAGAACTCAAAAAATTAAACACTGAAAGAACAATTCATAACTGGAAAATCAAAGTTTGCCAAAAATGAAAGTACAAATAGCCTATAAGTACATGAAGAAATGTACTATATATCTTTAGCCATAAAGGAAATGTAAGTCAAAACTACATTTTTTATCTCACCCCAGTCAGAATGACCACCATCAAGAACAGAAACAACAAACAAATGATGGCAAAAGAATGAAGTAAACTTAGAACACTGTTGGTGGGAATGTAAATTATTGTAGCTACTATGGAAATCAGTATGGAAGTTCCTCAACAAACTAAAATTTCATGATCTTAAGAGGGAAAATTCAACTTAAGTGAGAAAACCAGGCAAAGGATAGCTAGACAGAAACAAGTGGGAATCAAAGTTATTTCATCTTAAACCTCTAAAAGAAAATTTAAAAGTCTTTACTCAAATGAAGCTTAGAAAGGGGAAATGACAAAAGAACTTAAAGAGAATATAACTAAACAGTTAGAAGAGATAAAAAAGACACAGATAAACAAATTAATGAAGAAGTCAATCAAGACATAAGAAAAGATCTCAATAAAGACATAGAAATCCTAAGAAATAATCCAAGCTGAGAGGTTAAAGTGAAGGGGAACCTCTTCAAAAGAGGAGGTGACATGGAAGACAGAGTATAGGTAGTAGGACAGGTAGATGAAAGTTCAAAAAAAGAGCAAAGAAATGTGAAATGTATTTGCAAGAATTTTAGAACTGAATTGGAAGATCAAACTTGTGTCCTATTGTCATTGATGAAGAAGAAGAGACCTAAATGCATAAGGAATATATTTCACAGAATAATAGAAAAATTCCCAAATATTGAAAAAGAGAAGTCTATCCAAGTACAGAAGGCTTTTAGAATACCCAACAGACAAGATCAGAAAAGAACTTCTCCATGACACAATATAGTTAAAACGTCAAACACAGAGAACCAGTAAAGAATATTTATTTTATTTTTTTTTGGGGGGGGTCCAGTCGTGGAGCCTGAACTCTGGGCCTGGACGCTATCACTCAGCTCTTCAGCTCAAGGTAGCGCTCTACCATTTGAACCACAGTGCCACTTCCGGCTGTTTTCTTTTTGCTTATGTGGTGCTGAGGAATCGAACCCAGGGCCTCATGCATGCAAGGCAAGCGCTCTACCACTGAGCCACCTTCCCAGCCCCCAGGAAAGAATATTTAAAGTTTTAAGATATTAAAAGAGCAGGTTACTAGAAAGGAGAAACCCATCAAAATAACAGCAGATTTCTCAACAGAATCTTTCCAAGTAGACTTGAAATGATGTATTTAAAGGACTAAAAGCCACCAATTGCCAATTCATAATAGTTTACCTAGTGAAGCTTTCATTCATAACTATAGGGAAAATAAAAATATTCCATGATAAAAATTAAAACAATTTATCACCATTAGACCAGTACCAGAGAAAATACTTTCAGATACCCTACACATAAAAGAAGATCAACACAAGCATGAAAAAAGGAGAAAACTTATCCAGCCAGATGAGGATTATTTACATATGAGGAACAGGAAAGAACACAACACTAAAATTTGATGGTATATGGCAGAAACTACTGTGTAATTTTGAATTTAACATTCCATATCAATGGACTGAATTCTCCAATCAAAAGACATAGAAAGGCATGTTGGATCAAAAGAGAAGACTAGACCATCTGTTGTCTACAAGACAAACTAACAAGCAAATAAATTTTTAAAATCCACTGGTTTAGAGTGAAAAATTGAAAAAAAATCTTTCAAGAAAATAGACTCCAAATGTCAGGAGTAGCTATCATCATATCTGACAAAATAGATTTCATATTAGTTAGAAAGATGGAGACTAGAAGTCCATTCTCCAAAATAGATCATATTCTAGGACACAGAACAAGTCTCAGCAAATATATAGCAATAAACATATTCCAGTATTTTGTCAGACCACAATGGAACAAAATTAAGAGATAATGGCAAAAGAAACTACAGAAAATATTCAAACTAATGGAGACTGAACAACACATTGCCGAATGATAAGTGGGTTGTTGAACCATTAAGGGAAAATGCAAAATTTCCTAGAATTCAGTGAAAATAAAACCACAACCTACTAGAAATTTAGGATAGAGTAAAAGCAGTTATAAGGGAACATTAATAGCTATCAGTGTCTACATCAATAAAACAGAAAGAAACCAAACTAAGGCCCTAATGATGCAACTCAAGCTTTTAGAAAAACAAGAACAAGACAAACCCAAAACTGGTAAGAAAAAAGGAATAATAAAGATTCTGGCAGAAATCAATGAAATAACACTTAAAGAATATGCAAAGAATTAAGTCGGGTACCAGTGGCTCATGCCTGTAATCCTAGCTACTCAAGAGGCTGAGATCTGAGGATGACGGTTTGAAGCCAGCCAGGCAGGAAACTCCATAAGACTCTTATCTCCAGTAAACTACTGTGGCTCAAGTGGTAGACCACTTGCCTTGAGTACTGAGAGGCTGAGTGACAGTATCCAGACCCTGCATTCAAGCCCCAAGACTGGTTAAAAAAAAAAAAAACAAAGAATATACAAAGAACAAATTGTTACTCAAACTGGAAAAATCTAGTCAAAACAGAGGCACTTGTAGATAATCTCAACCTACTAAAATAAAGCCTGAAGGATATAAACCATCTAGGTAAATCTATAACGAGCATGAGATGATTAAAACATGGGGCAACGGCAGACAGCCAAAAAAGGGACCAGAAGCCAAGGATGGAGTGTAGGTGGGAGTGGTCAGAGCTGTCACTCATTCCTAAGGCAATGTCAGTGTCCAATGTCTGATTGCCATGGTGTGTAATCATAGGGTGGGGAGCAGGGAGGCTGGGCAAGACCTGGTACCAACGCAAGTCTAGGGAATGTTACCTCACTTCTTCTGGGGAAAAGGAAATTGAGCATCTTTTGGTCGGGAGGTGTTTTCCCTATGGAGGAAAAGAGTGGGTGGGCCTCTTTTCTGGAGAGACAGATGTGTCCAATCTTAGAACATTGGGCAGCTAGGGAGACTGGAGTCCAGTAAACTTCTCTGCCCTCCGCTGGTATTTCCTTAATTTTCTGTTTCTATAACAAAATACTGGAGACTGGATAATAAAACAGAATTTTTTGGTGTTGTGGTTGGTTGAGATTTATCTCACAGATGGCTGAGTATCCAAGGCTGGGTGACAACTTTGGTTCATCCCTTTGTCTGCCTCATACCATGATGGAGGGCATCATGGTAGAGTACTTGCAAGAAGAAAGGAAGGAAGGAAGGAAGGAAGGAAGGAAGGAAGGAAGGAAGGAAGGAAGGAAGGAAGGGAGGGAGGGA
>NW_012267223.1:11317753-11329940 GCF_000151885.1 Dipodomys ordii | reverse complement strand
GAGAGAGAGAGAGAGAGAGAGAGTGGGAGAGAGAGAGAAAGAGAGATTCCCCCCTCTGCTTTCCTGTTCCACGGAGCCCCACCCACCCAGATGATTCTTCCCACCCACATTCAACACAGATCTTCCCCACTCAGTCTGCTGACCCATTCTTCAATCTTCTCTGGAAACATCCTCATGGACATGCCTGTTCACAGTGATTCACCAGTTCTCGAGGCATTTTCCCATCCAGTCAAGTTGACATCCCAAATTTACCTTCACACATGCTCTTTGAGATTCAGAAAGCCAAAGTGAGCTTTAGTCTTTGGTCCAGAAAATTTGAGAACCAGAACTGACGGTGGCAGTCGCCCAGGCTCATAGTGGAGAGCAGGAGTGTGCTGCCAGGCTGTCCTGGTCTAGGGTGGATGTTTTAGCATCTGGGCATGTTCCACCCACCCATCTTCTTCCTCTAACTCTGGACTCCTGCTTATACCTTGTTTCTACTCTACCTTCTAGATCCCATGCTCCTCAAGCTCGCAGAGCTGCCCAGAAGTGGGTGGTGGTGGGCTGAGAGGACAGGAAGGAGGGCTGAGGAGGGCTGCATTGTTCAGTAGAATTCTCCCACCTTACCAGCCCCTCCCACCTGCTGAGCCCGGCCCCAGCCCACCTCATGACACTGAGGCAAACCAGGCAGGTGCTTAGTACCTCTAATGTGTTCCATTACAAATACTCCACAATAAGGTAATTATGTGTGAAAATAATAAACGTGTCAGTCTTCCTGGAAATATTTTTACTTCCAGCAAGGGGGAAGCAGTACCATTGTTTTTCAAGTGCATCTCTGCTCTTGTACATATTAATTAACTGTGTTCCTGCTCTACCACCTCGTGGCACTTGTATTATTCATAAAAGTCTTGGGGATGCAGTAACTTATGTACTCCTTTTCTTGGCTTGGAATCATTTTTTTATTTCAAGTTCCTTTTTTTTTATTTTTTGAGCAACTGCACTTGTAGTGTGTGCCTTCTGTAGCAGGCTTCCCATCCCTTGGCTGTTTCCCCAGACTTTCTCCCTTTCTCTCCCCCTCCTCTCAGGGCTCTGACTTACAAGGTTCTTGCCTGGTCCTGGAGGCAGGTTGAGGCTCTCGGTCTTCCAGAAATCCTGAGAGCTGGCATTGGCTCTCCCTAGCAATGGTCTCCAGCCTTCCTCCTCCTCACTCACTCTGTCTCCCTCTTAAGACTCAAGCTTCAAGGGACTTCCACAGAACGATCCACCCTTCTCCTTATTTCTTCACCCTGTACTTAAAAAAAAAAAGCCTTTATAATGTTGAGCCATTTCAGATTTACAGAAAAATGTCACGTGTCTACCCTCAGAGGGGCATCTGAAAGAGTTTCTTTGTCCTACATTTTCCTCTGTTCCTCCTATCCATCCTTCCCTCTCTGCCTCATTGCCTTGGACCCCTGGCAACTGCTGATCTTTTGACGGTCTTTATAGGTTTGCTTTTCCAGAATGTTCTATGATAGGAATCTTATCTATGCAACCTTTGCAGCCAGACCTCCTTGCATTTCTGGATCCGAGTTCAATGGGCAGAGGGTGGTCTGTTCCCATGGCCCCACATGTGGCCTCCTCGGGGGCAGGGACCACAGCACTGAATGGAGTCTTCCTGATCGTCCCCAGAGCGCACATCCTGGGATATTTCAGGCATGTGCTGGCCAGTGGGGGTGTACAGCACGAGAGCTGGAGTTCTGAGGACAGAGAGGATGTGTGGGAACAGCCCATCTAGTAGACGGACGCAGGGCTTCAGAGAGCAGTGATGACACAGGGTCTTTGGAACTGCAGAAAGCCTGGATATCTTCCGGTCATGGTCCTGCGCCAAGGGGAAGAATCTCCTGGGCTGGGAAGCAACACAGTAGGGTCTCTTGTTATCTCCATTTTCCTGACTACCAAAGGGGTGAGAAGCGATGTTGTGTCTTCCAAGAGCAATGGGGGTGACAGGATTCCCCTAGAAAGCCAGTGGGCCGATGACTGTAGCCCAGCCTTCTCCATGGGGCCACGCAATTCTCGGGCTCTATATGCAGCATTAGTGTCATCTGCCCTCCCTCTCCCTCACCCAGACTGCTATCTACTGTGGTATTTCTGCTTCCTAATCCTGGAAGAAAAGTGAGATCCGCTCAAGAAACAGCCCTCTGTCCACACTTAGCTGAGATGTTAGCATGGTGTGGCCACTCGAGAACCTGACAGCCAAGGACATCCAAGGGCTACTAGGTGGGTCCATTCTTTGCCCAAGATGATGGCAAATCAGGCTTGCAGCACCTCTGGGGACCAAGTGCAATGCTGCTCTTGATCCATCCATCTCAGCCCTTCCAATCGGGAAGTCCTTGCTGCTGTGGGACTTGCAGCCATCCTACGAAAACTGCACTGTATGCTTTGTTGCTCTGATCCCTTTAGGGTAGAAACAATGGCTGGGCTGTGGTTGACAAGGAGCTGGGAAGACTGTAAATGAGACACAACGGCGGAATCCAAGATACTCAGAGAAAACTGCTGAAAACAAGATTTATGGTAGGCGTTGGACCGGCTATCCTGGTCCACCTCCTCACTTCCTGAGCCAAAAGACTTGCCTGCTGTGTTGCTTCCCAGCCCAGGAGATTCTTCCCCTTGGCGCAGGACCATGACCGGAAGATATCCAGGCTTTCTGCAGTTCCAAAGCTCTGACATTCTAGCAACGTCTCTGGGGCTTCCATTTTCACACTGGGAATTGAGTTCTAGTTGATGCGTGGCTAGAGTAGAGGCCACGGCTTTGACTCTGATATCTTGCTCAAGGTTCCCCCAAAGATGGCCAGATGGGCTGTGGTCCTTCTTCTTCAGAGGTACACAGAGGCTCTCTCCATCTTGTGGGACTGCCTTGTCCAGAGGAGGCTTCTTCCCAGCCCTCTCCCCACGGCTACTGGATTGTGTATGGCAAGAATCCACCAAGGATTGCCTCTGGTCCAGTAACCACTGCAGCTGGGAAGAAAGAAGGCCAACCCCTGCCCCTTGGGAACACAGCTCTGGCTGTGCCATGAAGGCAAGGTGCCAGCCAGTGCCTGCTCCCCTGGGATCCCTGCCAGTCCTGGTCGGATGGTCTCCAGCCCAGCCTGGATGATCCTTCTGCTGGCATTTCTTGGAGAAGGCATGGGGAGTTACAGTGGGAGCTGCAGTAGTCCTCCTTGGATCCCCCTTCCCCCAACCCCAGGTCACTGTCAAGGTGAGGTGTCCCTTCCTTTCCACCCCTCCCTCCCCAGTCAACTCCATCCTTCTCTCCCAGTGTGAGTGTTGCAGGTGAGGCAGGGTTTTCTGGCTTCTCTGTTCACACCTTTGGGGCAAGGACACCCACTGTGAACACAAGCCTTGTTTGCAAGGAGAGCAGGCCCTGGTGGGGTGAGGAGACCAGGCCACCTCCTGCCTGTGCTCAGAGGACAGGCTCTCTGCTTGGTAGCCATGTACTCTTCTAGGCACGGCTGACTCAGCCCCAGAGCCACAGACCTTGTGGCTGTCAGGCCACCTGGGAATGGTAGGAAGCTACAGTCGGATTCCATCTGAGAAAGTTCAAGGTGATACCTTGGTCAAGAGCAGCTGTTCAAGTCCTTCCGAGGCTGGAAAGAATTCCTTTAAGTCTTCCTTCCCTTCATTCTCCCCCCAGCTGCCACCTGATTTTTCCTTCTCTTTGTACTATGGGTGCCTCCCTCTCACCACTGTAGCATCAGCTCTCATTTCTTGTGCATCTCACTTTGCAGTTATGCCCAGGCTCTCATCCCATAAATATTTACCACAAGGCCACTCCACAGCAGCCTGGGTACCAGGCACTGAGGCTGTACCCAGAAGAGAGGCAGGCTGGCCTCCTGCTCATGGTTGGTGAGGAAGCCTGGTGCTGAACGGGCCCTCAGTCTGGGACAGTAAAGTTGGTCCAGGAGATCAGGAAGGGCTTCCTGGAGGAGTCTGCACAGCTCTCTTTAACCCATGTGTGCTCTCCTTCATGCATACCAAAAGCAGCAGCAGCTGCTGCTGCTCCTCCTCCTCCTTCTTCTTCTCCTTAATCTTCTTCTCGTCGTCATCACCATCATCATCAAACCCACCCTGCTGGTCTTTTTTTTGGGGGGGGGTCTGGTCATGGGGCCTGAACTCTGGGCCTGGGCGCTGTCCCTCAGCTCTTCACCTCAAGGCTAGCGCTCTACCACTTGAGCCACAGCACCACTTCTGGCTTTTTTCTTTTTGCTTATGTGGTGCTGAGGAATCAAACCCAGGGCCTCAGGCATGCAAGGCAAGCGCTCTACCACTGAGCCACCTTCCCAGCCTCCTGCTGGTCTTTTTTATAAAAATAAATATATACAGCATTTTATCCCTTAAAGTTATCACTCACACTTCTACATAATTCCATAAAGTAGCAGAGCATAGTTTTTAATGGAGGCCAAGGAACATAGAAGGTGGAGGTCAGAGGCAGCTGCTAAAATGGAACTTCCTGTTCCACTCTGCCCTTGTAAACAGCAGCTGTAAAAATGAACCAGATTAGTTACAAACCTTGTCATTTTTTGTACCTCATTTTCCAAGGAAACCAAGCTTTTCTGGGCTGCATCTCCATGCGGCGGATACTAAAGGCACTCAGGCACCACAGATCCATTCTTTCTGGAGAAAACACGGGGACATGTAGATGAGTCTGACAGGGTCTCAAAACACAGCCAGCAACTTGGCCAGACAGCCCCAAGGCCTGGAAACAATCCGATCTCCCTGATGGACAAAGCCCAGAATATTTAGGCCAGGGACTCCAGACCCAACGGACCTCTGAGGCCCCTGTAACCAGGAGCTGGGGTCCTCCCTGGGATGGGACACAGAGCTGCAGGTGTCACATCAGCGTCACCTGATTTGTGTGGACACAGTGACCAACTGTCTCTCAATAGATGATGAGAAATGAGAAGACCCTTCCAATCTTCATGGGTCTGTACCTGCCTCACACAGGGCGGCTCGGCCTTGCCTGGGGTTTATAGACTGGGCTGCTGGAAAGTTCCTTCAGGTCTCATTTGAAGATAGACTCCCTCTTCTGAACCATTAACAATTCAAAACAAACCCCCAAGTAATGCATCAGCAAACAATCATGTGGTGAACTGCACACATTCAAAATGAGCCCAGTGTTTGATGAGACTGGGAATGCCAAGGGTCTGTTCTCAGGCAGAGCCTGGAGCACTGACAACCAGTCAGAAGCTTTGGAAAGCCCATCAGAAACCAAATCAAACCAGATACTTACTTTTGAAGAAATGAATCAATCCTTTAGATCTTAGTTATCTATTATGGGTTGAATTGTGTTTTCCACCAAAACCTATGCTAAAGTCCTAGTCCCTACTACCTTGTGAATGTGACCTTGGTTTGGAAATAGAGTCTTTAGAGATGTAATGGAGTTAAAGCATAGGTATGCTGCAGTAGGGTAGACCTAATCGAGTGACGAGGAAGGAGGTGGGGGCATGGTCACAGAGAGAGGAGAGAAGCCACAGTACCGACAGAGGCAGAGGTTGGAGGGATGTGGCCACAAGCCAAGGACTACCTGGCATTCTCAGAAGTTGGAAGGAGTGGGGAAAATCCTCTCCTGGTAGATTTGGAGGCTGCTGATGCCTTGATTTTGAACTTGTGAGTACAAACTACAGGGCTGTGAGAAAATATATGCCTGCTGTCTGTTTGGTGGTGTTTTTGTTACAGTGGCCCCAGCAAACTAATACAGCATCCTCTAAAACAAGTATGGACCCCAATTAGAAACAAAAATCGTACCCAAATATACAGTGCCCTGCCTTTCCAAGGCCCGTATCGGCTCTGTCCGGGGGTGATAGGTGCCGTCGTCAGGGGGGACCCGTCATAAATATCTGGGCCTTCCCCACTTCTGGCGATGTGTTTGGCTCACACTCCTCACCTGCCAGATCTGGCCACATGACTAATTTAGACCAGTTAAACATGAGCAGAAGGGAGGTGAGAGATTCAGAGATGGACTCAATTCCACGTGACAGTCTCTGGCAGCCTGGCTCCTGGAGCTGGCATGGTAACACGGGGGGGGGGGCCGAGCCCCAGTTTGACCATGTGAATGTGTAATATGAAGGAGACACAAACCCCTCATGTCTGTAAATGTCTGAGGCTGGCTGGGGGGGGCGTTGTTTGTTATGCAGCCTGGTCCCTCCCAGCCTGACTGACAACAGGGCTGTGCAGACAGTGTGACTAACCGTTGTGTTACACCCGACTATCAACAAACAACAAGGGTGCATTCAAACATGCTAGGTTTTACAAGGTGATTTGAAGATGGCTGTTTTTCAGAGATATATTAGTCTATTTTCTCTCGCCAATCACACATCCCAGACTGAATGGATCGTGAAGAACAGAGAGGCTCACGTCTCTGGAGATCCAAGATTGAGAGGCTGTGTCTAGTGATGGCTTTCTTGTTGGCAGAGAACCAAGAAGCTTGGTTTGGAGCATCGCATGGCAAGAAACAGCACACAAGACTGAGTGTGTATGTGCCTGTCTGGCTCTCTCTCCTACGCTTCAGTCATTTGGATTCCATTCTGTGATCTCATCTAACCCTAACCCCTTCCCAAAATCTCCAAGCAAGAGTTAGAGTAAGTTTCTACACACTTTTTTTAAATTTTGAGTTGGGAAGTATTCACTTTTATTATATTTTTATTTATTTATTTTTATTGTGAAAATACCGTACAGAGGGGTTACAATTACATGGGCAAGATAATGAGTACATTTCTTATCAAGCATTGTTGTCTCCTCCTTTGTTTCCCTTTCCCATCCCTTCCCATCTACCCCCCCCACTCCCCCAAAGTTGTAAAGTTCTTTTTTTGACATAACAACTTGTACATCTCATTGTTGCAATGGGTCCACCTGTATCCCTATTTAAATGATTTGTTTTTACCCTTCCCTTCCAGAAATTATACCAATATCAAATACAGTGAAAGCAGGGGTTATATCGTGAGGGAGGGACATATGAAGCAACAAAGAAATCATCATAAATATGTTAGAAACAATCGCAAGAAAGAAAAAAACATTTGAATACTTACCTTGGGGTTCATTTTACCTAACATCAACTTATCTGACCTTTTCTGCTTGTCTCAGACATATACTAGTTATTACAAATAAGGGAAACCATGGGACCTATGTTTCTTTGGGCCTGGCTTACTTCACTTAATATAATTTTTTCCAAGTCTTTCCATTTCCTAACAAATGGGGAGGCATAGAATTCCATTGTGTATATATACCACATTTTCTTGATCCATTCATCTACTGAGGGGCACGTGGGTTGGTTTCATATCTTAACTATGGTAAATAATGCTGCAATAAACATAGTTGTGCTGGTAGCTTTAGTATGGTCTTGTTTGTGATCATTTGGGAAATGTCCAAAAGTGGGATTGCTGGGTCATAGGGGAGCTCTATGTGGAGTCTTTTGAGGAACCTCCATACTACTTTCCAAAGTGGTTGAATACATTTACACTCCCACCAACAATGCAGTAAGGTTCCCTTCTGTCCCCATGTCCTCTAGCATCTGTTGTTATTAGAGTCCTTGATTATAGCCATTCTAACTGGGGTGAGGTGGTATCTCAATGTTGTTTTGATTTGCATTTCTTTTATGGCTAGAAAGGTTGAGCATTTCTTCATGTGTCTATTGGCCATTCTTCTTTCCTCTTTAGAGAAGTTTCTCTTTAAGTCTTTAGCCCACTTATTTATTGGGCAGTTGTTTCTTTGAGGATTTGTGGTTGGGAGATTTAATGTTTTGAGTACCAGGTATCTTTTAGATGAGACCCTTGTCCGTTGTATGGCTAGTGAAGATCCTCTCCCAATCCGTGGGCTTTCTATTGATCTTGTTAGCTATGTCCTTTGCCATGCAGAAGCTCTGCAATTTCATGCAATCCCATTTGTCCAACCTTTCTTTGATTTGTTGTGTTTCTGGGTCTCTATTAAGAAAATTTCAGGGCTGGGAAGGTGGCTCAGTGGTAGAACGCTTGCCTTGCATGCATGAGACCCTGGGTTCAATTCCTCAGCACCACATAAGCAGAGAAAAAAAAAGCCAGAAGTGGTGCTGTGGCTCAAGTGGTAGAGCTCTAGCCTTGAGCTGAAGAGCTGAAGGACAGCGTCCAGGCCCAGAGTTCAGGCCCCACGACCGGACCAAAAAAAGAAAAGAAAAGAGAAATTTTCAGCCTGTGCCAAGGAGACCTAGGGTTTCTCCTATTCCATCCTGTAATGTTTTCAGAGTGTCTGCTTTGACTCCGAGGTCTTTGATCCATTTGGAGTTGATTTTGGTGCAGGGTGATATATAAGGATCTAGCTTTAGTTTTCTACAAGTGATTAACCAATTTTGCCAGCACCACTTACGGAAGAGGCTGTCTTTCTTCCATTTTATTATTTTAGCTCCCTTATCGAAGATTAGATGTTTATATGTCTGTAGGTTCATTTCTGGTTTTCAATTCTATTCCATTGGTCCTGAGGTCTGTTCTTGTGCCAGTACCAAGCTGTTTTGATTACTATGGCTTTGTAGTAGAGTTTGAAATTTGGTATAAATATTCCTCCAGCACTGTTCTTTCTGTTAAGGATCATTTTTGCTATTCTGGGTCTTTAATTGTTCCATATAAATTTTTGGATTGTCTCTTCTATTTCCTTGAAGAATGAGGTTGGAATATTGATAGGTATTGCATTGAATTTTCTACACACTTTTTAAAATTTATTTTTTGTCAGCTATGGGGCTTGAACTCAGGGTCTGAGCACTACCCCTAAGCTTTTCTGCTCAAGGCTATACTCTACCACTTTGAGCCACAGCACCACTTCTGGTTTTTCTGGTGGGTCATTGGAGATAAGGGTCTCACAGACTTTCTTGCCCAGGGTATTTTTGAACCCTCAGATCTCAGCCTTCTGAATGACTAGGATTTACAGTCATGAGTTTCCATACTCTTAATAACTCATAATGGAGTTTGAGTTTCAACCCACAAAGGTTTGGGTGATGATGGTCAGAACACATCCAAATCCCAATGCCAGACTACCAGGAGCAAGTCACCACCATCAATAAATCTCCAGGGACTGTCACGGAACCTCTGGTTTTGTGGGGTGGGGCTACTTACACATACTACAGATCTGTTACAGCGTTCCTCCTCATCAGATAAGAGAAGTTAATCTGCAATGCACAATTGCTAAATTAAAGACACATCTTCCCTAAATAAGGCACTTTGTTTTATAACAGTTATTCTTAAGTCTGTCATTCTGACAGTCATGGAAGACACAATCGTTGCTTTTTCTGAGACAACCAAGTGGAGGAAGCTCCTGATTTTTCTTCTTTCTTTTTCTATCAAAAGAGACTTATCCAGGAAATCTCAGGCCATTAAGACATATATTTAAAAGGAAGATGCCAAAACACGGTCTTGTTCTGCCTTCGCGCTGAGTGATCACTAGGTCTGCGAGGTGGCTGTTTCTGCCATACCTGACGCTCAGAACATCACTAGGTCCATGGCCCACAATAAGTTCATAACTCTTAGCCAATAACCAACTTCTTCCACAAAGTCTGAAGTCAATAAAAGCTGCAGACAATCTGAGGTTCTCCTTATCAGATTTCTCCTCAAAATGAAAAAGGCTGTCAAAGTAATGAAGGGTAGAATAACGTGGTGACACCCTACTCATACCTTCGGGACGATTATTGGTTTGAGAAACTCGTATTTATTGTGAGCTGAGTCACCTATTAGACTTGTAGTTTCAAGGTGTACAACAAATAGACACTTGATTAAAAAGAATGGAAGAGACCAAATTCACTCATACACTAGCAATAATGAGGGCAAACAGTTTGGCACAGACTCTAGGAGAGATGAGGTCCCCTAATTCACCCTTAGTATTGATTAGGCATGTCCCAAGTTGAAAACAAAAATGTTCCAAAGGCCAAGAAACTTCTTGAGTCATCACAAGTGAAAATTTCTCAAGGGTGGGTCATGGTCAAAACACAGGTATATTAACACAACAACAACAGATTATTTGGAGTCTGTAGCCCGAATGAGGGCAGGGTAGGTGGTAGCCAGTGGCTCAGGACCAGGAACACCTGAGCTATTGACACCCAAGTCCTAAGAGGGACAAGGATCAGCTATCACCCAGGAGGAAGTCACACAGGAAGAGGCTACCGTACACGGAGTGAAGTCCTGGGGACAGCACCCCTCCTCTTCCCAAGAGATGACTGCCTGGTCTCATGCCTCTTTCCTTCAGATCTCTGACTGGGAATTCTGATTGGCCAATCACAGCCAGAAGCCACAGAGCCTGGGAACCCATGGGAGAGGGTAGCCCTTGGGACAAATACAAGATACCTGATGCCCCTCACTATCACCTAGCTCGTGAGCATTTCCATTGCTGCCCTTTAGGATGCCAGCTCAGGATGGTATGCAGGTGTGTGGGATCTGTTTTTTTCTTGATTGCCCTGGACTCTGCAATAGCAAAGGCTTCCTTTGACATGGGTCCACTGACAGAAAAGGAGAACCTCACATCTTTGAAGCACCTGGATGGTACAGAGACTGATTCTTGAGGTGTCATACCGGAAGTCAAAAGTCCCTCCCTTCAGTTTGGGATTCTCCAACTCTCAATCAATCAGGTTTGATGATTGCCAGTGTTCTCTGCAGCTTTTTCCCATCCATGGCCCAGGCACAGAGTACAGGATGCACAGGACACTGCCAGGAAAAGAGCTTGGCTGGGTGTGGGGAAGTCCTCTGTCTCTCCATCAGTACATGAGATATGATAACCCTGAAATAAGACTCCAAGACTCCAAAACCCAGGTGTTTATTCAGTGCCTCTGCCTGAAGCTCTGGGCAAACATCAATTATTTCCTCCTAGGTTAAATCCAAGATGGCGAAGTGCTTACTTCTTCCACAGTTCAAAAATGTCCATCTTTTTTTTTAAAGGCAGAAAGTATCTGTAAATTAATCTTGCAAATGTGGTGATCTTGGATGTGTACCCCAATTTTTCAAGCCTCCCTCTCCTTAGTATGATAGGAATAAGAACCCAGATTCATGACAAGTCAGGCAAGGATTCCTCAGTTGGCAAGTCAGGGCATACATTCTACTGGGGTCAGCGATGCCCTCTGTTCTAATGGTAGGGTCATGAAATGGACTTAGGAAGGGGGGAAACATCTTGTGAATCTGTATGAATATAGCATGTAAGGAGCCAGAAGGGCCTCAGCTGGGCACTCATGATGCCAGGCCAGGTCCTCAGGCAGGGAGGCTGGGATGGAGGCGGCGGGCAGCCAGAGAAAGCAGCCAGGGAGATGCTGGGCCCGGGGTGGACCTCTCCCCGCCAGCTGCTTAGCCTCCAGGTCCTTGGGGCTCAGTCAGCCTATGAATGTTAAACTTGTTTGTGAAACCTCTGGTTCTTCTAATGCACACACATGCCGTGGGCTTGAGGCATGCAGCAAGGTGGCTGAGAGCTCCATCTTTGGAGCTGGACACAGTTGGATTGACTCACAGTTTTGTCACAGGCTGAGAAGTCCCTGGGAAAGTTAATCACCCTCACTGAAGCTCAGTTTCCTCACGAGTAAAATAGGGATAATAGTTCCATCTTCCTGAAAGGGTTAAGAGAAATATAAGGGAGCACAGGTATGGTGTACATGTTTATCATCCCGGCTGCTTGGGATGGTTTTGGTCTGAGGCCAGCCCAGGCAAATGCAAGATGATCCTATTTGAAACAAAACCAAACGAAACTAAAAGTAAAAAGGACTGGTGGAGGCAGGTGGGTAGAGCTAGCTCAAGTGATAAGCATACATGCCTATCAAACTCAAGGCCCTGAGTTCAAACCTTAATATTGCCAAGATGAGAGAAAGTTTGCTATTTCTAATCAGAAAATCTAAACCCCAACTACTCCTTTTTTATAAAAGCCACTTTTGTTACCACATAAGCAAAAATTACTAAATGGGGCTCCATGGTTCATGCCTATATTCCTAGTTACTCGAGAAGCTGAGATCTGAAGCCATCTATTTGTCTGGGCAGACAAATCCATGAGATCCTTATCTCCAATTAGAAAAAAAGAAAAGTCAGGAGTGGAGACATGGCCCAAGTGGTAGAGCACCATCCATGAGCAGAAAAAGCAGAGAGCATAAGGCCCTGAGTTTAAACTTCAGTACCATCACACACACACACACACACACACACACACACACACACACACACACACACACACACTGCAGATTCTTCATGTA
>NW_012267223.1:11215580-11316287 GCF_000151885.1 Dipodomys ordii | reverse complement strand
CCGCACCCCTGCTTAGGCTTGCTTTCTGTGGACTGGCCAGACTCCAGCTGCTGGCATCTGCCCTCCTGTGCCCAAGGGCTTTCCCCCAAGCTGCGCCAGGCCGCAGTGCCCACAGGGACGTGGCCCACCAGAAGATTTGAGAAATTCAGTCCTCTATGGGTTTAGTCCTCCGGCACTGGGAATGGCTGTCTGACCACCCCTGGGTGAGGTGAGTGCGGCATGTATTTTACAATGTTCCATGTATTTATTTAGCACTTTTCCACTGCGATGTCGGCCTTCTTGTACCCCACCCTTCCCTGGGCCACCAGGCTCCCTCTGTCTCTGTAGTATCCAAGCATTTGAAATTCTTTTTGCAGACCAATTTTCTGAGGAACTTGGACAAACACGCATGTTCATCAGATGTCCCAGACTAGTGCCAGCAAAGCCATGCACAGACAAGTCTGCCTTCCTTCCTCACAGAGCCAACATGAAGATGATGAATAAGGGGCTTCCCCAGAGGTCTGGCTGTGTCTCTCTGTTCATAAAATACATGACTTGACATCCTAGCTACTCAGGAGGCTGCGATCTGAGGATCGTGGTTCAAAGCCAGCCTGGGCAGGAAAGTCTGTAAGACTCTTATCTCCAATAAATCACAAGAAAACCAGAAGTGGTGCTGTGGCTCAAGTGGTAGAGCACTCACCTTGTGCTGAAGAGCTGAGGGACAGTGCCCAGGCCCAGAGTTCAAGCCCCACGACCAACACCACCAACAACAAAAAGCATGGCTTGAGTCCATGCTTTCCTAGCATTCCCTCAACACATATCAGACATCTGCATCTTGGACCAATTACTAAGTAGAGCAATCAAGCTAGCTGCCCTCTCCCCTTTTTAGGGGTCTCTGGGAAGAAGAAGAAGAAAAAAAAGGAGGAGGAGGAGGAGGAGGAGGAGGAGGAGGAGGAGGAAACGACATCTGGGTTGTTTGAATAACAATTCAACTCTCAGTAACCCAAAAATGCAATTTGTAAATTCATAGAAATATACTACATACTTTAAAACAGAAGAAAAGGGTTGTCTTCTTTAGAAAGAGACCTTATAGAATGTAGTTGGTTGGGACTGGTAGGGAGAATAAAGGATGAGAACTAACTTGTAGCGTTTCTTTTCTTCATTTTTTTTTTGAAGTACTAGGGATTGAACTCAGGACCTCTCATTTGGTAGACAAGCACTCTATCACTTGAGCCTGGCCACTCATCTTGTTGCTTTTAGTTGTTTTTCAGATAGGGTCTTACACCTCTGTCCCAGTAGCTCTCAGACTACATACCTCTGCCTCCTGAGTAGCTGAGATTACAGGCATGCACTACTCTGCCCATGGAAGTGTAAACAAGTGTATTAGCCCAATAGCCTCCTCTCTAGAGCTTAGCATGCTCTTTCCCTAGGCAACACTAGGCCTATTTAGTAATCATTTACCCCCTAACCTAAGAGGGTTCTCCTTTGGGATTGCTATAACCATATAAGGCAGCAAGATTCCCCAAATCTCAGAGATTATAAAAAGATCACCTGAAAGCCAGGCACCGGTGGTTCATGCCTGTAATCCTAGCTACTCAGGAGGCTGAGATCTGAGGATCACAGTCCAAAGGCAGCCTGGGTGAGAAAGTCCATGAGACTCTTATCTCCAATTAACCACTAGGAAATGGGAAATGGCACTGTGGCTCAAGTGGTAGAGCGCTAGCCTTGAGCTGAAGAGCTGAGGGACAGCACCCAGGTCCAGAGTTCAAGACCCATGATAAACAAAAAACAAACAAACAAAAAAAGGTCACCTAAGACAATAGCCGGCACCTCTTCTCTGTTGTGAGAAGGGTCTTGCCCATCCCTTTGGTGGCAAGAAACCTTGTCTTTGTTCTTTGCACCTGGATGTACGCTGGGTTTCTGGCAAAGTCTAATTTACTCTTAACAATGTGTAATGTTTACATTTATTTACCAAAAAGTATTGCATCGCATATTTTAAACAGGAGAATTATGGAGTATGTGTATTCTGTCTCAGTAAAGCTGTTCTACAAAAGCTTGCAGGAAACACTCAGCTTTGAGGCCCACATTGCCACTCCTGCCTCCTACAAGCTCTGTGAACAAGACCCCTCGAGCTCTCTGGAGCCTCGGTTTCAAGTGAACGCTTCTCCTTTAGAGTTGTTGAGCAGACCTGAGATACTTTGTACAGTGCTTGAAAAGTTCTAGGCATCGAATGAGTAGTTATTTTTAATAATTTTAATAATAATAATTAACAGCTGAAAATTACACAGAATGAACCCGCTACTAGAAATCACTATTGCGTGTGAAATTCTCATTCATTAGCAAGGAAGGTAATTAGTGCTGAAAGGGAACCTCCCTCCCACAAGGAGCCTAGCTAGTAAAGACGGTTGGTTTCAGTGATGAGCGGTGTTAACGTGGGCTTTGGAAGGTACCGAGGGAGAGGCCCAGTGGTGAGCCACACTGGTCTTCTCCAAGTACTGGTCTCAAAGCAAGAACGTGGAAAACATTAACATTAGATCCGAAGGGAAAATCACTTCTCTCCAATTGGCAAGTGAAGTAGGCAAAAGGGGGCCACGGGCTTTTCTGACACCCACAGGGTGGGTGGATTTAGGGTACCAAGGAGGCGGAGCTAGATTCCCATACCCAGACCTGGAGGCTGCTTGCTATCAGCAGGATTGTGTAAGATATTAAAAGAGGAGCTAATGTGGGGCTGAGTGTTTCCGATCTGTAATCCCAGCAGTAGGTCGGAAGGCAGGGAGGCAGATGCCAGATGATCAGGAGCCTGGGCTACATAACAAGACTATCTCAGAAAACCAACAAGAATGAGGAGAAAGGAGAGGAAGAAGCCAATGCCAAGCTTAGACTCCAGTGAAACTAGAAGCCAATCTTGGTGCCTGTTAGGTCCACCCTGGGAAGGCCTGGCAGGCTCCTCCCTTCTCTTGGCTGATTCTGTCCCGTACCTGTGTCACCCAGCCTTCCCAGGGCTTACAGTGCCCAAGTTTTATATTTTCACTTTTTTTCTTTCTGATTATATTGGGTTTAAACTCAGGAGCTCACACTTGTTTGTCTGGTTCTCTACCCCTTGAACCTACCCCCTAGCCTTTTTTTTTTTTTTACTTTAGTTAGTTTGCAGATAGGGTCTTGTGCTTTTGCCTGCAACTGGCCTCTGACCACAGTCTTCCTACTGACGCCTCTTTGCATAGCTAGGACCTCAGCCACGTACCACCACACTGGGCCAGTGGAGAATGAGAGCGTCACTAATTTTTTTTGTCTCTCTTTGATCTTTCTGGTCTCTAGGTACTTCTGGAGTAGTTGAGATTACAGGCATGTACTTCCACTCCCAGCCCTATTTCTTTCAACTCCCGGTATAGATACCGACTCCAGCCGTTTCTTTATCTCCTAGAAAAAGAAAGGGAACTAATCTATGCTCTTTCCTATCTAGTGCGGAAAGCAGTCAGTGATGGAGAATGAGTACTTTGTTTTAATATCTCCTGCTTACCCATCTCCTCAAAGCACAAGTATTACAGAGAAAGAGATTAGATTAAGGCTCTAAGTTTAGGCTGGGCAGGGTCAGGTAGAGCTCCCACCCTTTAATTAGGGGTGCGGAACCTTTTTCCTGCCAAAGGCCATTTGGGTGTTTCTAACACCACTCCTGGGGACATAGGAAATTATCAATACAAGCTGACAGCCTCGGGCAGCAGCTGGTGAACCGGCAGGAAGCGTGGTTCCTGTCTGGTCACATTTGACCCATGACAAATGATTCGTTGGGCCTCTTATGGCCGGAGGGCCAGACATTCCCAACCCCTGGTAGTGTAAGTTAGCACATCAGCCAGTCTTTCACACATGCTGGCAAAAGAAAGGGCGCCTGTGGGTGAGACACAAAGGACAGTTTATCACAGCAACCATTTAGCATCAGTCCCTCTAGCCACATTCCCATAAGGCATTGCAAAGCCAGGCAGGTGATTGGCCCATACACAGAGACTGAGGACTGGGAGATTTTTAACCATAGCCTGAGAGCGGACCTCAGCCTTCCCTCCACAGATCCTCACCACCACCGGGGTCCTCATCCAGATAGTCTGGGTCCAAGGCAGTCTGGTCTCTGCTGACCAGATGCACAGAAACATGGGCCCTCCCATTGTCTCCAGCTGTGTAATCCTGGACGAATCACTTGTCCTCTCTGAGCTGTCTCCTCATCCGTAAAATGGTGATGACACCCATCTGGCATAGGGCTAGGAAGAAAAAATTTCACAATTCCTGGGAAACCTGGAATATATTGTTCTCCCTCAGCTATATAGAAGTTCGGTACAGACTTCATTCTATGCAAATCTATACTCACACCAACATCCCTCCCTCCCCCAGCCTCTTGAGGTATCATGCCTGTAATCCCAGGTATTTGGGGAAAGATTGAAGTTCAAGGCCAGCCTGGGCAAAAGCTTGAGACCTATTTTCAACTAATTAAAAGCTGGGGAGCAGTGGTGCAAGTCTGTAATCCCCCTGTTCCTGCAACTTCCCCAGGCAGGAACTGTGAGCAAGAGGATTGCACATCAAGCTGACCCAGACAAAAATAAAAATAAAAATCCTAAAGCAAAAAGGAGCTGGAGTATGTGTGGCTCAAGTGGTAAAGCACCTGCTTCACAAGATGAGGCAGAGTAAAGCTCCAGAATCATCACCAAATCTGAGTTGGAGGTCTGGTAAAGTGAGTGAAAAAGCTGAGAGCTTGAAGCCCTGGGTTCAAGCCCTAGTAGCAGCGCGCGCGCACACACACACACACACACACACACACACAGAGTCATTCTAGTACTCTTACAAAAACTTTACATGGTTAGTGTGCTTCAGGAGGGTGGCTTGCCTGGAAGGTAAACCCCATGAGTATTTAGATAGTATTTAGTATTGTCAAACCAGAGACCCACCATTGAGCATTTCAAGACTTCTAAACCCTCCAGTTCAGCTGTTCTCTTAGTCACACATTTAAATCACCTGGAGAACTTTAAAAACTATGTCATCACACCTAATCCCCATTAACTCCCTTTGTGGGTTCATAGTTCAGGCCCCCACAGCTGGAGATTCTCAGATGAGCCCAGCACACAGCCAGGGAGCTGTGCTGGGACAGTCCACACAGCAGAGGAATTTGCCTGTGCAGCTTTGCAAAGGTAAGCCATTTCACTTAAGTTTAATTGGTCCAACTCTGCAAAGGTCACCAGACATTAGCAGGTAGCTCACGACATCCAGCAAGAGCTATGATGGAGTAGGGGAGAGAGAGGGGACACAGAAAAGAAATTGAAAAGGGGAAGCCAGGTACTGGTGGCTCAGGCCTGTAATCCAAATTACTCAAAAGGCTGAGATTTGAAGATTGTGGTGCAAAGCCATCCTGGGCAGGAGAGTCTCTGAGAACTTTTATCTGCAATTTATCAACATAAAGCCAGCAGTAGAGCTGTGGCTCAAGCGGTAGAGCACCAGCCCTGAGCAAAAACAAAAACAAAAAACACTAAGGGTCAGTGCCTAGGCCCTGAGTTCAACTCCCACTACAGGAACACAAGAAAGAAAGCAAGTAAGAAAATGGGAGATTGCTTGTTCCCATATGCCGTAGAATTTGCCATGGCTGAAGGGCAGGCCCTTCGTACCATGAGCACTCACAAATGGGTCAAGACTTCCCACCCCTGCCCCCAGCATCAAGCATTCTGCATGCACACTTAGCATGGAAAACAGCTCCAGTACCAGCCTGGCTTCCTGGCAGAGTAGATTATAGGATTAACTCTTCACCTCCTGGCTGGATTGTGGGAATGCTCTTCTCCTCTTTCCCTTAGATCTAAACAATCAATAACATTGATTTTTTCCCTCTCTTCTCTCCTCTCTCCTTGGAGCCATCCTTAAGCTGCTATCTTTGCTTTGCTGGAAGGTTTAGAAGGAGAAACTAAGGCAAAGCCCAACCCTGAAGACCATCCAACGAAGGCTCCTCGGCTACGTGCTGTGGTTCTGAACTGCTCATTTCCAAGCCCTTGCTTGCTCTCCTTCCCTGGAGTTGGGGATTCTCAGTCCCAAGTCAGAGGCTGGAATTGGCTTGGAGCTAATGGTCATCCCCTCCCCCACACATGAACATGCAAATCGCCCAGGTAATTGGGACACCTGAAGTCCAAGTGTGCCTAATTTGTCTAAATAATTCAGGCAGGCTACGGGTAAATTACCTGAAACTCATTGAAAGTAGGGGGTTTTCAGACTGGAGCCTTTGTCTCCTCTTGGTAAACCTGGAGGGAACAAAAAAAAAAGGCCCCCGGCCCGGGGGGGTTTTTGGGGCCACTCTTCAGTCCTCACTTTAGTCCCAGTCACCTGGTCCTCAGCTGCAGTTCCAGGCATTGTTCTCTGGAGCTGGGCGCCAGTGGCTCATGCCTATAATCCCAGCTTCTCAAGAGGCTGAGGTCTGAGGACTGCAGTCCAGTCTGCAGGAAGCCAGCTCAGGCAGGAGAGTCTGGGAGACTGTTCTTTCCAACATCACCAGTAAAAAGCTGGAAGTGTATTCACGTGTATGTCTTTGGAAAGGTTGTGGGGAGGGTACTGAACTCGAGGGAAGAAGGGTAAAAAAGTGCAGCAGTGGAGCTCACTGGACAGGGATGAAAGTGAACTATACAACTCGTGGGTGGAGAGGGGAGGGAGGGGCTGGGAGAGAGCGAGGGAACAGAAGACACTGTACAAAAGGAAATGTACTTTACTACCTGATGCATGTACATGTAACCCCTCTATATTACCACCCCTATAATAACAATAAAGTAAATTAATATTTTTTTAAAAAAGCTGCAAGTGGTGCTATGGCTCCAGTGGTAGAGCATCAGCCTTGAGCCAAAAGTCAAATGAGAGCACAAGGCCCTACATCAAAGCCCCAAAGTGCACGCACACACACACACACACACACACACACACACACACACACACACACACACACACACAGCTCCAAAGTCTGATTTGGGCTACAGCTGGGGAATTGAATGAGCTGGGCAGAGGTGCAGATGAGTGGGGATGGGGACTGAGGGCTTCCGGTCCTGCCTTTTGGAAGGTATGGGGCAGGAGGAAGAAAATGGCGCTCTGGGGGCGAGGTCACCCCTCCCTCTGTGACGCTGTGGCTTCCTAGGTGTTCAACTAGAAGAGGGGCTGCATCGATATTTGAGGGAGGGGCTCTGGGGGGTCGTGCTGCCCGCTCTAGCTGCACCTGCCCCTCTCCAAGCTGCTGGCATGAGACCTGCCCCCACACACACCAATTTTTAGGAGGAATGATGGCACAAAAATAATTTTTTTAAAGCGAGGTCTCTGTTCCTTCCCCCAGTGGCACGTGCTCGTCTCCTCCGCTCACCTGAAGGCTCCCGAGTGACATCACAGGCCTCTGGTCGCCTCGGAAACCAGCAATGAGGTCACACAGCAGGAGTTTGATGGATTCAGGGAGAGGAACCTGGCACTGATGGTGGGGGGGGTGGCATGTCTGGGGGATTACAGGAGACACACAGTAAAGGAAAATGAACCAGCCAGCACCCCCCCAGGCCAGCTCAGGGGCTAAGTGGACCCATGTTGGCAGAGGAACCCCCCCTCCCCCCCAGGAGACTCACGGCCTATTCTGGGTTGGTGACACTTGTAATTTGTTGGTGCAAAGGTCGGAATGGACACTTAAAGAAGATGGATTTCCTACTGGCTGTTCCTTGGAGGGGGCCGGGGGGGGGACTGAGCACCCCAAACCAATTGGCCTGAATTTCAGCTTGATTTGGGCTTTTAAAACTCCCATCGGGAGTGGGAGTGGCCTCCCAGAAAGGAGAAAAAGAAAAGAAAAATGGAGACAAGTCAGAAGCAAGTGAGAATGTGGGGAGCAAGCCCGAGGAAGAGGAGGGAAGTCGGGGAGTGGGGGGGGGACGGGGACCGCCAATGGACTCCCAGGAGGCAAAGAGAAGAGGACACTTTACAAATCACCAGCTCCTTCAAGTAAAAAAATAAAATAAAATAAAATAAAATAAAATAAATGGAGTTCAGCCTCCCCCAGCTTCGCGTTGGAATTTATTCGTGGTTTCATTTCCTTGGGTAATAATTCATTATCTCCCTGCTAGGCCAGGGAACGGGGCTGGCCCAGAAGTGACATTTACCTTCGTACCTTAAAAGTGATGCGCTTTTAGCTGTGTCATCAACCTCTACTCTCAGACCAAGGCTACAGCTGCAGGTGCCCTGGGCCTGGCAGGGCTGACTTCCGGTAGAGATCTGGGGGGAGAGGGCCTGTCTATTGTGAGAACTTTGGGGCGGTGGTGAGATAGCGCAGTCATGCTGGAGGACCCAGTGGAGAACTGGGGGGGAGGGAGCAAGGGAAGGGGGGGAAGTATGGGCTGAGCTGGAAGATCTGAGCCGGCGATCTCTGTCTGGAATGAATGATGTGCTTTCTCTCCATGCATGGGGCCAAGTGATGCTCAGCCACTAAGCATCCTTTTCCCAACTTCCAGCATCTCAAAGCACCATGCGCCCTGTCAGGACTCGGGTGGGGAGTGCCCCCGTCACCTGCCCATCTGAGATGGCTCCCTGTCCATCTTCATCCTGTCCCTCTTGTATTCCTGACCCCGGCCCCGCAGAGTCCAGACACAGCGGTGTGCTGTGGTCCCGACAATCAAGCAGTGCGATCTGACATTTGGTGAATGCCCCGTTTGCTGCATGTTTGCTGTAATGAGGGTCTGCGTGCCTCCTTTTCGCCAGCCAGTGTTTAACCCTTCCTTAGGCTGTTTGCTCTGCCATGGCTTCCTCGCTCTGACGATCTGTGCTTGGAGGCCCTGGGGCTCTGATTCTGGCTAGACTCCATTGGACATAGCACTGGAATCGCCAACTCATCACACATCAGATCACCCAATGCCCAAGGCTGGGTGGGTTGCATCTGAATGATGGGTGAGAGCTCATATCACCGAATCACCCCTGAGCCCCAGCTTCTCAGGGATAGAGCAGCTACAGGGGAGGCTGCTCCTGGGTGCCCCTACTCTGCCTGTCCCCCAGGGAAGATGCATTAGGAATCTCATTCTCCCCTTCCAGTTGACTTCCAGAACCCCACAAAGCCATCTTGGGAAGGCCAAACAAGGTGGTGCATTCTCTCCCCCAAAAGGTCCCACAGCCAGGCCTAGGGAGGTTTATTTTAGGAATATTACTAAGCTCAGATCTCAGCCTTATTTTTAACCTGAACTTCGAGTTCTGTGAGCTAAACGGCTCAGGTGCCTGTGTTCGGAGTACCTGCCAAGAAAGGGGCTGAGGGAGTGGGAGACAGGAAGGCCTGATGAGAAGATGCAGGGAGAGGAGATGGGGCCAGGGGGCAGGGAGAGGGGATGAGGAGATGGAGGTCACCTTATTCCCCCAAACACAATGGGGTGGGCCTCTGCTCTCCAAAGGAGGATGTGTCATGGAGATATTGATTTGCTTTGTTAGTACCCTGTTTCTGTTCATGAAGTGATGGCTTCGGTATTCTCTGAAATGTTCCACCTCTACCTTCATTGAGCAGGGACTGATAGCCACCATTTCTCATCCAAATAACTAAGGTATGAATGGAGGATGAGGAGCTGGATGGGTGGGCGGGTACCAAGGGGAGGAAGATAAATAAATGATGTCAAATACATGAGGGACTACTATATAGTCATTAAAAATACATAGACAAAGAATCTTTAATGACATGGAAAATGTTCACGATATAAAATTACATTGGTTTTTTTTTTAAGGGCTTGAAACTGGGGTCTGATGGCTGGTGCCTGTAATCCCATCTACTCAGGAGGCTGAGATCTGAGGATTGTGTTTTGAAGCCAGCCCAGGTAGAAAAGTCCCTGTGAGACTTTTATCTCCAAATTAACCACTCAAAAACTGGAAGTGGAGCTGTGGCTCAAAGTGGTAAAGCACTAGCCTTGGGACAGCACTCAAGCCTTGAGTTCAAGCCCTACAACTGACAAAAAAAAAAAAAAAAAGCCTGGAAACTACTCATTTTGTACCAGCCATACTACACCATCTATTGAAAAAAGACCAGAAGGAAATTCACCGAAGGTTTGCAATGTGCCTTTATCCTGTCTTATTCTCAATATTTCTTCATTTCAAACTCTTTTAAAAGTTACAAAACAAAAAAGACATTCTCTACGTATGAATAAATTCTAATTATACAGAAAAATAAATTCTAATTATACAGACAAGAAAGCTGTATTCGACCATCACCAGGATTGCTTGTTTGGTATGCAGTCTCCAGAGATTTCTATCCAGTGTCTCTCTGTACTAACTAGACATAATCAGGTACCCAGAAGGGTCCCAAAGACTTCCCCTCCCCAATTTTGAGACATTTGCATATACATAATGAGATATCCTGGGGATGGGACTAGGCTGAAACTCCTCATTCATTGATATTCCACATTCAACTTAGACACACAGGCTGCAGTGATTTCACGCGGTATTTTTAGTGAGGTACAATCTGAGCTGCACCCCCCCAACACACACTCCCCCCATCATTCCACACTGCAGTGGCATGTTGGTGCTCAGAATGCTTCTGATTTGGGGTCACTTTGGACTGGAATTTTTCAGGTGAGGGAGGCTGAACCTAAAAATGTGTCTGTCTATACACATAGGGGTTGTCACACTAAAATTTAAAAATGGGGCCAAATAATGCACGTACATATAAGGTTAGTGTTGAAAATGTCTAATTAAAATTTGTTTACTACCGGTCGCCGGTGGCTCACGCCTTTGATCCTAGCTACTCAGAAGGCTGAGATCTGAGAATCGCAGATCAAAGCTAGCCCAGGCAGGAAAGTCCAAGAGACTCTAATCTCCAATTAACCACCACAAAACAGAAGTATCATTGTGGCTCAAGGGGTAGAGTGCTCACCTCGAACAGAAGAGCAAGGGACAGTGCCCAGGCCCAGAGTTCAAGCCCCATGACCGACAAAAAAAAAAAATTGTCTACTTTAGTGGTCTGAACACAAGATTCACAATGGTGGATGTAATGGAGTACGAGGGGAGAAAGAGAGAGGAGAGAGAGAGAGAGCATGCACCCTGGTGTGTATATTGTGTCTAGTGGTCACAGGGTTCTATGAGAGGGAGGTTGAGGCTCAGAGTCCAAGAAGAGAGAGGAGGAGAGGAGAAAGCAGATAATATGGCTGCTGGTGAGAGGAATACAGACAACCCCTGTAAGCTAGAAAGGGGTCAGGAGCTTTCTGGAAGCTTCTGGAACAATGCCAAGCTCTGAAGTGTTGGTTTTACCTTATAAGAACAATTTGAGGCTTCTTATTGCTAGAACTATCAGATATTACAATTCTGTTTTAAGCGCTGTGTTTTAAATGATTTTATTAGTGTTAGAGTTTGAACTCAAGGCCTTGATCTTCCTGGGCAGGCCTTCCACCATCGAACCATGCCCCCAGATCTTTTTGCTTGTTTTGTTTTGTTTTGTTTTGTTTTTCGAAAAGGGTCTTGTGTTTACGCCTTGACCAGCTTGGACTGTGAACCTCCTATTTATTCTTCCTGTGAGTTACTGGAGTGGCAGGCATGTGTCACCACACCCAGACTTTTTTTTTTTCTTTTTTCTTCTTTTCCAGTCCTGGGGCTTGAACTCAGAGCCTGGGCACTGTCCTTAAGCTTCTTTTACTCAGGGCTAGTACTCTACCACTTGAACCACAGTGCCACTTCCAGCTTTTTCTGTGTATATGGTACTGGGGAATTGAACCTAGGGCTTCTTGCATACTAGGCAAGCACTCTACCACTAAGCCACATTTCCAGCCCTACACCCAGATTCTTATTGGTTGGGATGAAGTCTCTTAAACTTTTTGGGCTGGACTGGCCTCAAAGCATAATCCTCCCAGGCTATATCTCCCAAGCAGCTTGGTTTACAGGTATGAGCCACAGTGCCCATGTTAAACCTTTGTGTTTATGATCCTGTGTCACAGAACTGACAGAAACCTCACAACACCAGTTGATCTTGGGGCTTTCTGCAGGAGAGCTAGAATTTTGTTGAGTTCCTTGTGTCCAATATGATGTTGCTATAATGCCCAGCTTCCATTTATATAATCAGAAAAATATATGCCAGGTGTCAGTGGCTCATGCCTGTAATACTAGCTGCTCAGGAGGCTGAGATCTGAGGATCCACAGTTCAAAGCCAGCCTGGGCAGGTAACTCCATGAGACTCTTACCTCCAATAAACCACTCAGAAAACCGGAAGTTGCACTGTGGCTCAAGTGGTAGAGCCCTCACCTTGAGCTGAAGAGCTGAGGGACAACACCCAGGCCCAGAGTTCAAGGCCAACAATCGACCAAAAAAGAAATCATTACCAAGTAAGCCCAAGGACCAGCACCATAGCTGAAACTTTTGTAATCCAAACTATGTGGGAGGTTGAGATGGAAGAGAACCAAGGTTCAAGGCCAGAATGGGCAAAAAAGTTCTCAAGATTTCATCAATGGCTGGGCATGGCAGTATGGAACTGTCCTCCAGCTATAGGGGCTGGGCATGACAGCCCACATCTGTCATCTCAGCTATAAAGGGAACTAACTACAAACAGGAGGATCATGGTCCAGGATATTCTAGGCATAAAGCAAGAACCAATACCTGAAGGACCAACAGAGTGTCTCAGGTGACAGAGCACCTGACTAGCAAGTGTGAGGCTCTGAGTTTAATCCTCAGTATTGTCCCCACCAAAAAAACAAAGAAAGAAAGAAAGAAAGAAAGAAGGAAAGAAAGAAAGAAGGAAGGAAAGAAAGAAAGAAAAGAGAAAAAAATAGTAAGCACAAAGTTTTGACAGTGGGAAGAGCAATTATATATCCATACCATGAATGCTAGATAAATGCCCAGCAGGTGTGGGCATGGCTTTAGCTCAGGGTACACCAGTGATCAAAGCGCAGATTTCTGCCCTCAAGAGCTGCGACCCTGCAGTGCTGTGTGTGGGAGACAGATAGTAAATAATAAACGTAAGAAATAAATAAATGATGTCGTAGGAGGCAATGCACGCAGTGAGGCAGCCGGGGGCTTCCGTGGGTGGTGCTAGCCGTCTTGGAGTCATTCTTTTAGCAGTTGTTCCTTTCACGCATGCTCCATGTCAGGCTCTAGGTACAAGCCATTTTCAATCACTGCATCCCCGTTAGAACCCAAGAGTTGGTGCCGTTCTCCCGCTTTACAGAGAACTCTGGGCATAGAACCATGAGCTGACCTTTGCAGGGTCAGATGGCTAGCAAGTGGCAGAGAACATGGCTTGAGGTCAGCTGGGAAGCACCAGACTTTGCTCTTATCCCCTCCATAAGGCTGCTTGGTATTCAGATGAAACATCCAAGGCCACACACAGAGATGTCTATGGGAAAAGCATTCTGGGAAGAAGGAACAGTTGAAACCAAGGTCCTGAGACAGGATCAGAGTTGAGCTGTTTGGCCACAATGGTACTCAGGGTGGCTGGGGTGGGATGGACGAGGATCCAGAAGGCACAGAGAGGCTACTTGGGCCACGATGTGAGGACCCCAAGTCTGTGCTGGTGACTTGATGATTCTTATTCTGGAGAATGGAGAATGTTCTGGTGAGTTTCCATAGGGGGCACCTTATCTGGGAAGCTGTGTTGAGAATGGATCACCTCTGGTAGGAGGGGGGCGGGGTCACAGCCAGAGATGGTGGTGGCATAAGAGTAGAGCAGCATGATGGCAAACGCTGGGCAGGGTTTCCTGATGAGATAGATGGATGGAGGGAGGGATGGATGGATGGATGGACACACAGATGGATGGGTGGATGGACAGATGGATGGATGGATGGATGGATGAATGGTGAACAAGTGGATGGATGGACAGATGGATGGATGGACAGATGGATGGATAATGGATGGACAAATGGATAGATGGAGAGACAGACTGATGGATGGATGGATGGATTGGAGTGCATACAGGAAAGAACAGAAGCCATGATGGCTCAGAGCTGTCCATCAAGGATAAAACTGGAAGGACCATGCTGTTTATGCAGGGTGAATCTGTATTCCACCATGTTCTGGGACAATTCCCTCTGAGGGAAAGCCTGACACCCTTGCTACTGGGACATTCAATCAAGAGAAGGGCTTCCAAAGGAATCTAGGGTCGGAAGAATACCTTTTTCTTCAAGTGCCAAGATCTAACCTGAACCCAGGACTTCAGACTTGGGCCTCCAACAGTGAGGGCTTTGATGAGTTCCATGGTTAGCAAGTCAACAGAGGCATTCATGAACCCAAAAGGTTCAAGGCCAAGACCCAAGTTCAAGTCCTGCAAAGCGAGACACGGGAGGTAGGAGTTTCCTGAGTGCCCCCTAGTGGCTAGTTAAGCAAATGGTACCACAAAGAACCCAGCGCCCAGCCCTGGACCAGAGCTCGCTTCTGCTTGGACACATTCATGCGATTTGGTGTGGATTGTTCACCTTGGAGCTATTGTCAGGTAAGAGGGTGAGGTCCCTTGATGACTTTTAAACTGGTTATACACAATGTCTCATAACACCTGCATTTTTTCTTTCTTTTTCTGCTAGGTGAATTCTGGGCCTCTTGCTTGTAAAGCAAACACTCCCACCCCTCTACCACAGCCCCAGCCCTTTATTGCTTTAGTCATTTACTGGATAGAGCCTCCGGTTTCTGCCCTGGGGCCAGCCTTAAACCACAATCCTCCTCTGTCTTCTTCCTGAGAAGCTGGGATTACATCTGTGCTCTTCCATGCCTGGCTCAGTGTCTATATTTCTTTCTGTGATTGAAGGTGGGGTCGGTAAGGAATCCTCTTTGAACTGAACTCCAGGCAGAAGAAACTCTCCTTGTAAAAGACTCTTGAAAGGTCCCTCTCATCAACACCAAGCTCCAAGATGCCTGGTGGTGGCAAAGAGCAGGGCCAGTGAAGATAATACAGAATAGCACAAGGATAGAGTACTCAGAGGAGGGAGACAAAATGCTGCAAGGTCTCCTGGTCTCTGCCAGGAGAACGGAAGGTTGAGAGGCAATCAAGGAAATAATGGATACTGGTAGCCACATTTTGAAGAACCCCAGTGGTCACTGACACCCATTCCTACACATGGCTCTTCAATGGACCTTTACTAAACACTAATTGAACGCTACCTCCAAGGCACAGCCCACAAAGCTGAAGGCAGGGCAGGTTCACATGGAGCAGCTCTGCCGTGGATGCCTATAGTCCAGTGAACTCAAGGGATTGCTTCAGCCAAGCCTCTTCTGCCAGCGTGCAAAGAAGCTAGATAGAAGGCATGTCACCCAGGACCCTGCTGGGGGGAGGGGGGACATCCGGTCCTGCCTTCTCCATCCCTGGCTGGGAGGATGGAGAAGGGGGGGTGTCCTCACCTCTCACTTGATGCTGTCCATCACGTAACTCTCACTCATGAGTCCCTGTGTCTGCTTGTGAGGACGGTGCGTTTGGGAAGAGCATTCTGGAAGCTTCTGTGTCTCAGTCGATCTGTAAGCAAACATCTCTATACTGTTTTATGTTATGCCAGGCTGGGGTGATGCACTGTCCTATATAATAAACTTTCAATAAATATTTCTGAGCTTTCAGGGATGTAAACCTTATGAGCCTGGCTGGGCAGGAAGCCAGCTCTTACCTGCAGGTGCTTCTAGACCTTGTCCCTTATGCTATGTTCCAAGACAGAGGCAGTGGGGCCAGGACTCAGGTACCCAGGCTGGGGTAGATGCAACACTGGTTTTCTGCATGATGTGTCTCCTCCCCCACCACACACACACACACACACACACACACACACACACTGGGCCTTTGTCGAGCCTTTTTTTTTTTTTGGAATGATGTGCTTCACTGTTAGTTCCCTGTTCGCCCACCATCTTCACACAAAGCATTTGAGCCCAGGGCCTTGGCAAATACCATCTCCCAGCCCTGGTCCTCCCCACCCCCCTCCCCATCCCAGGCAGCCATCCTTCCCACTACCCTCAGCCAGGCTCCTAATTCAACTGGATTTGACCAGCCCCCCATCACACGAGTCCCGAATCTCGTGCTTTGGGTCTCATGGATCACACTGGCCAGGACAGCTGTCCACGGCCGAGACAGGCCCAGGCCAGCGGTCACACGCTCACACTCGGTTATAAATATCTATAGTGTGCAATACCAAATAATTGTGGGGCATATTTCACCCTGCCTGTTGAACACAACACAAGAAAGGAATTGATCCCTGCTGTTTCATTTATTAGATGGTGTAATACCACAAAAATCGTTTCCACAATATCCCAAACTAAATCATTTATTCTTGACAAAAATCCAATAAAGAGCTCAATCCTTCTCCATAGGCAGATAAAGCACAGATTAATGGGACTGCCTAGATCAAAAAAAAAAAAAGTGCTGGGAAAAGGAAAGCGAGATAGAGAGAGAAGGCTCCTTCCTCCTCCTCCTTCCCCAGGGCCGCCTCAGCTCAGCGTTTTTATTACAAAAAGCCGCCTAAGTATTACAGGCTAATCCGTAAATCCCAGTCTAGTAAAATATGTGACGGATTTGTAAATTGTGCCCTTTACAAATCTGATTGAACTTTTTTTTTTCCCTTTGGCTGAGAGTTTTTGCCTTTCTCATCTTCCTCCTCCTCTTACCTTTTCCCTCCTCACTGGCTTCTCCAGCTGCCGGAAGATGCTGCACCCAGCTGCCCGGGGCCTCTGCATGGCTTCCTCCCTCCGAAGCTCAGCCCTTTCCCTGACCTCTTCTCTCCCAGCTCAGATTTATGGAAGGTGGAGAGGCTGAGGGAAGCACTGGGAAAGTCGGAAGCAGGGAGTCAGGGCGGCAGGAGGCAGGGGTTTACCTGCAACCACCTGTCATCAGGTAAAGGACGGAGGGCAGCGGTGGGGACCACATTGCTTCCCCTGGACTAGGAAGAGACAAAACTGGCCACATTACCAGGGATAGGCCAGGCTGGAAGTGACTCTGTGGTAGAATTCATTTTGTCCCCTGATTGGAGCCAGGATCCCTCTAGAGTGCCCACCCTGCTTCCCGCTCTGGGCCTTCTTCATGTGCTTGAGGATAAAGGGGGTCCCCAGCGTGCAGAATTCCTTCATGATAAAACTACATGAGCCAAGATGAGTTATGCCCCCTTTGGCCAGCTGAAAGTTCCCGTCCCCTGCACCTCGAAAGGAGCTAGCACCACCCAAGCTGGCACCTAGCTTTCTCTGCCTGCTGCCCCGCCCTTTGCCCATGTTTGTGAGCCAGGGTGTGGGTTGGCTAGGCCCAGCATCAGACACTCGTTTCCTGTGGGCGAGAGAGTATCATGGAGCCTTTTCCAGCCTGTTCTTCCTCATGAAAAAGAGGGCTAGTAATAGCTATTACATATGGTGTGTGTGTGTGTGTGTGCGTGTGTGTGTGTGTGTGTGTGTGTGTGTGTGTGTGTGTGTACCAGTCAGTGCTGGGGCTTGAGCTTGGGGCCTTGTGTTGTTTGCTCAGCTTTTTCACTCAGCTTTTTCACTCAAGGCTGACACTTTACCACGTCCATCTTCCCTTCTGGCTTTTTGCTGGTTATTTGGAGATAAGAGTCTCATGGTTTTCAAGGATTTAGCTGTCCAGGCTGGCTTTGAACCACAGTCCTCAGATCTCCGCCTCCTGAGTAGCTAGGATTACAAGGGTAAGCCTTGGATGCTTTGTGTAATTAAAGGGAGAAGCCGATCGAAGTACCTGGCAAAGAGGCATTTAAATATCTCTTCTTCAACAAGAAGAAGTCTGAGAATGTTAGAAGAGTACTACAAGCTCAGTAAGCACCATCTTTCCTCCAGCCCACTGCAGGGGCAGAACCCACCACCCCACCCATCCTCAGCCCTGCAGCCAAGACTGGCTGCACCTTCAGAGGAGCAGCTGGGAAGCAGAGGATGGCTGCGACCTGGCCTTTCTGCTTGACGCCATGCCACACATCTCTTTGGTCCAATGGCTGTACCTCAGCACCCCAGAAAAATGACTGCTCCCTCTGGCTACACATTCCCCAAGGAGCAGGAGAGAGAGAGAGAGAGAGAGAGAGAGAGAGAGAGAGAGAGAGAGAGAGAGAGAGAGAGAGAGAGAGAGAGAGAGAGAGAGAGAGAGAGAGAGCGCTGGGATGGTTGGTTGCCCTGGCAACTTTCTCCTGCCCCCTCCCACACTCAAGCCTGCTCAGAGTACCAGAGAGAAGTGAGGAGAAGAAAGGGTCCTGGGGCCCAGAGCTCCTGGAATGACTCAGTGGGCAGGTTTATAGAAATGGAGTAGAATACTGCCAGCCTTCAACCCGTGCTGCTGCTCCCTCAACCCCTGCTTTGTTCCTATTGCCCACCATCCCAGGATGGAATGGTCCCTAAAATTCCCAAGTGATGGCTGATGGGAAATTCTTTCTACCTCCAGGCTATCAAAGATGGAAGGCATCTTTGGAATAAGAAGCAAGATGCTCCCAGCAGTGGCCTCTCTGCAGATGTGCTGGGTCCATGCAGAGACAGTGCTGGTTGCTTAGGTCCTAAGCTGGACCTGCTACAGGCCACGGGAAGTAGGAAGAGACAGAGCAGGAGGGACTGGGTGGAGGTGGGTTCCCTGGAGATGAGAGCCACAGAAAATCCAAGGCCCCGGGGAACAGGATGAGGGACAGGGGTTGCAACGTGGCAGGGGATATGGACAGCTGGAGGAGCAGTAGGTGGAGAGGGTGTGTACTTCCCAAGAACATTCCAGAAAAGGTAGGGCTCCCATCTGCTGCCTTTCTGAAAGCCTGGCAGGGAGGGGGAGGACTGTGTGACCTCAGCTGCTTCCCCAGGACTCTCCCTTCTGCTCCAGTTGGTGGGCTCTACTTCCCCTATGAACCTTGACCCCTGCGTCACCGGCCGAGTGTTAATCTTGTGGCCTGCACTCAGGATAGAAGCTAGACACCCAGAAAGCCACTGGCTTGCACCTGTCCCCTGACCCTTGTTGGGTCCATGAATAGACTCCTCTGCCATTGCCCTGGGTGGGATGCTTGAAAATGCCCCCTTTCAACTTTCCCACAGAGAATGGCAGGTCTTGACATGAAGCTACAATGACTCAGCCTGTGCAGTTGGTCGGGAAGTTGGTGATGAGGAGGAGAGGAAAGCAGATAAGGGGGCGCTGGGGGCAGGGCAGGTCCCTGAGCACCTGGGCCGCCTCGGCAGCCTGTGGTTAGAGGGAGAGGGGGAAGTGCCCAAATCCATTTGTGGACTAGAAGTTAAGAAAAAATGACCTCTTTTGTTTTGTGGGGCTCAAGTATAAGAACATTTTTAGGGGGGAAGTAGCATTGATTTTTCTATTCTGGGATTGAGGAAAGATGGTATGAACGGGAGGTACAGAAGAATGGGGGTTCAGCTGGGTGTCCCTGCCTTACCTCCCACCCCCAAAACTCAAGTTATTGTAGCTTGAGGATAGGGGCTCTCAGGTATGAATTCTGGAACCCCTGTATCCCCCCACACACACTCAATCCCATTCCTACCCTATGATGCTTTGCGGAAGGCCATAGCACAAGCAAACTCCATTCCCAGGCACGCGGATTCTAGTCCCTCCTAGTGGATTTTACAAGGCAGGGAGTGAGTTCAAAAGCCCAAGAGAACAGACAATGGCTCCTGCAGCTACAGAAGCTTGTGTGCACGGTACTGGGCCTCTCTGGTCTCCCCGACTCCCCAGATTCTCGTCCCCTGGAACCTAAGGTGAAAAGGCCAGAGATGCGGCCACTTGGGCCCCTGATGGCCTCCCTTCCCCCACCGCCCATTCGCCCAGGGGACTCCATGGTGCCATGGGTGGAGGATCTGAGGAGCAAATGCACCAGGGTCAGGGTGAGCCGCTCAGTGACTTCTTATTTATGGGCCTCCTCCAGTCCCACAATCACTGGTTGTGCTCAATATTTTATTCTTGTTGCACCTGCTCAGAAGCAGGGCTGCAGGCATTTTTGATAAATGGATTGAAAGGTTTGTCTGGTTCGGCTGAAGCTTTTATAAGTGCCTCTGTATCTTCCGCTGAAATTACATTTCCCAACTTCCTACCGCGATCCCTTCTCCCCCGGTGGCCCCTCTCTTCCTCCCACCGGCTCTCGTGCACGGGGAGCCCCTTGCACACATGCACACACAGGGTGTGCAGCTTGCACACAAGAGCAAATATGCATGCCCGGGGGCTGATTCCAGGGAGGGAAGGGTGGTCTCCAGTGAGCCTTCTCTGGGGACCTGGCAGCCCCTGCCCCACGAGCCAGCTGATTTTTTCAGCCTCCCCCCTCCTCCCTTCCTCTGTGGGCTCTGGAGGCCCCACAGGGCCAGCTGGAGGCTTCATCCAACCACATCTGAAACAGCTCAGGAGCTGCGCCTGGCCGCCAGCCGTTTCCATAAATAACTCGCCGGGCCTGGCTCCCGCCCCCCTGGTGATGTCATTGGCTGCGGCCCAGTGATGAAGTCATAGGCTTCCCTTGCTCGCTCGCTTGCTCGCCCTCCTGGTGGAGTGAGAGACCCTCCTTGCACAACTGTCTGCTGACAACTTGTCTTGTCCGCACCCCTTCCTCTTCCTGCCTGGCCCAGCCAGTGGCTGCGCTCTCTACCATCTGGACTAGCTATGTGGTAGTGCCAGACAGCATCTTCCCCGCCTCTCGTCGCCAACTTTTCCAGCCTCCCAACTTTTCCATCTCTCCCCCCACACCCCCCCTGCTTTCGCCCCTCCCCGGGCCTTCGTTTCCTAGAGACAGAGGCCTTACGAGCTTGGAGGATGGTGAAGGAAAGGCTGGCACCCTCCTAGAGCCCCACCCAGGCCCAAATAGTGGCTGTCCCAACCAACTAGCTGTGTGAGTTTGGACCAGATACTTTGTCTCTCTGTGCCTCTGCTTTCTGCTCTTTCCAACGGAGGTAAGAATAGGACCCCGCTGAAGGGTGGTGGTAGGCGTACATGACTCAAACCTATAAAATCAGTGGCGGCACTGTGGCAGGCGCTGAGTAAATCCACTTGTGGTGGTGTTTCCAGGGGCCCATGCATGGCGGCAAGGCGACCTCTGGCTTTGTGTGCTGGCTGCACTGTGACAGGCAGTGACATGGGCCATCCTCTCTGTGTGGCACCAACACTGCCCCGTGCCCAGGTGGAGTTCTCTTGGCCCCTTGGTCCCATTTCCATGGCAACCTGGGCTCCTTCCCAGGGCCACTGCCTTGGCGCCGGCAGTGGAAGGAGCCAGAACTGAGGCAAGGGAGGAAAATGATGCTGTGAGCATCTATAGGTAGAAGCAGCTAGAATCCTCTAGAACAATCATGCAAGGAAGCTGTGGAAGTTGTACTCTTCTAGATGAGGAAATCGAGGCAGACGTTAAAGAACGGACCTAAACAGTATCCAGAAACAGACACCATGGGACCAGCCCAGAGCCCTTGCCTTCATTTCCAGAGGAGGGTGGAGAGAGAACACAGGTGGGTGGAGACCAGGCAAGTGTGTTTTGATCATTTGTTATTTATTTGTCAATGTTTGAACTTTAGGCCTCTGAGCTTGCTCGGCTGGTGCCCTACCACTTGAGCCATGCCTCCAGGCCGGCTTTTTAGCCGGTTAGTTTGGAGATGGTGTCTTATGAACTTCTCTCCCTGGGCTAGCTTTGGACCCCGATCCTCCAGATCTCTGCTTCATGGGTAGTTGAGATATTACAGACGTGGGACATTGGTGCTTGGACTCTCTATGGCTTTTGAGCCTGGGCTCTGCCTACGGGTCACCATGGTCTGGCTATGAAGCTCCAGGTATGGGACTAGGAGTGAGCTGGAAGAGTGAAGTGTGCACTGAGTTTTGAGGACTTAGTACAGAAAAGAGAACGTGTGCCATCTCGTGAAGCCTTCTACATTCACCTCATGCCGAGATGATACTCTTTGTCACAGGTAAGGTTAAATGAGATATGCTGTCACAGACGACTTCCCCTTTCTCACGTGGCTGCTGGAAGATAGAAAGCTACACCCAAGGCCTGTGTGGTACTTCTAGTGGATAGCTCTGCTCTGTGCTCCCATTGAAGAGTGTCCCATTGCTCTCTGGCTCCCAAGGTTCTGACAGTTTGTATGGGGCCTTCGGAGGAGAGAGTGCTTGCTGCCTCCAGCCAAATCAGCCATCTCCCCCTGTCCAGGACCCCAGGGGATGGGGTGGCTGAGCAGGTTGCCATATCTGGCTCCTTCCACACAGAATGTCTGCTTCACATGCTTTGACCAAGGGCCCCCAATGTCATCCAGGACACCCCAGCCTTAAATCTCTTCCTGTCTCCTGTCGGTGGTTTTTCCCCTCCTGGAACTTTGCCTAGAAGTCTTGTCTCCCTCTGCCATTCTTGGATCATGTTCATTCTTCAGATCCAAGATCAGAAGTCACCTCCTCCATGTAGCATCCCTGGACTGCTTCCGTGAACAAACGAATCAACCAGAACCTGACCTGAAAGGAAGCATAAGGTACCAGACTGTTTCTACTCGTAGGAACTCTTGGGAAAGTATTACAAGGTAGTTACTGGGATTATTCTTCTCTCCCTTTGAGGAAAATAAAGCAGAAAGATTAAACATTTTACCAAAGAGAGTAGGAGTAAGGAATGCCAGCAGGCATGGTGGCTTCCAGATATTCAGGAGGCAGAAGCTGGAGGATCATGTGTAAGAGGCCAGCTGTGGCACACACACACACACACACACACACACACACACACACACACACACACACACACACACCAGGAAGCAGAATTTCTACCCACAGCGTCTGGTTTTCGGACACATTTCCAGTCACTGCTAGTTTCATATGTGGTGCTCCAAAAGACAAATAAAAGCATTGAGGGCTTCAGTCACCCATGGCAGTGATCCCCACAGCATTGAGGCCCACAGTAGGTGCTCAATAAATGACCTACTGCCAATCAGGGCTGAGTTAGCCACTCTTCAAAGCCCATAGGTACCTCCCAGCCTCTCCCTCTCGGCCTCTCCCTCCCTGGAGTCCTCTCTGCTCCTGTTTCATATTCAGTTACTATCGCCTGACCTCTGTTGGGCAGGAATTAATTCTCTAGGTTGCCACTGCATAAAAACTAAATTCCCTTTTTATGTTCTGTGCATGCACTGCCCTTTCCCTTTACGTGGGATGCACTGCACTGCTGAGGAATAAATTCAGCAGAACTTTTATCAGCCTTAATCAACCGTACTCTGTCCACTCGCTGGACCTGAGCTTCCTAGAGCCACGGAAGGTACCTGGCCACCTACTGGGACCTGGCCTGGCTGCACGGACAGCATCACAAGTTCCTCGGGGAGGTCCCATTCTGGGCACTAACCAGCACCCGTGGCAACATACTGGGCTGCAGCTGGAAGGAAGGGTCTACTTCAGTTCAGCAGTGAGCCAAGCCAGGGCATGGCAGAGGCTGGCACCCCTGGCACAGGGGTCCAGGGCCCCAGCTGTTGTACCTGTCCTCCTGAGATAGATGCCAAGAGGATTTCTCTAGGGCTCTGCACCACGGCCTGTGATCTGGAGGAGAGGCGGGTGGGCATCCATCCCTTGTGCGCATTCAGTGGGAGACTGAGGAAACTGGCCGCCCCCCTGCCAGCCCCCATGACTCCTGTCCCTCTCCTGCCCCTCCCTGGACCCCGGCACTCAGGGCCCCTGTGGGATGGAGTCTAATGAGCGATGCGTCAGCTGTTGTGTATGCATTTGGCTCCAAGGTTTTTAGGGGGGCCCTTGGGGCCTGGGGTCCCCACACCTATCTTTGAGGTCCCCCTTTATCTTACCATCACCACCGCTTTGGCTCATCCGGGGAACCTGTATCCAGGGTGTTTCTATATCTGGGGCTTCCCAAATGCACACACCCCCATCTCATGACTCCCCACCCTCCACAAAACCGTTCCTGGAGCACAGAGCAGCTGTCTCTAAGATAATTGCTTAATTAGAGGAAAATTACTTAAATTTCAGCAGCAGCAGCCAATGGTGCATTTATGGCCGTAAAAGCCTCTAATCTCAGCTCACTCAGAAAGAAGATCTCTGCCCACGCCACACCCACGGTTTCTTCTCCACGGGGCGAGAGGTGGGGGGAACCCTGCACTGGGGGTCAGGGATCTTTTGCACACTCCAGAGTGCAGGCACACACTGTTCTTGCTCTCAGCCTAGCCTGGCTTTGCTAGCTGGACATTGGCACGTTTGTGCTTTTCCCCAAGGTGAGGGATAACACAGGTTACAGACTAGGCATCTGTGCTCTCCCAGAACTTGTGTATGCGGAAGCCTTCATCCACCATGTGATGGCATGTTAGAGATGAGGCCATTGGAGGGGACAGTTAGACCTGGCGAGGGGGGGGGGCTCTGGTGAAATTAGTGGCCCTTGTAGTTGTTTTATTTTTAGTGTCCATCTAAAAGGAATCTCTCTCTCTCTCCCCCCCCTCTCTCTCTCTCTCACGTGAGAACACAGCAAGAAGGTATCTGTCACTCATAACATTCCATGGATACATGTGAAAATGGAGCTAGGAAAATTGAGGGGTGAGGGGTAGGGGGAGCTGGGGGAAGATAGAAAGGGGTGACATTGATCAAGATGCGTTGTTCTCACAAACTGATGTGGCCTTTTTGTACAGCCCCTTAAAGAGTAAAAATCAAACCAAATCGCAGGCCTGGTCCCTGCTTTGCAGCCGTGGGCCATGCTCATGCAAACCTCAGAGGTGGCCCTTGGGCCAGAGTTTGCTCACCGTGTCTGAAGCTGACTCTTGGGGCTGCAGCTGCGGTGATGGCTGGGGAGTTGGGGGCTGTGTGAGCAGCCGAGCCCTCCTAGGGCTGGGAGGTACAGAGGAAAGCCACAGGCTGGCTCTGGCTGCAGGCTAGCAGCATTCCACTGAGGCCTGGGTGAACAGCTCCCCCTCTAATCGAAGCCCCAGGCCTGCAATGAGCCACTCGCCCACAGGGGGTGCTGGAGAGTAAACCCGGATCAATCTCCTAGGCACCCAGGTGGTCCTGCCAGGTGTGTATTCTTCATGTCTCCTCTTTCTAGGCTGCCTGTTGCACCCCAAGCCTCCTGTAGACAGATCCCCCCAGCCAGAGCACTTGTCCCCACACCCTCCTTCCCAGAGTCCCCACAGCCTCCTCTAAGTCCACTATGGGCTGGAGAGGAAGCTTGGCTTGAAAGCAGCTGTCAGTGCCATAGGACTGGGCTTGAGGAGCTGGTGCTAATTTTGATGCCAGGCGAGACAATGCATGCCCACATAAGGGCCAGGCACTAAGTGTGGGGAGGGTGAGGGCGGGAACCCCAATAGTGACCATCGGCAGAAGACTGAAGCTGATGCCCAGCATGCCAGGTGGGAAGAAGGGCTGTGCCTTCAGAAAGCTAGGAGTTACATCTATCCATCTGTCCAGGCCCTGATGCTGGGGGAGCCAGGGTCCAGAGATCAGCATGCTGCTTCCCAGAACAGATCCTTGCTGAGTTCCCCACCTCCCCACCCCACCCCGACCCCAGCCTCCGGGGAAGATGCCACAACTCTGTCAGAAGAGTTTTCACCAAGAATAATCATGAGAGCCCTGGGGGTTGGGGAGTGGAAAGGAGCGAGCCAGAAAAGTGCTTGTGCATGTTATACCCAGTAGTTAGAAGCAGACATGGAGGCCATCCGGGATTCATCGCCAGCCCCCACTCTGTGAACTGAAGAGTGTGAGCCTGAGCCATGACTAAGGGACATGAGGTCTGGCTTCCTTGAAAGTCACCTTCAAACTCTATGTGCACCATGCACAGTGGATCCAGATACCAGACCACAGCAGCAGGAGAGAGAACCCACTCTTGTGATGCCCAGATCCAGTGTTAAGATGCAGACAGCAGCGGGAGGTGATCCACGCTGGGAAATCAGTGGGCGTGTTCATGTGGGCTCCTCTTCCTGGACTGTTGGCCCCCTCCCGCTGACAGCCTTAAGCCTCTTGCCCTGCCCTGGCTAGTTGCAGAAGCCTCTGAGAACAGCTGCATGCAGCTCTGCCCAAGGCCGATTCGCCACCCTTTCTAGCCAGCTAGCAGCCAGATTGGAGGGGTTCTGGCTGGGTGGTGTAGGGCCTGCCTGCATCCACAGGGTGCTGGGCCTGAGCAAGATGGTCTTTCTCATCGCTGGACTAGAAATCAGGGATGTCAATGTTAGCCTCCTTGTCCAAGGGAACCCTGTTTTTCTCCACCTGCCCAATTTATGGGTCTGACCTGCCTCCTTCTTACCTCTGTGCACTTGCGACCTTCAAATATGGCCCCAAGCCTGAACTTCTTATCTACAGGTTGGGGAGGTTACACAGGCCTGGCCCCTGGGTACCCCAAGAGAGGTAGACTCTGGCCTCAGCCTCATTCCCTTGGGACTTCAACTTTGCCCCTGTTTCCAGGTTCTGTGCTGCATTGTGCTACATTCCGATCCTTTTCAGCATCTCTGAGACCATGCAAGGTCTTGCCACCTACTGTCCACATCTGGGCTCAGCCCCTCACCAGCCCCCTGCAGGTAGGATCTCTGCAGCCCTTCTCTCATCACCCCATCATCACATATGTTATTGCCCCTTTCGCTTCCCCTCTCCTCTGTCTGCTATGATCTAAAGTCCCTGGCTCCCTGGGCTGCACCTGGGAGCTGGTTGGTTGGAATTGCAAATTCTGCACTGCAATGGAGACAGAGACGGAGACGTGCTGAGTCAGGAACCATGGGGCAGAGGCCAGCTGTCTGTTTTCACAAAACCTCCCAGGCAATGCTGAAGTTGTCAAGGCTGAGAACCAGTGTCTAGCAGCTTCCAGAGAAGTCTCTCCCAAACCCACGCCAAGTCTTCCCTTTCCCCTGCCCACCACCAGTGGGACTTCCTCCCTGCCATCTTCATTCAGAATTTCTTTATCTTTTCTTTTCTTTTTTTTTTTTTTTTTGCCGATTCTGTCTTGATCTCAGGGCCTGGTGCTGTCCCTGAGCTTTTGTGCCCAAGGCTAGTACTCTACCACTTGAGCCCCTGCCCTACTTCTGGCTTTTGGGGTAGTTTATTTGAGATAAGAGTCTGAAAGGTTTTCCTGCCTGGGCTGGCTTTGAACTTCAATCCTCATATCTCAGCCTCCTGAGTAGTTAGGATCACAAGCTCGAGCCATCGGCACCCAGCTCAGAATTCATTTCTTAAGCACAGGACCAGAAGTCCTTCTCCTCTGAATGTCCTCACTAGCCTCTTCTCCTCCTACTCCCCTCTCAGCCCGGCCACTCCTTGGCTGCCCAGGCTTCTGCTCACGCATTTGGCTCTTGCTTCTCAGTGCTCCAAGTTCGGCTACCTCTCCTTTTCCTACCACACGAATGTACAGAGTTACTTGGGAATGTGTCAACCTCCCACTCACGGCAGGGTTATCTCCAAGTGGGGATAATGGTCTTGGTTAATGTCACCGTCCAGTGCCGGCCACTGGGCTGGTGCCGAGTCATGTTCAGCAGCGCTGCTAGTGACAGGAGAGATAATGACTCTCTGGAGCATCTGTCTCTAAAAGCCCTAATCCACCCTGGCTACGCTGCCAAGCCTGGAGTGCAGAGGGAGACAGAGGCCTTGTGGGCTCTCTCTTGACCCCTAGGCAGGAGGGTCTTTTGGGGCTAAGTTGTTTCTGGCCTAGTTATTCTGCAGCCCAACAGTACATAGGAAAAGCGAAGGGCAGGTGGTTCCCAGTGCCTGGTCGGGCTGCTGAGGGTCCGTCCCCTCCCTGGAATGTCAGAAGGAGACAGCCGTGGGATCCCTGCAGATGCTAACAGCTGGTTTCCAGGAACAGAGGAAAGCTCCAGACAGTCCTCACCAGTAGCTACCCTCCTACCGCTGTAGGGAAGGGCATTAGGTAATATTTCTTTATGAATGTATTAATTTATTTTTGGTGGTCCAGAGATTTGAATTCAGGGCTTTATGCTTGTCAGGTAGGCACTCTACTGCCCAAGCCATGCTTCTAGGCCTTTGGCTCTGGTTATTTTTAAGATAAGAGTTTTGGGGAGAAGGGGGTTGGTCCCCTCTATAGGAGGACAGAGATCCTCCTACATATGCTTCCATAATAGCTGGGATAACAGAGGTACATTACTGCACTGGGTTTTTCTGTGGAGAAGGGGAGTGATCATGAACTTTTGTTGCCTTGGCTGGCCTAGAACTGTGATCCTCCTGGTCTCAACCTCCCTTGTAGCTAAGATTACAGTTACATCCCACCATACTTAGCTATTGGCTGAGATGGAGTCTCTTCAACTTTTTGCCTGGACTAGCCTTGAACTTCTATCCTCCAGATCTCAGCCTCTTGAGTAGCTAGGATTATAAATGCAAACCACCATGCTGGATGATATATTTGCCTTGCTTCCTTCCTCATAAGTATGTCTGCTATTTCTATGATAACATGGGTTTGCTTTCTCTGAACACATAGCAACTGATATTATGGCAGAGTGAGCCTATGAAACAGCAATGAAATCACAGCTTTACCTTCTAGGAGCCCCAGGGAGACCGTTGGGAGTGGCAGGACTTTTTTTTTTCTTTTTGGTGAGGCCTGTGTGACTTGATTGACATCTGGGCGATATGTTAGAGCTGTGTATGACTGCACCGGCTTCTTAGATGCGTTTTGTAATGTATGAAGCAAATCCTCGATGGCTTGGTGCCAGGCAGGGGTTGAGGGGACATTCCTGGGGTCCTCACTTCTCTGAGCCCCACTGAGCCCTCCCACCCCTGAGGCTGGAGTCCTTCCAATGCTGCTGACTTAAGGACTGTGAAGAAGTAGCCGTGAGAACGTGTAGTTGGTCTCTGCAGCCTCCTGCTGCTGGCTGGATAGAGCAGTTGGGTTTTGTCCCATTCATTCTCAGTTACAATGAAGCACACCCCACAAGGGACCCCAGGACAACACTCTGGAGAGAGCAAGCAGGACCTCCCTCTCATCTGCTCAAGCTTCCTCACAATGTCCCAAGTTCCTGTCCCATTCAACCTTCTTAGAGACACCCCACCCTCCGCAATGGAATTGTGATACAAACCCACTCCATCCTTTCTTTCTGTCAGGTGTCCTAGCAACCCTGACAGGCAGCCAGCTTGGCCAATCACCTGTGGCTCAGTGCCATCCACCTGCCTCCCGGGGCTGGAGGGACCCAGCAAATCCAATGCTGCCCCAGCCTTGCCACTTTCCTCAGGCTCCCACAGAAGTAGCCCAGTGACCAGTGTGTCTCACCTCACCCTTTGCTCCCACCCGAGGCCCATTCTGTGGCTTAATCTGTGACATTTAACATAAATAGTTTTCTATTCCCAGCTGACCTTTAATGGCTTTTATCATCAGCTGTGGCTCCTGGCAGCCGTACAAGAACTGCTATCTGTTGCCTTGGTCCATTCCAGCAGCTTACCCAAGAAGTGCCCACGGCTATCACCGCGTGAAGCCCCGGGGGGGCCCTGGAGATGTCTGCTAAGGCTCAAGCTTGCCACTCTCCGCCCGGAAATATCATTACGTGTTTCAATTAGAATTAGTGGGGAAGCCAGTTATTAAGTGGTTAGTTATTATGGTAATGGAGGTGCTTCACATTCACGGGGAGCCGGCCGTGCCTCTTCTCTAATGGCCACTTTTGAAGGGCCTTGTCATTCCCTGGCCACTCAGAAGTGGGAGAGGGGAGGCCAGAAAGAGGCGGGGTTCACAACCTCCCCCTTCCCTGCGGCTCCCCTCCCACAGACACCTGCTCCAGGAGGTCAGGTGGGGCAGTCCCTCCACCAGAACCCCCAAAGCCATGAGAATTGCGATCATGAGCTGCACACACAGGGAACCCAATCGGCAGCACTTAACTGACCTGACCTATGTGTTCAGCCCTTATAAACAGGAATCCCATCTATGAAACTTCCAAGAGGAGGTTAGTCATGTGCCTGTGGCAGTCGCCACCTTGCTGGAAAGTTCTAGAAAGTTCTCCTTCAAATGATTCTGACAGATACGCATGCGTTTCCTACCCGAGAGTCCTCCTTCCCGGCTCTTCTTGAACATGACAGCTCTGTTAGCTTCCTGTGGTTGCGCTGACAAATTGCCACAAACCCAGGGGTATTACAGCAACAGAAATGAGTTCTGCACCACGAGGAGTCCAGAGTCAAGGTGTCATGTCGGCAGGCCGCTCTCTCTTCAGACGAGGATGCTGTGCACACAGGGGTCCCTGGGCTCGCGGCCCCATCACTCCAGCTCTGCTTCTTCTTCTTCACGTGGCGCTCTCCCCTCTGCCCTCTTCCTGAGTGTTCTGTCTTTCTTTTACCATACCTGCTATGGAATTCAGGACCTAGCCTGAATCCAGAATGACTTCATCTTGAGATCCTTTCCTTGGTTACAGCAATAAAGACCCTATTTCCAAGCAAGGTGACTTTTATAAGTGCTGGTACTTAGGATTTTGACAGATCTTTCTTTTTGGAGGCAGGGGGAGGGGAGGTAGGGTGGTGTCACCATCTAACTCACTATACTAGCCAAACACTAAAGACATCCCCTGGATCTCCTCTTCCTCCGGCAAAAATCAAACCTCAGGATCTTTGAGTTTGTCTTCAGTGGGGTCTAACAGAGCCTGTGTAGCAACAATACCCAGTGAGTCTGTAGGAGCCTTAGCTCCTGCAGGACATGTGACCTGGTCACCTACAACAACATCTCTTCTGACCAAGAAGAAGGAAACCATGAGGAGAGGGCTTCTGGCCTAGCAAGGAAGGGGCAGGCCTGATTCTCAAACCTGCCAAGCTGCACCAGGCCAGGATGAGCCTAGACAAAGCCAGTCTGCTGGCTTGCTGGAGCTGTTTGACAGGCCATCACTTTCTCCTGCCTTCAGAGAAGCCAGCTAGCTTCCCTCACCACAGCCCCTACCCATATTGACTCTTCCTGGAAAATGCTCCCCTGCAGGCCTGTTTCTGAGTTAGGACTGGGAAAGCCAGGCTGGGTGTGTTCTTTGCTCGGTGTTCTGCCCTTCCTTCCTGGCCTGACCCACAGGAACACTGTGATTCTCCGCCATCAGCATCCAGATCTAATGAGCAGGTGCCTAGAAACCACTTGAGCCAGTGAATGGCTCTCCATTTTGAGCTGGCAGGGGGTGAGCTTAGGGTCATTAGGATGAGTACCACCTGTGGGTACTCAAGCCCCAGGCAGCCCCCAGAGCTCCCTGAACTGTACCAACATGGTATACAGTTGCTGGCTTCAATGGTGCCCATCCCAGCCGGGGGAGGCAGGGGGTGGGGGCAGGGAGGGCAGGCCTCACCCCCATCAATGGTCTCCAGGCTTGGTTCTTTAATCTCACCTGGGTTTGGTTCTTGACTGTATCGTTTACTTTGTGGACTAAAAGTGGTGATTCAACCTCCTAATCTGTTACATGGCTTGATTCCTTAATACACTCCCCCCGCCCCCAAGTCAACATGTAGAAGACTTGGTACTACTGGGAGGTCATAGTCCCTTCAAGAATGGAGGAAGTTACATCATAGAGATATTGGAACCCTGGCCCCTATTTTCTCTCTGTCTCTCTGTCTCATCTCTCTGTCTCTCTGTCTCTCCTGTCTCTCTCTCTCTGTCTCCCCCCCCCTTTCTGTCTCTCATTCTTTCTCTCTCTTTCCTGGCTGCCATGAGGTAAACAGTCTCCTTTCCTGTCACCATAATGTTCTACCTCACCATAAACCCAACAGAGACTGGGCCAAGACTAGAACGAAACCTCTGATCTGGTAAGCCAAGAAGGAACTCGTTCCTCAAGTGTTTTGTCACAGGCTTGGAAAACTGACTAATACACTCAGAAGTAACAATGGAACCTCCTGCCCAGCAGGTTGTTAGAAGGGTGGTGGGGATTGGTGAATGGAGATGTCCATCATCTGTAAATTGCCCCCCTCCAATTCATTACTGTTCTGTGGTCACTGCTGTGTGGGTGAGAATGGTGTGGGTGGTCAGTAGGAGTCTCCTGCCCACAGGCACTGGCCTTTCTGTCCCCCTTCTTGTCCCTACCATGCTTCCAAGAGCCACTGCATTGTCATGGTTTCTATTGAGTCCTTCATCCAATTGGGTTTTTCTGTTGTTTGTTTGTTTTGTCAGTCATGGGGATTGAACTCTGGGCCTGAGTGCTGTCCCTCAGCTCTTGAGCTCAAGGCTAGCACCCTACCACTTGAGCCACAGCACCACTTCTGGTTTTCTGGTGGTTAATTGGAGATAAGAGTCTCACGGGCTTTCCTGCCTGGGCTGGCTTTGAACCGAGATCCTCAGATCTCAGCCTCCTGAGTAGCTAGGATTACAGGCTTGAGCCACCAGCACCCGGCTTCCTTCATCCAATTGTTATGGTGAAATTCTGACCCTCCAGCCCCCTGGGATGTGACCATGTTGTGAGAGGAGTCTTCAGCAGCCACTAGCTTGAAATGAGGTGGTTCTGAGGATGGTTTGTGTCTTTATTAGGAGACTGGAACGTAGAGGCATAAACAGCGAGGGTTGTGCGGAGACACCGGGAGAAGGCAGACCTCTCCTCCCACCTCAGACGGCGCTGGCTCTGCCGCACTGTTGATTTTGGACTTCTCACCTCCAGAAACCGTGAGAGGATACATTTCTGTCCTATTCAGCGGCACCCCTCCCCCACCCCCACCGCCCCAGCAGCCTCAGCAAGGGACCGTGGCTCTGTCTAGCATGGTGTATTGGGAAACGTGGTCCCTGCAGGACACTAGGGGGTTGGGGAAAAAAAGTTTGGCCCCTCAACAAAACAGGTTTGGGAACCATTAGTCTGAGAGAAGGCATGACAGCTCCAAGCCATGACACGCTAAGAGGCATTCTATAGATTATGTGGTGTTTCCCAGACTTGACATGGAACTCTGTCACAAATAAGCATGGAGTTCCGTAGGGCACATGTTCAGGCATTCTGGAAACTTCTGCCTCCAAGGGAGGCAGGGCCTCAAGGGCTCAACCTTTGCCCCCCTCTTCCTCTTGACTTTCCCTACCTGCAGGGGGGGGGATGGGGCAGATGGGAGCCAGGCACTTTATTAGTGGAGTAGGGTGGGACGGGGGGGGGCAGGGGAGGGGAGGCCTGCATGGTACCCAGTACTCACCGTCTGTGCTGAGCTCAGTCGATCTCCCTTATCAGACACCCAGCAGGACCAGCCGAGCGCTGTGTTTTATGGTGCTATCGTGTGTGAAATCTTGCCCATTAAGGAGAAGCTGTCAACGCAAACCATAGATTTCAAGACACACGTTCTACTCCTGGATTATGAATAACCCCTCTGATCATTAGAACCAGAGCATTTTTTAAAAATCCAATTTGTTTCTCACTTCGAAACCCATTTAGTTTACTTCCTGCTCTGTGTTAGAAAAGGGGAGGGCTAGAGCCTGGAAGCTTCCAGAATCCTAGCTTTGGAAATCTTGTAACCTCCTCCCCTCCCCAGAAATTATGCAAGTCCCGCCTCCTACACCCTAATTTCCCCTGTCATCACCTGTTACCCAGCTCCTGCAACCTGGCCAGTATCTCTCTATTGGAAGGCATCCCTCCACTATCAGACCAAGCTGGACTGGGCCTGGCAGGATGGGTCGGCATTCTTGAGAGAGGGAGGGCGTGGCAGAGGGGCATCGTAAGGGGGTTCAGGACGGTGCTGGTTTTGATTTGGTACATCATAACGCCATGCATAAAGCCAAGAGTGAAAGAAGACCAAAATATAAAAAATCACCAGGCAGAAGAGCATGAAAAAAATCTCCATTTCTGTCTTCTCAGGGCTTCGTGGGAGAGGCAATGCGTTCCCCCTCCCCTGCACGCACAGCCTCATAAGTCTTCAGAGAAAACAGAGATTCATTGGAACACGTGCCCTCGCTCTACCTCCATCGGCCCACCGCAGGGAACAGAACTGTTCATCTTCTTTTTGGCTCAGCCTGTAGCCTCCGGGACACTTACAAGGGGCGCCTTGCCCAGCTCGGTGATCAGAGGGGAGGAGGCAGGGTCACAAACACTGCCACTCTTCCAAGGGGCAGTTCATCTGTTCAACTCCCTTCTCGGTAACATCCAGCCAAGCCAAGGCAGAGGGGACAATGTCTTCGCAACAGGCCAGACCACCACCCTCCCTCGGGAAGCCGGGACTGCAGAGGCTCGGAGACATCTGCTTCCTCGCTCACTGGAGCTGCCTGACTCAGTGCTGCGGGCTGGAAACAGCCTGTGAGCCAGGCACCCTGCCTGCTGTCCACAAGGTCAATGCTCCTGAGGGAGGGGGCTCAGGAGTAGTTGTCACAAACCCACTCCGGTGTAGTAAGAGAGGGCCTGGGCAGGAGTGACTGGAAGTCCTAGCGAGATGGCCATAAATCCTTGGAAGGCACTGGGGAAGGGTCCAGAAGAGAAGGGCGTCTTGAGCTGAGCCTGCAAGATGGACTAGGAAAATCATCGGGCAGACCAGATGATTTATTCTCCTCGAACGTAACAATCTCTGAAATTACCTTCCTCACGTCTGTGACTCATTGTGTGTATTTCCATCCTCTAAAATATCTGAAATCTCCAGCTCCCTAAAATAGAAACTTGCAGAGAACAAGGCCATTGTCTAGGGCCTTGTGCGTGTCCAACTCAGCACATAGTTGGTACCCAGAGCTGTGTGCTGATTGGGTGGGAATTGAGGGGCGGGGAAATCAAGACACACAGGAGAGGGTGGACAGGCCCTTGAAAGAGAGTGACAGCATCTGCCCTGCCCTGCAGTGACATAGATTTCCTCTGAGGGGCACTGGAGTGACCTTGTCAAGAGCCCAATGACCATGAAACAAGAAGGTTCCAGATGAGGTCACTGTGCACCAGGAGGGGAATGATTGGCTCTCTGTGTCATCCTGGCCCCATCCTTAGGCACCCGTGGGTCCCTGTCCAGCCGCTGGAGAGCCCTGATGCCCAGCTTCTGCCTTCTCTGACCCTCAGTCCTTTTAGCTCTCATTTGTCAGTGGGCTTCAGCCCAAGCAAAAGATTCAGCAGGAATCCGGCCACGTTCCCAGACGCTTAATTGGAGCTGGGCTCTTCATTACCCGCACACCTGTTCCCCAACACCATATGGTCTGAGGTAAATAGACTGTAATTGTTTATCCAGAGTCAATTCTGCCATGAGTGAGTACGTGCAAATGCATGTGCCCTGTGTGTGTGTGTGTGTGCACATGTGCATACACACACACACATGTGCAGGGAGCTGCAGCCTCCACTTCCTCCTCACTCGGACAGCCCATCCCTCTCTAGCATGCTGAAGGGAAAAACCTTCAAAGGTTAAAGAGTCCATGCTGGGCTGTCCCAGCCAAGCTGCCTTCCAAATCCAGGGCCTCCTTGGAGCAGATCTTCTGCCAACTCCAAGAAATGGGCCCCGCCCAGCCCTGCTGGCTGTCAGGAGCTTGGCAGCCAGTTCCTCTTCCCTTGCCAGGGTGGCTGAGCAGGCAGATACCTCTCTACCTCGGGCTCATTTATCAGCTTCCCCCTGGAGGCTGAAAGATGTCTGAGATGGGCTGTGCTCTGGAAGGCCAGGCAACACTTTAGCCTGCTCCACCTCAGGCCCTCCTCTTTCTAACTTCATGGCTTCTAGAATGTTCCTTCCTGTTTTGGAATCTGGGCACCAAAACCAAGGCACAACTTCTGTGCCATGGAGTCACTCACTAAATCTCATAGGGGCGAGCACTTACAAGGTGTGTCTTCATAGGTCAAGATCTCCGTCCAGAAGAGCAAACCCAAACTTGGGCTACTTAAGTCTCTTGTCCAGGACCACACAGCCTGGAGCAAGGGGAGAGCCAGAATTCTCACCCAGCTCCATGGACTCTAGAATCCAGTCTGTTGACCACCATGCTATATTCAGCTCATGAGATAATATACCCGAGAAGGCTGGCCTGAGGCCTGGGATGCAGAAATCAATAGTGTCCGTTCTGTTCTCTGCCCTTCCTTGAGTAAATGCATCCTGCCCTCCCTCTCCTCCTGGCTTTGGTTTCTGGCAGCATACATCAGGCTCTAGCATGCCCTCCACAAGGTAAAAGAGGAGCACAGCATATGCCTGATCTGTAAGGGAGAAGATCTTTTATCCTCAGGCCCCTCGTCTTCCCTCCTGGCCAGCCCCTACCAGGTGAGTCATCCTCTAAGCCCAGCCCGGTCTGGAAGTTCCCTGGATTACCCTGTGCTGCAGTGCAGACACTGCAGAATAGAGGAGAAAAAGGTACGTGCAGGCAAAACCAGGTGACCATACCTCTCACCACAGAGAGGTAGGACGAGCGGATATTCACAAAGGATGAGGACCCCTAAACACTCCAAAGGCCTCATTAAAGGAAGAATTCATGCAGGATGCAGAGCCATACAAGAAATCTAAACACCGCAGACACCTGAGTATATTAAGTTGCTAGTCCTGAGGCTTGAACTCTGGGCATGGGCACTATCCCTAGGCTCCTCCTGCTCAAGGGTAGCACTCTACCACTTTAGCCTTAGCACCACTTCCAGCTTTTCCTGTGATTAACTAGAGTCTCATGGAGTTTCCTGCCCAGGCTGGCTCTGAACCTTGATCCTCAGATCTCAATCTCCTGAGTAGCTAGGATGACAGACATGAGCCACCGGCGCCCAGCCTGAGTCTTCTCTTCAGGGACTGGATGAGGTTACTGTTTCCTGCTTCACTACCCAGGTCCTTGTCCTTCCCTATCCAGAGTTCCCTGCCTCTCCCTCAATTCTCTGAGAGATGGATGACATCCACAGACCCAAGGAAACAGATGCTTGTGTGCCCTTCATCTGCACCCAGTTGGCTTCCAGACCTTTCAGCACTGATAGATCCCCTTTCTATCAGAAGCTATGGGAGTGGACAGTTCACTCCAGCCAGGCAGCAGCAGCAGCAGCTTCCAGCCCACGCCTTCTGCCTGGCCCTGGGTGAGACTGAGATACTGTCATCCCTCCGGATAGAGGCACACCACGTTCCCACTCCATTCACAGAGACCAAGCATATGGCCAGGAGACAGCTAACACACAACGCAGGAAGGAGGAAGAGGGGGCACTGGGGCCTATGGGGGAGATTAGGGACACCCCCCCAGGGGGCTGGAGGTCTCTGATCCCCAGGGGATCCCTGATTACTCTGTAGAAATCAGAGGATGAGTTGGGAGCAAGAATTCTGCCACAAAGAAAAAAAATACATACACATCTATGTATCTATATCATCTATATATGGAAAAAAGAAACGAGCTTTTCCTAGCAAGTTTTCTAAGTGCCCAGGGGGATACCCTTTGAAGCTGAGCCTAGAGCCCTAAGCAGCAGCCACTGCATCCCACATCTGTGGATAGGGAAGGCGTGTTAAAAGATGTTTAAGTTGCTGTGTAAATTGGCCCCTCAGGGGATGCACATCCCCTGTTTTAGTGACTACAGGTTTATTTTCTACTGCAGGCATCCATCCAGCTAAAGGCTGAGGGCGTGGCCCCTGGGGACCATCCTCTACTCCTGGTCTGGGATAGCTGCAAAGTATCCGGGAAGCAAAAGTCCCACAGCTGGGAAATTTTGCCATGGAGGAAATTTCCAATCTCTCCTAATGGAAGTGGGTACCATGGAGAAGGGCAGGAAACACTGTAAATGTACAGGACTCCTGGTTAGCGCTGAGCATTCTGACACTGTCTCCACAGCAGAATATCGACTTCACAGGTGAAGTGAGGCCCAGAGGGGCGAGACCCTGTCCTGAGCATGCACACCCAGATGAGGCCCAGCCTATGTTCAAACCTGGAACCCACACTAATAAGTGTGACTACTCTCAAATGCCCCCTCAGTGGAGTTCCAGGGAAAGTAGAGCAGCTGGGCAGAGTCCAGCTGGTCCTCTGCCCACTAGCCTGGATGTTGTGGTGTGGCCTTGAGCCCTGGCAGAGATTGCAATGAGGGAAGAGGGAGCCATTCTCTACTCATGACACTCATGCCACTGTCCCCCACGACCCATGGTGATACAGCCTGTGCTGCAGGCATCTGTGGCTTGCAGCTGAGGACTTCTTGCAGCCTGGGTAAGGACCAAGGGCAGGAGAGCTGATGAGCAGCCTCAGCCAAGGTCAACCTGGAAAGAAAGATGGAAAACTCCAGCTTTGGACTGGGGGTATGGTTCCGTGGCAGAGTGCTTGACTAGCCTTGGAGAATTCTGCCCTGCATTTCGTGTCTGGTATCATGAGAACAAACCCCCACAGTCCCCCAGATCCCTCCTCCCATGGGTAGGACAACTGTGAGGTGCTCCTCGCTGATAAAACTGAATCCCAGACACACAAGGCTGTAATCTGCTCTGTAATAGCCCAGCATTCTTTCTGTGTATTCCCCCTCTGTCCCCACTTCTCTCTCTCTCTCTCTCTCTCTCTCTCTCTCTCTCTCTCTCTCTCTTCCTCTTCTCTCTCCCTTCCCTTCCTCTTTGCCTCCCAGTTCCCTTCCCTACTTCCTACCAGTGCCCCCAAAGGTCACTTTCCACAATGATCATTTGTGCTCTACTCCACCTCAGATCTGAGTCCAGGGTAATCCAATCTAAGCACTCCCTGAGCCTCCTCCCTCTGACCAGCACCCTCTCTGTACCTCCAGCCCCTGATTGTCTGTATGGGGAACAAGAAGGCAAGTTTTTCTTGGAGAGACATAACTATAGCCAGATCACAGGCACCCACAGACACAAGCGTCAAGTATTACACAGCTAGCAGCAGATGCCATCGCTCCCCAGGAAGCAGGACGCTCTTTAACCACAGCTGCAGCTGCCCAGCCCTCCCATTGATGAAGTGTGTTATAAGTGCTAAGTAATAATAATACCGTCAAATGCCTCGGTGCTCAAGCACGAGCTCTGGGCTCCAGATAAAATGCCAGACAGATAGATTAGCTGGCTGAGGAAATGCTCCAAGAGCCGTCTCCTTGCAGCTCCTGGGGCCTAATAGATAGGTCCAATCATCCCACTTCAATTACTGCTTGGGGACTAATAGCCTAGAGCTGATTAAATCCCCTGCTAGGGAGCTGTGGCTGTCATACAGAGCTGGTGACACCGGGCAGGTGCTCCCCGGGGAGGGCTGTGGTCGGTGCCAATCTGAGGATCACCCTCCACGATGCTCCATTCATTCTCTCTGAGACCTGGTGGTTATCCAGCGCAGGCTGGGCTGGAGCAGGATTGTCTTGCTTGCTTGATGCCCTCCTTAGCCTCCACTCCACCTCTCCTGAGGGCTCTGAGGAAGGCAAATGGGGACCTTTGCTGGTAGAAGTTTCACAAAAAGTAGGCATTGTGACACAAAACTACAATCCCAGCCTTTGGGAAGCTGAGACGGGAAAATCGTCTGTTTGAGGCCATCTAGCAAGATCCCTTAATCTTCAAATGCCAAGGGCTTGAGGCTATAGCTCCATGGTGGGTATCTACCTAGCGTTCACAAGGCCCTTGATTCTGTCCTCAGTACTGTTCACACACACACACACAAACACACACACACACACACACACACAGCATGCTGAGAGTCTTGCTACGGTTTGAGTGTATTCCCCCTCAAAGTTCATAGGTTGAAAACTTCATCCCCAAATGCATTCCTCCATGAAAAAAAAATATCTGGAGCTGGGGGCCTTAGAAGATTATTAGGATTTGATAAGGTCATCAGGACATGAGTGACTTTATAGGAAGAGAGGCCTACACTGGCACCTTGCTCGACCCTGCCATGTGAGGCCTGAGAACCTTGCCAAATGCCAGCACCATGCTCTCCAGAAACTCGAGCCCTAGCGAGCATCTCACTCTTTGCAAATCACACAGGCTCATGCATTTTGTGTTAGCAACAGGAAACAGGTGTAGACAAGGAAGTAAGGAAGGGAACAACCAGGGAAAGCCAGAATTGACGGTTTTCTTTTCCAGGGGGTGGGGAGGGGAAGGACCATTTTGGAAGAAGGAGGTGGCTATGTTTATTACAGAGCCTTCAGAGGCAAGCCAAGGTAGAGAAGAGATGCACCAGGTCATAGGGCCATTCCCAGAGGTGGTCAGAAGGGAAGAGCATTGGCTCTAGTGACTGTAAGGTGGGCTCCGGAGGAAACAGCCCTACTCTGGGGAATGAGGGACTAAGAGACACACCCTGAGTTCTGCTCCATTTCAGCTCACCCAGACTCCAGTTGCCTGATCATCTCCCTTGTAGCCCAAAATGCTGAGGTCTCTGCTGCTGCAGCTATGGAGGGTCTTTCCAAGTAAGAATGTCCCAGGCTGACATCTTTTTTCCATTTGAGGCCATTCACGTTCATAGAAACTATCTGACACAAGATACCTACCCAAAAGATGGAAGCAGGCAAGAGGAGACTAGGAGGAGGAAGGCAAGGGAGGAGGACAAGGAAGAGGAGGAGGAGAGAGAAAGGAGAAAGAAAAGACAGGTGAGGAAGAAGGCATCAGAAAACAATTTATACTACAACTTGTACTTGAGAGAGCACACAAGAAAACGTTTGATTTTTTTTCATAGTCCTTCTGAGAACAAGGCATTGGGAATGTTGCTGAGCATGTGTTTCTTCAGAAATTAAAACAAAACCCAGACAATGTAAAATGCTGTTCCGGCCTCCCTACAAGTAATCCTTAAGCACTCACAGTTGGGTTTGTTGAGCCTTGGGGAAGGGAAAATGAGCTCTGAACACACATCAAGGTTTCTAGCTGATGTGGCCATGACCTGACACTAATGGTTTGTGGCAAGTTTTCCCTAAATCTCCACGGGACTCAGGAAGAGTGGGGATGGAGTCACATGGTACCTCCCCCCCACTCTACCCCCTACATACACAGAGCACATGGAGTCCCAATGAATCCAAAAAGTAAGCCAGGAGACTGAGTTTGCCTCCTGGTGGAAAAAAAAAGGTTCTTGAAGACAGAACTCAAAGAGTTATAATATCAAACACTAACATTCAAGGCCTGGACTCTCAGGCCCAAACCTGGCCTTCAGCTACCTCACAGTGTCATCTTCACCGAATTTCAAATGGCAAAGACAATTGGATGTCAGAGATGCTTTGAATCTGCGATCAGAGCGGCAACTTTTATGGAATTCCCAGTGCGAGAGCCTCCAGGCTCAGGGAAAATTTCCCCAGTGGCCATGCTTGCTTCCCAACATGCCCCTCGCCTCTCCCCCGGCCTGGCGCGTTATTGAATCCAGCGTGATTGTCTCCGGGGCCCGTAATGGAATTTTATCAGGGATCCCTGTAACTGGATTGCTTATTTTCAGCCTGTGCTATGCTGCCGGCGGCTCCAGATAAAGAATGCAGAGTCTGTGCTCCCGCGTCAGAAACCCAGCCTGGTTGCCATCCATCATCCTGTCAAACATCACCACAGACAGCCCCGCTTCAAGCCCCATCAGGCTGGAGATTTTCCGCCCAAGAATAACAAACAGCCTCCCATTGAGGGGCCTCTGCCCCACCCCGTCCCTTCATTACAGGTGAGTGAATTTAGGGTTCTCCCTCTTGTCTCCCCTTCATCTCATCAGAGTCACCAGATTTCCTCTAAGTGCAGAAGCCTTTAAATATCACAGAGGGTCTATACAATCCTGAGACGCTGGAATAATAATTCATCACAGGTAGAAAGCAGGTAGGAAGTGTACCTGTATTCTCTCCTGTTGATTTTTCCAGCCGAGCTAGGATGGGTATGCTGATATGAGCCACCAATGGACAGATGGCCAGGGGAGGTTCAGAGAAGTCAGATGCATCTCCAAGGTCACAGAGGAGGGGAGGTTGGGACTTGCACCCCAATTACATACTTACCTCACCCTCCCATTCCATTTGGGTTATGACTCTTCTTTCTTCCTTAGACTCTTCCTCTCTTTAGTCCAGTCCTTTGCTGTCTGTGTCCAACCTTGGGGTGAAAAGAGCTGGCTGGCTCTGTGGCTGACCTTGCATATCTATCAGGGGACACTGGTCTTTGTCTGGGCTGCCCTCTGCATGAATCACATCAGCTGGTACAAGTGCATCAAGGGCTATTCAGGTGCCGATGGTGACCCAGGTCCTGGAGTCTGATAGACCAATGTTCAGGGAGACCGCGAGCCAAGTGGAACCCCACCCCCTCCTCAGCAGAGTGCAGCTTTCCCCCCAACCAAGAGTCAGATATCTGAGACACAGCACCCCAGAACACCGCCACCTACCCTCCTTCGAGAAGTTGGAAAGCAACTTCTCGTGAGAATTCTTTTGAGAGTGATGGGACCCTGGGCTTGACACTTGCTTATTCCCAGGACACCGGCCACTGTTTCTAAGCCTCCATGGTACCATGGACGCCAAAATGAAGGAGAAGAGGAGCAGGCGGGAGAGGAGCTGAGCTGTATAGGGCAGAGGAAGGAGGGTACCGGACACATCTCCATTTTCATTCATGAGCTCCAGGGGCAAAAAGAGACACAGAAGACCGAACAATGGTGCACAGAAGCTAAGCATGTCTTAATTTCTAGAACTTGTGTTACTTTATATGATTTTATTGCGGGGGGAGGACTTTGTAGATGAGATTAAGGTTCTCAGAGTAGGGAGATGATTCTGTATTATCTGGGTGGGCCCCAAATGCAATCAAAAGAAGGAGACAGAGGGAGGGTTGACAGCAGAGAGAAAGAGAACAGAAGCAGAGCCTGAAACACAGCACAACCACAAGCCAAGGGATGCCGGCAGATACTCAAACCTGGAGAAGAGAGAGAAAAGATCTCTCCCCACCCAGAGTCTCCGGAGGGCACACAGCAAGCTTATGCCTTGATTTTGACAATTGAAATGTATCTTATTTATATAGCCTCCAGACGTGTAAGGAAATAAATTTCCATTGTGGTAAGCGACCCTGTATGCGATCATGTGTTACAGCAGCCACAGGGAACTCACACCCTGGACTAAAACATCACCAATGGTAACCACCACTGCTGGAAAAACTTATCCAAAACAGACCTGGCCCAGGGTCACTAAAGCAAGGGCCTCCTAAGGAAGGAAAGGGAAGGACTTCTGGGAGGAGAAATAGCAATTAGGCCACAGCCAATGGTTGTTTCTTCCATTTCTGTCCATGTTTATTTCACTCTATTCACTCCTCTCCATCCCCCATCCTCCACCAACCTGCCCATCTTCCCAAAGGGCACCTGCCTTGACCTTGATCCTTACACAAAGCCTTGTAACCTCTGTTCTCTCCGTGCGCCCATACAGCCTGTGCCTGTAGTCTGTTCTGGGGATCCAGGCCTGCAACCTAGAACTTGTCTGTATATCATAAAGGCTGATCTGATGATGGCTGTCCCCTCTCCCTTTGTGGCAGGAACCTGTGGCTGCCACTCAGGACCTCCCCAGGGTCTGTGCCCACTCATTCTTCTTCTCTACCCACCTTCGTCCACCTGCTGCTGGTGACCAGGGAGAGGCTGAGTGAGGAGGGTGAGGCTTCACCAGCAGGCATGGTTGGAGGGTGAAGGGGACAAGTCTGGAGGATATATGGGGGTGTGCAGGGGCCAAGCCTAAGCATAGAGGAGGGTAACAGGGGGAGGAGGACCACAGGAGCAGGCAGCAGATGATTCTGGTGTCTTCCCAAGGCCATGTGAAGACACAGGCCCCACAGGGAGGGATGACTGTGATGACTGAGACAGAGAGTGGGGTTACCACAGGAAAAAAAAGACCACCAGGGTCAGCCAGAAGCCACTAGAAGCAGAGAAGCAGCAATGAAGGACTTTCTCCAAAGCCTTCAGCCACCAGAACTGTGGGAGGATCCATCTCTTGTTTGACGCCATTAGCCCACAGCTGTGATAGCCAGGAAGACACACCAAATGGGTTCCATTTGGGCCAGGTGGGGGCCATGTGGGGCTAGACATACTGAGGAACATGGCAGCTGGCAGGTCTACCAGGGAGCTAGCCTTAGAGACCTCAACCTTAGAGTATGAAGACGAGAGGCTATGGCATCCGCATGCAGGCCGGAGTAGAAGGAGTAATAATAGTTTTATCTTATGTGAGGTGGGCGTACAGATGAGAAATGCAGGTGCTGAAGGCTGACCCCAAGAAAATACTGTTTAGGATGAGCCTATAAAGATGTCCCTAAAGAGATGTGGATGGATGAGTTCGTTAGTTAATTAATTAAAGAATGAGGAAACTTGGGGGGGGGGGTGGAAAGAATGTTCCAGAACCTGTGGAAGGACAATAAAGTACAACAAAGCACTGTGTACCCTAAAGTGACCGACCATTCACTATCTGGGATCTGTTGGCATGGGAGCGGGGGCTACAAATTGTTCAATAGTTCCTGAAGCCCTGAGAAAATCCAAATGACTTCCAAAGGGTTAACTATCTCTGTGCAAGGGTTGAACAATAAACCCCAATGTCTCCAAGCAGCAAGTACATCATTAATTAAATTAATTGCACTAGCTAAAACTGTCCAGAGTTCAGAGGACATGGAGTGAGCACTTAGGGCTTCAATTGCTGAGAGCTGGATTTGCGAAGCGGGAAGATTTGGTTTGGGTTTGGAAAAATGAGGGGGTAGAATCTGTACCAGAAAAGATGTAGGCAGGAGTTGGGCAGGTCCTGCCCAGCTGAGAGGAAGGTAGGGAAAATGCATGAACTCCAAGAGTGCTGGGACAGAGGAGCCTAAGGGAAAGGTAGAAAGGGGAAGGGAAGTAGAAGGCCTGCCTTTCAGACTAACAGCACTGGACATGGTCTTGCCTGTGTCCAGGACAAACAGATGTTAACCAGGAAAGCAATAGATGCAAGACAAGACAGCATCCTAAAGTGAACCCACAGACAGGGTGGATGGATGAGGGGTGATGGGAAGGAGAGACAGAGCTCACGGACTCTGGGCTGAGGATAGAAGGGAGGACAATGCCAGTGGGGCTTCTCTTGTTATTGTAGACCTGAGACTCTGGGCTATCCAGCACTGTACCTGACTATATATTATCTGACTAGATATTAATTTGTTTGTGCCTCTATGTGGTAGCAGCAGGTCTGGAGCTCTGTTTAGCAGCCGCATCCAGGTTAGTCTGGGAAGAACCTCCAGCCTTCCAGGGCTTAGGACTAGGTGGCACCCTCTTCACCCCCTCCAGGAGCCCATTCCTTGCCAGCCTGCAGAGCTCAGGCCCAGGGCTCCTTATCGCCAGCAGCACCTTCTGTAATAAACGTACTGAAGCAGGAACGAGGAAGAGAAAATTCACTCTCCCTTCCTCTCCACAGCTCAGAGCTGGATCTTTCCCACAGCCCTATTTTGCAATCTCTCCTCTGGTGCGTTTTAATATTTATAGCTGTGTGGACAGAATGTGGAGTATGAGATTTTCAGCCCCAGGAGCAGAGACCTGACTCAGACCTGAGGACAGAGAATCTAGAGGGGCTGCCCCCAGAACCATTTCTGGATGACCCACCTAAGGGCCCCTGATGACTATCTGATCATCTCCCTGTCCCCACCCAAGTTTGCCTAAGTGTATTTCATATCCATATCCTGTATCTCCACCAACCCAACCCCAATCATCCTGCTTGATGGTGAGAGCCAATTTCTTTGCCCTCATTAAAATCTTTTCAGTGCTATATCAGTAATCTATTACTGCATAAGAAATTAGCCCATAACTTTCTAGCCTAAAACAATCCACAGCGATTCACTCACTGTCCCTGGAGAGTTGGGAGTTCAAGCCTGGCTCAGTTGGGTCCTCTCAGTAAGAATAGCACAGCTGGACTCCAGTGGCTCACACCTATAATCCTAGCTACTCAGGAGGCTGAGATCTAAGCATTGCAGTTCAAAGCCAGTCTGGGTAGGAAAGTCCGTGAGACTCTTATCTCCAATTAACTACCAGAAAACTGGAAGTGGCACTGTAGCTTAAGCGGTAGAGCACTTGCCTTGAGCTAAAGAGCTGAGGGACAGCGCACAGGCCCAGCCAGAATTCAAGCCCTACAACCACCATCACCACCACCAACAACAAAAAGAGTGTTATCACAGGCTGAGTCAGGTGTTGGCCAGGAAGGAGGTTTCATCTGAAGGTTGGGGTGGAGCCGGATTCCATCCCAAGCTCATGCCGTAGCTATGGGCAGCAGGCAATGCCTCATGGATTGTGAGCTGAGGGCTTTACTTTCTTGCTAGACAGACGCTTCTTCCTTCTTTGCCATCAGAGCCTCTCTGCTGTCACCGCTTGCTTCACCAATGTGTGTTATCCAGTCAAGAGACAGAATGAGAGGAGAGAGAGAGAGAGAGAGAAATCAAGCAAATCCCACAGAACCCAATCTTCCATCATTGTTACTCTATTCTGCTCATTAGAATCAAGTTACCTGGTCTAGCTTGGGCTGGAGGAGCCAGGATCACACAGGGCATGAGTAACAAGAAGGGAGATGTCTGGGAGCCACTTCAGAAACTTTTGACCACAGAAGGTATCTATATTGAGCACTTGTTGAGTACACAGGATAAAAAATGGGGTTTTCTGGGTTCCTCAGTAGAGTAACAAGTCAGACAAATCAACCACAGTCAGGCATAGTATGGGATGTTACAATATGATGGGTGCCATTAGCTGTAGTCTATACATAAATGCAAGGATAGTTCCTAATCTAGACTCAGGCAACTCAGGCTTCCTGGAGGAGTTAGACAGTCAGGGATGTACCCTTTTTCCTTGGGCTTCTACAACCTGGACAAGCTCCAGGAAGAGTAAGGTAACTTGGAGCTATTTGCAAGAACTACTTCCAAATGAGGGTCTTGCAGAAAATTCCAGACAGTAGACAGTCTGTCTGCCTGCCCCACCAGTAGAGAACATCAACACTAGGCTCAGAGTCCAAACCCAACCTTGTCTATACATGACACCTCTCCTGGTTTCTAGATCTTGGTTTGTTCAATGAAGGGTTGGGTGGTGAGGAAGAGATGGATGCTAAACGATCTCTGAATTCCTGCCCAGAACCTCACCTTCACCAGCACAACATGTTGCATTTTGCCAGATGTTCCCATCTGACAGTGGATGTTACCAGACAGGAAGACATGAAAACAGGGTGACACAGGGCAGGAAGGGAAGAGAATGGCCTCTTCAGAGACTTACAAGGGCCTTACACATACTGTGCTGTCTCCTGGAGAGATGAGGGGATTGTCAGGGCTGGTAAAACGAATATCCCCAAGTTGTGTTAATAGAGATGTATTTCTTATAGTAACCATCTAGCTAAAAAGCATGCCAATGGGGATGCTCAGTGGTCTCCCAGCATCAGAGGCCATGCACTCGGTACCCTCTGCCCTTGGCTGGAATGCCAGCGGGGAGAGCTTTCCTTGTAAGACCCAGTCATGGAAGTGACAGTGTCCCTATGGCCCAGATTGGGATGAACCTCAGTCCTCTGGTCCCACCTACCCGGCTGAGGAGGGGAGAGGTATAGAAATGTGGACTGAGGTAGAAGAGAACAGGAATGGGGGGGGGGGAATTCTGCAGCCTCTGTGTCATACAAGAGTGATATAATAGAATGACGACTGGGAACAAAGCCAGGCTCTTTCTGGCCTAGGCCGTCCTCCTACCTGCTGCCCACCATCTCCCGGTACTGCCCCATAATCCCTTGGTCCTACCCAAGTATCCTTTCCTAGCATAGCTCCTACCTGGCCACATCCCTCAAACTATCAGCTGCCAAGATTGTACAGGCGGGATCATGCATTCTAGAATGTTCTTTCCACATGACCTCATTCCCAGCATCTCCTGCTCATCTTATTGAAACTTCCTTCACAGCAGAAGCTTCCAGACAGTAGAGAGCCTGTCTCAGAGTCCAAACCCAACTCCTTCTATACATGACACCTCTCCTAGTTTCTAGATCTTGGTTTGTTCAATGAAGGTTGGGGTGATGAGGGAGAGATGGGTGCTAAACGGTCTCTGAATTCCTTCCCAGCACTTCACCTTCCCCAGTGCAACATCTTGCACTTCACCAGCTGTTCCTGCTTGCTGTGCTTCACCCCCGCACCTGAGTTTCCACATATCCTTCAACACATAGCACCCCCTCCCCTCCCCCCAAGGAGGCAGCTGCTGCTCAGTGAAAGTGGGGCTGGTTGGGCAGCACCTGGCTGCCTCACCGAAGCCAAGACCATCGCTGGCCAATAGGATGTTCACTAATAACGGACTTATCCTATAGGGTAGCCCCAAATTGTATTTGGCAGTTGAGCACTAAAATGTTACAGTGCAACAGGCTGAGCGCCAGTGGCTCACGCCTGTAATTCTAGTACTCAGGAAGCTAAGATCTGAGGATCAAGATTCAAAGCCAGCCCAAGCAAGAAAATCCATGAGATTCTTATCTCCAATTAACCAGCAAGAAGGCAAAAGTAGAGGTGTGGCTCAAGTAGTAGAGTGCTAGCCTTGATCACAAAAGCCTAGTGAGAGCAGAAGGTCCTGAGTTCAAGTCCCCATACCAATGCACGCACGCGTACACACACAGTTGCAATGCAATGGAAATGTTTCATTTATGCATGACTAGCATTAGACTTTATTAGCTACTGTGTCTGGGACCACAAAGGCCAAGCTGTGTGAAAAGGTGAGATCACAGAAGAGGCCTTTCTCTTAGTCTCTAGAATCTTGCCAGAAGGTCAGCATGACTCAAGGAACTGAGACCTCCCCCATAACTAGCACAGTGCTGCTCAAATATGTGTGTATACGTCATAGCTTATTAAAAGCAGACTAGGACACTGTGAGGGCATACCTCTGAGGGTCTGCAATTCTATTGTGCTTTCCAGAAGATAAATATACTGGTCCCTGGACCCTACTCTGAGTACCCAGGGCACTCAAGTCTCTGGGCACCAATGGCACACACCTGTAATCCTAGCTACTCAAAAGGCTGACGTTGGAGGATCAAGGTTTGAAGCCAACCCAGGAAGGAACGTGCATGAGACTCTTATTTCCAATTAATTCCACCAAAAATGCTGGAAATGGAGTTATGGCTCAAGTGGTAGAGTGCTAGCCATGAGCAAAAGAAACCCAGGCCCCAAGTTCAAGCCTCAGAAGCAGTACACACACACACACACACACACACACACACACACACACCAGAGGCCTTGGCCCAGGCTGACATGATAGGAGAAAATCCTTCCAGGCTGCACACCACTCCACTCAGACTTGCAGCGTCAGCTGGGCTTTTTAATAACTGTGCAACACAGCTCACCTGCTCAGCACCAGCCAGGAGTCCCACAGGACCTCTGGCCTTCTTACCCTGCTGTCTGCAGAGCAGAGCTCGCAGAAGAACTCTAGAGACTTCCACTGGGAAATCTATTCAGAGAAGCATACATGTGGCCATAGACATCAGAAATCCCAGTATTGAAGCTAAAAGACCAAGACACCAGACTCACACCTCCCTTCCTGCCATGCAACAAGCTGCTTCATGAGCATGTCACACGTGCCGGCCCATCGCATCCTCACTGGGAACTGTGATAGGTGCTGTGTTAGCAACTCTTACAAAGAAACACAGGCTGAGAGAAGGTGAACATCTGATTTACAGTTGCACAGCTGGCAAACAGTAGAGCCCAGAATTGAACCCATGTGACCTAGTCCTACTTACCTGCCATGTGCTTTGTGTACCTTCCTTGTCTGTTACATGGAGATCCTGATTCTGTCACCCTCACCTGCTGTCCAGGAAGATGGAGAAGGACTGAAGACACATGTACAAAGCCTATGATATCTATAGGCAATGGATATTGGTGGCTAAGAAGCCACCGGGGAACAAGGGCGCACACACACGCACATGCACACGCACGCACACACACACACACACACACACACACAGTGTGTACCTACCTCTACTGCCTTGGCCTGGAGCCTCCTGAGGGTGGGGCCTTCAAGCTGAGCACTGGGGCTCAATGCTTAATTACTTCTCTATGAATGAAGTCTTCAGTATTCAACCATCCGCACACCTGAAACTTCTCTCCCTTCCCACATGCACAGGTTTCTCTGAACACATCTCTGGCAAAGAACTACCAGCTTCTGTCCCACCCAGGTTGATGCTGTTCCCTTTAATAGGCAATGATTGTCCCCTGGGCCACCCAGTATCCATACCAGGCCTGGGGTGACATGATCCTTTCTTGTATCCCATTCACTACAGGACCAGCCCCATCTCCAACTCCAGGAGCCAGCAATCAGGAGGCACAGGATTGGTTTGAGGATGTCCACATGACCCAACCCAGGCTCCAAGTTGATTTTTTTTATTGATTGGGAAGGAAAAGCTTGCTCATTTCACCAGACTGGAGATGGACACCACCATCTTTTCTCACTTTCCCCAGCAAGATGTCAGACAGAAGGAAGCCATGCTGGGACACCAAAAGACTACATCCCAGGGATACCACCAGTGCCTGTACCCAGCCAGGCATGTGCGCTTTAATAAAAGGACCCAGTAAGAGATGTTCATCCCTTCCCTGTCAGCTTTTCTGAAGCCATTTAGAGGTACCCTTCTTGATACCCCTCCTTGCTCTTTTCCCAGCTCCTCTCCTAACTCCACACAACCCACTCTCGTGCCCCACACCTGCTGGCTTGGTCTCCATACAGGAAAGCCAGCCCCACTCTGTCCTGCCATCAGGTGCAGGTTTGCATGGTTCAGTGGGCACTGGTGGGGTGCCCACTCCCTTCTTGCCATTCACCTGGACACAGCTAGACTTAGCCACCTGCTGCCAGGTGCTGATTTCACAGCTCTCTGAGGAGAGGGTGCAAGGCTGTGCCTTCCGCCTGGCTGCACACGGCCCAGCCTGCCCAGCAGCTTCTACATGCATCACCCTGGTCATGGGGAGCCCCTGACAGACAGCTGTGACCCCCTAGGCCTGAGGTGCCCAGCAGGTTGCTTCATGCTCCTGGTCAGGACCTTAATGAAGACAGAACTGCCAAATAGATCAAGCTTTGGGACATCTACCCAAACCCTTCAGAATACAAGTCAATTGTCTGCTTTTTCTGTCTGTAGAGCCAGGAGCACAAATAAATATGTAAGGTCTTTGTAGGTGGTAAAACCCACCCTGCATCCCTGAGGCAGGGATGGGTGGCAAAGGACGCAGGAGGCACCCCCATTGCTACAGCTATCCTAGCCTCGGTAGGCTGAAGATCCACTTCCAGCCTAGCCCAACCTCTGCCTGACTGTGACAGATTTGGAGCTGTCCAGCATAAAACTAGGAGAGGCAAAGGGGCAGCCTGGTTTATGATCAGCAATAAGAACTTATCGAATGCTCACAAATAAAATAAAATTAAATTTAACAAAAAAAAGAACTTATCGATAGGCCTCTATGGTCCTCAGTTTTGTCATCTGGAAGATGGGGTTACACCAAGATGCTGAGTGAAAGCACCAAGCTGTCCTGAGTATGATTTAAAAAAGGAAAAAAAAGATGGCTGCTCTCAGATGGTTTTCAGGCATTCTTTTAAATATATATATATATATATACTTTATTGTAAAGATACTGTATAGTGGGGTTACAGTTACATGAGTAAGGTAATGAGTACATTTCCTATCGAGCATTGTTACCTGCTCCGTTGGGTTTTCAGGCATTCTGAGTTCTTGTCCCTGTTGCTGGGCTGGGCTTCTGCTTCACCTGTCAGCAAAACATGTACAAACCTTTCAGTGCACACACACATACACACACACACACACACACACACACACACACACAAGTGCACACATGCACACAGGCTCACATGAGCACCCAGTTTTCCTAGAGAGGTATTCATCCAGAAATGCCCCACCCTCTGGCCTGTCTCGAAGGGACAACACCCTCTTTCTCTCTGCTGCCAGTATTCACACGCCTGCCAAGCCAAGTGGGTTTTGGAAGAGAAATTTGTTGCAAATCAGAATCCTAACACATTCCAAATAGAAGTGATTTCTGCAGGATTGAGTCCCACCATCTCCCCCAGTGTGGGATTGTCGGTTAGCCCTGGACCTCTGGGTTTGAGTGTGTCACTGAGATACAGTCCTGAATCTCAGAGGTGAGATGCAAAGTTCCACTTCTGGCCACTCCTATGGGGATGACTCAGGGTGGCCCTGATTCCCCAGGCCCCATGCTTCTCAGGGCTCAGCCTAGGACTTTCCATGTCCATTCATCTCCAGTGTCCCCAGGCTCCACCCACATGATTCTGAAAAACTTCTGTCTGGTCCTTTCAACAAGGATGCTCAGCCAGCACTGACTGTATCCTGTCTCTGTCCTGACCATGGCGTGGCATTTACCAGGACCAGAGTGGACCCATTCTTCTTCCTCCTAGGAGCCTGGCACTCCAGAAAGCCCCTTGCCTTCGGGGAGCTCCCACTGGGTGCTAGGATCTCAGAAGTGACTGAAATGCTGGTCTCTTCCTCTGTAACCGCAGAAGGATCCCAAGTGGGACCCATCAGGGAAGCAGCAGCTGGAGGAGCTTGGCCTGGAGTCTCTCCCAAAGTGGGCAGACAGAGCTAAGCCTGCTGGACACCTGTCCAGCCCCCATCAACTTTCCTGCCTGTGGACAAGTGAGGCCCTGCCTCTGTTCTCAGCAAGTCTTGGTATTGAGAGGAGTCATGGAGCAGTGTCTGCCAGTGGTGGTGCAAAAGCTCTCACAGCTGGACATGGTGGCCATGCCTGTAATCCCAGGATTCAGAAAGATGGGGCAAGAGGACTTTGGTCCAAGGCCAGTCAGGGCCATATAACAACACCCTGTGTCAAAAACAAATGGCAAACAATCCAACACACTTGTAAGGCACTGGCTTTCTGCTGAGAGCCAGGCAGGGGCTCACTTGTCCACACCTGCTCACCAACGTGTGACAGGTGGGAGGCGGCCAGAGGGACACAGGGCTGGAAGGGACCCAGGTCACACAGAAGGAAGGCCCACCTCCTCTCCTGCCCTCCCACAACACCTCTACACTTAGACACACCCCGTTCTCTCTCTGCTCCTCTCATACCAGCTCTCTCCTCTCTCCCTTACACCAGTTCTCTCCCCTCTCTTCCCTCCCCCATACACCCTCACCCCACCCAGGCATGACCTTAGGATAACAGAGGGCAGGGCCACATCCCCTGTGCCTGGGCCAGCTGCTGGCACTCTTGTTATTCTGGCAGGGGTATAGATGGTGCCTAGTTTGCACACTTACATTCTTGACCACATCCCCAGGAGAGCTAAAGAGAGGACCTTAGGCAGGAAGCCACCTGCGGTTACTTGAGGAGGCTACAGAGGAGAGGCTCCAAGTCTCATCTACTTTGTTCTCTCTCCATATCCTGATGGGCCCTTGGAAGATTGCAGAAGACCACCGTGTCTGCCCAGTGTACCTGAGCCTGGCTCTCCAGTCAACCACAGGCCCGGGAACCATGTGACCTCCTCATTGGAAGCCTTACCATGTGGTAGAAGCCCTTAGTCTGAGGGCAAGGTGAGTGATCCTTGATCTGTGTGCTGTTACTCACCACTAGGCATTCCCATCTAGCTGAGGGACGCTCCCCCCCCCCCGCCAGCTGCCACACCTCCCTCTACCTCAGGGAACCAGTATTAACATGGAAGATATGGGAAGTTTCACCTTGATGTCAGCTGTGAATCTCAGTGTGAGCTGCCTGTGAAGGACTCGAGGGCTATATCCCAGATGAACGTCAGAATACCACAGAGTACGCATGCTTGGGGAAAAGGAGATGGATTGGTGAGATCCCAGTCTTTGCTGCTCTTGTCCCAGGAAGAACGGAACAACTCAGAGCCCTTGCTGAGCACCAAGCGCAGTGAAGGTCTGTAAATGACACTGGGGACATGGCACAATGCCTTCGGGCTTCCTCTCCAACCACAGCAGAGCCAGTTGTCTGCAGAGGGCACAGTGTTGGCTGCCTGCCCTTGGGAAGAAAATTGGACAAGTCTGGGGCTAAAAGATAGCCTGGGCAGCCCAGATGCCTTTTCAGATTAGAGCCAGCTCTTGGGGGGGGGGGAGGGCGGGAAACCTGCCTGCCTAGCACTGTACCAAACAGGGCTGTGACATGTCCAGTGTTGACACCGTGACATCCCTACCCCTTCCCCATCCCATCTTGCACCCTCCAGACCTCTGCTTCTAGTATCTAAGACAGCAGAGAGGCAATCTGACTCTGCAGGCTTGGCCTCAGGCTCTCAAACCTCTCTCCCAGCCTGCTTAGGGAAAGAATCCCTTGCACAGACAGAGGGGCTGCTGCAAACTGTTTCTCGCCGGGATAGTCCATCAGGGCATCTTCTCCTGTGGCAGGTGTGTCTTGAGGGTCTATGGTACCTCCTTACTCACAGCTGCCCCCTCCAGATGGGACAATGTAGAAGAAAATCTTCCAGAAGATCCAGCTGCCCAAACAAGAACAGATTCCCTTCTCAGATCTCGCAAGGTCAGGACGTCAAAGGCGCCGGAAGCTCAGTCAGAATGGTCTATTATCTGTGCTTTCAACCAGCTACAAACGAGACATCACACATGTCTGCCCTCCTCCAGGCCCTCTTTCAAATCCTGCTGCCCTTGAAGTTGATCTGGGAAGGGCTGGTTCTCACGCTAGCCGGTCCTCGTGACGTGTCACAAAGGAAATAAATTACAGACGACCCACAACATCCATGAGGGATGGTTCTATATCCCCTTGCAAGCGATATATATTTATTATATTTATTCCTGGATTAAATGGCCTAGCAATTGCACATGACTAATGCCCATCCTCTCATATACTTTAAACCACTCTAGATGGTTTATAATACCTAATACAATCTAATACTGTGTACACAGTGGTAGAGTATGTGGTTCAGGAAATAAGGAAGAAAAATGTCTATACCTGTTTAGCATAGATGAATTTGTTTTAAAAAAAAATTAGGCAGTACCAGGGATGTAACACTTAATTGCTAGGCAGGTGCTCTACCACCTGAGCCATGCTTCTAGTTCCTTTTTTCTTTGCTTTTTTTCCGGGTAGGGTCTCACTTGATGTTCAGGCTGGCCCAGGCAGCAATCCTCTCTGTGGTTCACTGTTGCATTAGGATAATAAACACATGCCACCTCACTCAGCCGCTGGTGGAGATGGAATCTCTTGAACTTTTATTTCCAGCTGGTCTCAGATTGTGATTCCCCACCCACACAAACCCCCAAAATCTGAGCCTCAAAGTAGCTAGGATTACAGGCTTAATCCACCATGCTCTGCCATAGATATTTTTTAATATTTTCTAACGACAGCTTGTTGACTCTGTAAACAGAAGCGGCCAGCAAGTTGAAGCACTCATTGTACTCATTGTACTCACATCTGCCAAGGTGGTTCACCCAGGAACCTGAGGGCAGGGTGAGCTTTGGGGAAATGGCCAATAAGTCATGGGGCTCTGTTTTTATCTGGTAGCTTCCAGGCCATCCTGGGAGACAACCTTCCATGATTCCACAACTGAACCATGGCTAATGTCACCACTGCCCAGGAAACAGGCACAATGGCTGAATTAGGATTCCCGAGTCTCCCTTTACTAATGACAGTGGTGAATACATGATCAGGGTCCACATATCTGGCTGAGGTTAAGCCCACAGTTGCTTTCTCTTAGACTTTGTCTTAGTATGGTCTCAAGTGACATCAACATGAACCATCTAAATTCTGCCAAGGTTCTCAGCTCAGAAATGGAGATTTAAATGGCTTAAAGTTCCAACAAAAAAGGATTCCTATCTGAAGGCCGTTGGAGGGGACAGAGGGGTACTTCCCGTCTGCAGTTCTGTGCACCTTACACCAGGGCTAGTTTTATATACCTTCTCAGGAGTCTGTGGGATTCAGAACTGGTCCAGGGCACGTCTCCTGGTCAGCTCCGCTTCCTGTGTGTCCATCCTTGCCCTATCCGTCTCTCCTGGTTCTGAGACCTGGTGGACGAACTGCCTGCCCTAAGTGCAGTCCATAAACCCACCCACGCTGACATTTGCTATGGCCGGTCTTTGGGTTCATCTTCAAGCAGATCCTGAGTAGAGGACGCTGTGCACCTTCAGGTGAGGCAGTACCACGCTGGGGAGGCAGGAGGTGACCCAGGGGAGAGCAGGAAGCCAGAGCACCATCACATCCACTCCCAGGTGGGCAGCTGAAGTTTCATCCTGACCACTGGAGTCTCCGGGACCTGGGTAAGGGTGAGGGTCCTCAGTGCTGAGGAGCCCCCTCCAGGCTAGCTTCCCTTCCTTCTAACCAAACCCTTACAGCTTCAGAGAGGGCCCCAGGGCAAAGAGATAGAGACCCTGATAGACAATGGAAGTGATGCCAGCTAGGCATCTTGGGTCCTTTCTTTTCTCCACCAAATTTAGAATGATGAGGCAGGAAAAGTGGGAGCAGAGGCGAAGGTAAGAGTAAGGTACCAAGGAAGGCGCAGATGGCCTCTTGGCTACGAGGGGGCTGGTATAAGTCTTCAACTAGGACTCTCAGCTGGGGTGGCCATATGAAGCCCTCTCCACCTGCTTCTTGGGGAGAGGGAAGAGGAAGAGGAAGGAGAGAGTGCAGGCTTCTCGAGAGAGTAAGAACCAGGACCTGGAAATCAGTAGTCCATTGTAGCACGTGTGAGGTTTCCCCCTTTCCAGATCCCTTGGGGCTGCTCTGGTGTCTGATTGGGTCGCCGTCCATCCCACCCCAAGGGGAGAGGTGTCTGTCTCCTGGGAAGGTCTGGATGGTGTTTCCACCAGGGCTGCTATCTCTGAATTGTTGGGTCTTTAGGAAGAAGAAGGGGTATTGTCTCCACTGGGCCCCCGTCTCTCCCTGTCCACCCAGTCTTCCTTCTCTTCCTGCTTCTCTCTCAGAAGGCAACAGGAGACCCTGGAAGCCGTGAGGCCATTGGTGATCGCCTCGGTCACTCTCCTCTTCTGCTCTGGGACAGGTTGGGAAACATGAGCAGAAGACTAGGACAAAGGCTCTTTGCTTGGTCCCACTCACCATTGGACCCTTCTGTACCTTCATCCTTTTGCCTGCCACCCGGACCACAGGGAGACTGGGCCCTGGGGGCAATCCCATGCTTCTAGAAAGCCAGTCCTCAAATCCATAACCAAGATGCAAGTGCCCTGGGGGCTGGAGACAATTAGATGTGATTACAAAAGGGCCTCCGCGTCCTCCTTCTTCTGACAGCAGATGCTCCCGTCATGTGCTTTGAAAAAGTCCAGATGTGTTTGCGCAGGAAGCGGAGCTGGGGCCTCCCTAGAGTGGGGATGAAAGAGCAGCGACTCAGGAGCAGCTGGCACACAGAAGAGGCTGGTGCAAGCTGGGGTAGCGACGGGAGGTCTTGTGTAGCAACCGGTGGGCTCGCGTTTCTGGTGGAGGAGGAGCCAGAGCCAGGCAGATCCCCGCAAAGAGGCAGCTGCAGCCCCGGGTGTTTTGGGTGCAAGGATAGTGCCCAGTAGACTGACTTCTGCTCTTGGGACTGTGAACTAAGATGCACCACCCTATGTTGGCACAAGATGGTCGTGCGTGAGAGCAGGTGTTTCCTTGCTGGCTGCTGCCATTGACATCATAGAACTCAGGGAAATTGAGACATCACAAAGACAGGAGGCAGATCTCTGGACTGACACAAAGCCAACACAGCACTTCAAAGCACTGGCCAGGGGTGTGGGCACAGAGGAAGTCCCCAGGACAGTGGGTAGAGTGTCCCAGGGGAGGAAGGAGGTGACATTTTCCCTCACCTACTCCTCCCCAAGTAATTACGCCTCAGAAAACAGCAGCTTCTCTCCTAGCTCTTAGACTAAGATCTGTAGATGCCTCCTTCATCCCCATCTCTCTGCCACATAGCCTTTCCCCTGAAAGCTTCCTTCTCCAGATGGATCTAGAAGCCAGCCACCTCCTACCCACCACCTCTCCAAATAGATCTAGAAGTCAGTAACCTCCTGCCACCTCTCTAGGTGGGTCTAGAAGCCAGTCACCTCCCACCACCTCCTTTGTTGGCACCATGGACTTGCCAGCATCTCTACCTGTATGTAAAGCCGATGCTCAAGTGCCAGCCTCTCCTACCTCACCTCTGCTCTAAGATTCTCCCTTGCAAAAAAAAAAATGCTCAGGGATAGCACCCAGGCCCTGAGTTCAAGCACCAGGATTGGCACCCCTCTCCACCGCCCCCTGCAAAAGTACATGCAGAATTCATTCCAGTTATTGCCCTGGTGTCTGTGAGTATCCATCCATAGATAGCACTCTGCAGTGGGGTCAACCTTGCCCCCTCGCTCCAGACTCCTGTGGTCCCTAGCACTGTCCCCACAGGTAGAGAAAGCATGAAGCTGGCTGAGCCTGTGTCAAAGGACACCAGTCATCCCAAGGGCAGACATGGGCGGTGCATTCCTGTTCTCATCCTCGTGGGGCCTGGCCCCTGGTCAGTGCTCCTCATGGAGTTGAAGGGAGACAGCAGGGTGGCTTTGTGCTCCCTTAATCCCCTCATGCATATGACACTGTCTGAAAACATCTGCAGCCCTAAGTCTTGCCACACTTCTAGATCCAGCTTCCAACACAGAATAACTGCTCCAGAATGTCTGTAGAATAGGGAAGGAAGGAAGGAAGGAAGAAAGAAGGGAAGGACAATGAACCCCAAGTACACTTGGCTGAACCATCCAGCACCCAAAGCCTAGTAGGATTATTTGTCCAACAAACAGGAGAGTCAGGTGCTCACAGGATGGATGCAGGCAACTGTCACCTCAGAGAGCATGCAAAATTGCAGCAGCAACTCAGAAGCAACAGGAAACAGGCCAGGCCACAGCCATCCAGAAACACTTCCAGGCCTTCCAAGGCCCTGGCAGGTCCAATCCAGGCAGAGCCCTAACTCTGCTCAATTGCTATCTGTGTTTATGGGCCCATAATCAAATGGAAACTGAAAGTTTCTCGCGAGAATCATCTGTCAAAATTGTGCGGTGTCCAGGCCCCGAGCTGGGAGGCTGGGTTATAAATACCTTCCCCGCTCTGGCTCTGCTCCATCTCTGGGGACTCGTGGGTCATTTTTCAACCCAGCACTAATCTGAGAAACTCGATCTTCAATCAGGCACCATGTCTAACAGGCTGGGGATGTGGGATACTGATTGTCCCCACTGGGATTGGAGAGGTAAAAGCGATCATCCATGGGCCATGCTCACCTTTCCAACAACCCAGCAACCTGCAGGCTGCCCCCATCCTGAACCCCAAATGGAAGCTGTCAGTGAGCCCCGAGACCGACTCCACCAGGTACTCACCGTGGCCTGGGTGACTATGAGTTCTGATGCCAAAGGACTTGTAACAGAGACACTCCATTTTGCGTTTTAAATGGTCTTCCTAGTTACTAAAGGATCTTCTTGACATAGTCAAACGTGGAAACTTGAGAAGCAGGTGGAAAACTCTCATATTTCTGGTGTATTTTGGTAGATATTTTTTCCCAGCCTTCATTTCTTTCTCTTCTCCATATCTTTCCCTGATTAAATTAAGCATTGCACGTATTGCTTGCTGGGCTGTTGGATTCTGAGCAGTCGGCTGCATAGCTCTCTTTCCTCTCACGTAATTTTTAATTGTTAATAGCCACATTAATTTTCTTGGTCAGTCCTTTCTGTTGAACAATTGGTCTGTTTCCATCTCTCTGAGAGTTTGAAAGATGCGGCGAAGAACATATTGTACAAAGATCTTTGTACAAATCAGATCATTTCCTCGAGATAAATTTGTAGGAGTAGAATTATGCTGGGTCACAGAATATGGATGTTATTTTTTTAAGTCTTTGGGTATAGCTCATCCTGCCTCTCCTGTTCTGTGTCCTTAGAAAGAGCCAAATATTTCTGGAATAATTTGAGGCAGTAATCAGTCTACAGCAATGAAGGAGGGAGGAGAGTGACCTATGGCTTATCACTAACTCCAATGGGACAGTTAATCTTTCTGCTTACTCAAGCTATTTTCAGAATCATAGTTTAATCTCTTGGCCACCTAAAGCAGACTGGAGGATGTGGTGCGGCTTGGGATAGTGATTCCTTTTCTGAAAGGAACTCTGAGTCTCCAAAGCCCTAGCTGTGTTGGAGCTGCAGTTTGAAACTGGATTTGAGCTGGTAGGAAAGGGGTCTAGCAGAAGGCATGGAGCTGAGAAGGCTGGCTCTGCTGGGATGCAGATTCAGGAAGAAGCAAGTGGAGGCACTGAGGAGGGCAATTGGAGAAAGTTTTCAGATCTTTGGGACAATGGAGAACATGGAAACCTCTTCTCTGTTGCTGAGCTTCAGTAAAGCTCACATTACAGTGCTGGCCTGACTGGTACATTGAAATGTGCCTAAAAAGTAAAGGACTAGAGCAGAGAAAGTTTGGCAACCTCCCTGTGTTTGCTATCTAGCTTCCATTTACTCATCCCTGGTACAAACTCAGGGGCGATTGAACCTTCCTTGCAGAGCTTTCCCTGTGAGTATGCACGGAGGCACCCACAGACAGGGCCAGCTCTAGGAAAATTACAAATAGGGTCAAAATTTTCTTTAGGGATACCCCCAACTCCCTGGCAGTGTTTTTTCAGCCTTTGTAGTTCCCTCCCAGAAGTATGATATCAACTGACTAAGGCCTTTTACCCTCCAGCAAGGTTGCCTGGTGCTGGTGGCTCACACCTCTAATCCTAGCTACTCAGGAGGCTGAAATCTGAGGGTTGTGATTCCAAGTCAGCCTGGACAGGAAAATCCATGAGACTCTTATCTCCATTTAACCACCAAAAAACCAGAATTGGAGCTGTGACTCAAGTGTTAGAGCACCCTCTTTGAGCAAAAGAGCTGAAGGGCAGCACCTAGGACATGAGTTCAAGATCCAGTATCAACACACACCACACACACACACACACACACACACACACACACACACACATACACACACACACCCCACACACAGAACCAAGGCTGGCTGGCCAGAGAGACCTGTGCTCCACCTTGAATTCCAGCTCCTACTTCCCTGTGCATCCTTAAGAAATTTATTAAACCTTTCTGATCCTCTGTTTTCTCATCTGTAAATTAGCACAAAAACATTTGCTTCATTTCTTAATGATGTAGGCATACACAAGATAATAAATGTGGACGTGTCCAGCTCTGTAGCTGGTACAAAATAGATGTCCCTGACATTCTTTACCATTTTTCCTATCTACAGATCTAGGGCTCCCACTCCCAAGAGAACTATGAACCCTATATCACAACCCTGACTGACCATTCTAGAAATGCTAAATGAGGATTTTAAATGTTGGAGTCCATGAGGAATTTGTCTTAAGTAAATGATCATGAATTTAGCAACAAACTTGTTCTTGGTGATACTATTTAGAATGCCTAGGGACCAGGTGCAAGCTGTAGAGGACAAAATAAAATATAACACTCCCACATAGTGAAACAATGTCAATATATATATTCCAGCCCATTAATGAGGTTAAGAAAAGCCCACATTTGGTGTCCATTTGTGTTTCTTTCATCATTTAGTGAATTGCTGGCTCTCGCGTGCACTTTTTTTTTATATAGGCTCTAGCATGCACTTCCCAGCTACGTAATAGACACATCTTTCTGCTTATTTGTATTTTTTTCTTGTGGATTTTCTGAGTGCTTTGTAAAATTCATCAATCAACTTCCACTCTGTGACCTGTGCTGTAAATATTTTCCCTGACTCTTCCTCCCATTCTGTCTTTGATCCAAATTGTCCTTTGTCTTTATTTCCTTGTGCTAAAGTTTTGCTGTTTTTCTGAACTACAATAACCAGTTTTTTTTCTTCTTCTGTGGTTTCTGGAATTTGTTTCTCACTTGGAAATCTTGGTTTCCAACTCCTGTGTTATAAATACATTTTGCCCAAATGTCTCCATTCACTGTTATTGCTTTACTTTTTAACATTTAAATTCTTGATCCATCTGGACTGTACTTTGATAGGAGACAGGTGAAAATCGTGCTGGATATTTTTTTCCCCACGCTTCTTACTGGGTAATCTTCCTTTGGGGGCAAATCCCTTGAATCAATCTTTTTTTTTTTTTAGGTTGGCTCATGGGTTCCTTTCAGAATCTGATAAAGGTCCAGGATCTTCTCCCCAAGAAAAATGATGTGTTTTTTAATACACACTAAGTTTCACAATCTTGATGGGGCCTTTGGCCTTTCCAAAGGCAGAACCATTGGCTGCCCTGGGTCTGTAATCTCTGAACGAAACGTCTTTCCTTCGCATAGAAGAAATAGAGCGGCCATGGTAGGAATCATTCCTTAGAGCAGGATGTGCCCAAAATATTCCCAGAACTCCTCCAAAGAGAAGACTCTCTGGCTGACCCTCAGAGCCATTGAAGACCCCATCACCTTGTAACTCAGAAATTTCCACACCCTGTTCTTCTAATTCAAAGCATCCAATGGACCCCACAGACCCACCACGAGCAACCCTTCTCCTCCTGCATGCAAGAAGCCATGGTTGAATAGCTAGCCTGACCAACAAACCTGGATGTATTGTGCCCTGTGACTAGGTTTTCCATTCTGACTAAACATCTCCACCAATGTCACACTCAGTCCTGAACATTCCCACTCTTCCTAAGACCTGATCTTTGGGTCCATGCATGGTACAGCCTTCCTCACATCCCCTCGATAATTGCCCATGCATTCCCATCCAGATCTGATCTTTTCACTTTGCTGGCCCTTTGGGAAAGAAAGGCCTGCGCTGAGCTGACCTCATGACCCTCTTGACTTTTGACTCAGTGGCATGGGCTCTGGCCTCACCTCAACTGGAATATGTGTAAGCCTGTGTGAATGCTTTGGTATCTTGTAATGACCAAGATGGGGTTATTGACACCATGGAAACTGGCAAGTGCTACACACTGGGCTTTGGAGTATGTGTGGGGATGGGAGGGCCACCGCAACCACATGATCTCTCTATCCCTGGTGACCCTATTTCCATGTGTTTCAATAGGAAAATAACTGTACTCACTTTACCTCACTGTTGTAAGGGTAAAACTTGTCATTGCTCAGGGCCTGGCATGGAGGAAGGACCCAGCTTCCCAGAACTGTTGTCATTTTATATGAACAAGGTACCCTCACAGTGTGTTCAGTCTACCTGAATTGTGGAAGGAGTGGAACTGAGGAAGGAAGGGGTTAGATCTGTTTAGTGTCAAGCACAGACCAGGATGCATTGAGTCAAATCCTGAAGGGCAAGATGGAGGTGACCAAGCAGCCAAGGTAGACCAGATGGTAGGCCAAGAGAGGATTGGTTCAGGATAGCAAGAATGGCATGCCATTTGCAAAGACAAGGAGCGTGGAGGGGCTGGATGAACAATCTGGAGCGATGAGTGAATGGGATCAGCAAGCTCTGAGATGGCCCAATCTCTCTAAAGACAACAAGGTGTCCCCAGGAGTCTGTTTGGACTGATCAACTGTTAGGAGAGGGTGCTGCTGACCTCCAGGGCCAAGCTCTAAAGCACAAAGAACATAGATGTCTCCCCAAGATCCTGTGATATGTGTCCCATTGTCCCCGAGGCTCCAAATGCTAGCCCTCCCAACCCTGTTGCCTTCTGGTCCTTGCAAGATGGGAATGATCAAGGTTCAGGGTCACATTCACACACTTCCCCTCCCTCCCCCGATCCAAGGACTGAAGTAACTGAGTCTCCTATCCATCTGCTCTGCCCCTCTCTTGTCCTTCATCCATCTGGTCATGGCTATCGGATTCCTGTCGTTCTTATCTTGGCCAGCAGGGGCCACTGTGCCCATGTACCCCTAAGTTTCCTGGCTACCTCTCCATTCCCCTCTGTCTGTCTTCATCCTCCAGCCCAGAAGTGAGCCGTTCAGTATTTCGTGCCCTTCCAACGGTTGTCACCTTCAGAGCAATTCATCTCTGGACGTTTAACAAGTGAAAATGATTGACAGGTCATCTCTGGACGTTCGGCAAATGAGAAGGACTGACAGGCTGCGTGCCAGCCACCTTCTCCCAGTGCAAGTCCAGCCGCTGCCCATTTCTGAGCAGTGGTCAAGGTGTGCGGATGGAGCCTGGCCATCTTCACAGCTATTAATTAAGAAACATGTTTAAATAGTATGATGTGATCATCTTTAATGCCATCCTGATTGCCACTTAACAGAGGTGAGGGAAACGAGGCCAGCTTGGCCTCTCTCCTGAACCTTTGTCAGTCCAAGAGGTGCCAAGACCAAGATGAGTTGATACCAGCTTCTGTTCTGCTGGAGAGACAAACCTGGATCAGGTGCTTAAAATAATGCTCGTATATCAGCAGTGCCCACTTCAGAGCCCATGGCAGGCATGACTAATGGAGTCCAGTTCATTCTCGGCCCTGATACAGACTTTTGTCATTTTTAACACACAACTCCTGGGAGTCATTACATTCATTAGAACTTGAAATATCTAACCTCTCAGGGTCTAACAAGGGAAAAGGGTTTGTCTGGGCCTACAGCCCAGGAAAGTACATGCACGTCTGTGCAGAAAACATGAGCTACTGGGCTGCTGGAGTTAACTAGGTAATGCTGAGCTAAGTCATTTTTTTAAAAAATTTTATGTGAAATACTAGTATCGATGATAGGATACGTGCCAAAGTCTGAAGGAAAAACACATACACACCAAAAGCTGGAAAACAATGGCATAATCCAAGAAATTATGCATACTAAAGTATTTAAACTACAAACTGTGGAAAGATAAGTCATTATCTTAGTTCACCCTTACAGAATTCAAGATTGTTCAGAGCAGAGACAAGGAACTAGATAGAGCCTTTAGTTTAAAAAAAAAACAGAATTTAGAAGCAGGAGAAAGGGTTTTAGTCTAAGCCTTGTGAGATGCTGAACAGCTCTGGGCCTCAGTGTTCTCATCTGTAAAACAGAAACTATAGTGCACCGAGGACGCAAAATAATCTTCAATCACTCCGGCGCCAGTGGCCCGTGCCTGTCATCCTAGTCACTCGGGAGGATGAGATCTAAAGTTCGAAATTTACAGCCAAGCCCAGGGCAGAAAAGTCCACAAGACTCTTCTCTCCAATTAACCACCAAAAAGCTAGGCAGGAGCCATTGGCCACCGACATCAGGAAGCTCTTAAAGACGTCAGTGAAAATCAACCTTGTGGAGCCTGGAGTGGAGTGAAGAGGTGGGTGCGGGGATGTAGGAACAGAGACAGAAAACTGGCAGAGCACTGCACAGAAATACCAAGACAGTAAGCACACTAGGAGGTAAGGAATCACAAAGGCAGGCCACAGGAACCCCATGGGTGCTACTCAACTTTGTTATGCTCACAGTCCTGAGCATGTGCTCCATTTGGGCCCCAAATGTCCTACAAGAAGACCACCTGGAGCAACCAGGAAAGATTTTGCTTCCTGAACAAATGAAATGAGGGAGTAGAAACTGCCATGGGAGGGCTGGGAAGGTGGCTCAGTGGTAGAGCGCTTGCCTTGCATGCCTGAGGCCCTGGGTTCGATTCCTCAGCACCACATAAGCAAAAAGAAAAAAGCCGGAAATGGTGCTGTGGCTCAAATGGTAGAGCGCTAGCCTTGAGCTGAAGAGCTGAGGGACAGCGCCCAGGCCCAGAGTTCAGACCCCATGACCGGACCCAAAAAAAAAAGAAAGAAAGAAACTGCCATGGGACACAACTGTGTGCTGACACTGCTCTTCGGAGCGATAGCAGCTATTTTGTGACCATGCGGGGATGATTTTCCCCACTGAGAATGGAAGAGTGTGTCGATGTCAACCTCTTCAGCAAGGAGAACATCACTGAACCAAAACGACGACTCTGGATCCCACCTCGCCTCCAGACTTCTTGTTAGGAGAAAAACAAAAACATGAAGCACCCTGTTGTTTTAGGATACTGTCAGTGGATCTTGGCTTGAGCAAATGGACCGCCCCAAGGCCCAGCAGAATCTCTAACACATAGGTGCTCAATAAACCGTTGTTGCTGAATCATTAGGGAAGCGGTGTGGGTATCAGAAGTCGGGGCTCTCCCTTCTCACCTCATCTTTCTGGAGCTCAGAGCAGCCTGGACTCTAGGTTTGGGCAGAACTCTTGCCGCACCTTCAAGAGAGAGATCACAGAAAGGCTACGTACTCCTCCCATATGGATGACTCATAAAGACGGATTTTTTTTTTTACCCCCTTCAAATGGTGATGTTCCTGTAATAAAGAATTTAATAACCCGCTGTGCCTGTGCGGAGAGAAAACTCATTTGTTTAATAGGCTGTAGTTTGGCTTTGTCATGTTCATTTAGTTTTTAATGACACACAGTTGTGCCAATATTGATTTTAGCTTATAGGGACTCAAAAAATTTACTGTCTAGATGGATCCCAAGACGCAACCATTTTATCTTGCCTGCCCTGCAGACCCATGGCCCCAGGCCCTGGCCTGGGAGGGGGCTTTGCACGTAGGGTTCTTGCTGCGTTAGACAGTTGAGGCCCCTTGGCTTGCACCTGCTACCCTGCTTTCTCCAGCCTCACCTGGACCTCACTCCTGAGGCTGTGGCTGTGGCTGTGGTTTTTGGTTGGTTTGTTTTATTTTTCATCTTGGAGAGCAGAGCAGGACTGTGTCAAGGAAACAAGAGTTAATTTTCCAGGCAATCCTTAGCAATGAGTGGTGTGTGTGTGTGTGTGTGTGTGTGTGTGTGTGTGTGTGTACACATGTGCATGCATGTGCATGTGTACCTGCCTGCTCTCCTACACGTGTCTCAGAACCGGAAGAAGTTCCCACTGGGTGATGCGAAAAGTAACTTCAAATGTCATTTGGATCCTTGAGCTGCGGCGCCTCTCTTTAACATTACTTACCATGTTGTTGTTTTTTGTTTCTTTTTATTTTCAACCAGGGACCGGATAAAAAAACAACAAAAAAGGATTACAGGGATAGCTAAACCTGCCCTGTGATTCCTGAACAGTTCGTTTACGCATAAATACATACCGCAGGCCCTCGGCGTTCAGAGGCTTGACATTTGTAATCTCAGCTGCTCTGTGTAGCTTCAATTATTCGAGAGGAGTACTGCAGGATGGACCAGAATAATAATAGCCAACATTTACTCAGCACATACTAAGTGTGTGCAGCAATCTGCAAGAATTCTCATTTCATCTTTGCCTCTATCCTCAGAGTAGGTAGCTTGGTAGCTTCATGTGCATTTTTATTTATCTGTTTGTTTATTTGTTTTGGTGGTTTTGGAGCTTGAATTCAGGATCTCGAGTTTGCTTGGCCGGTGCTCTACCACAAGAGCCTTGCCTTCAGCCCTGCTTTTTGCTCATTCATCAGCAATGGATGGCTTTAAACCATGGTCCTCTGGATCTCAACCTCTATGTATGTCCAGTGTTGGATACTGACTGATTCTGCTGCCCAGGCGGCTCCGGTTCTGGGAGCAAGCACTCCAGGCAGGAACATGGCTCAGAGTCAAGCCCAAGAGCATCTCATTTGTTCCTCTGCTACAGCTGGATGTAGCCAGGCACCCACACCCAGGGAGTCACTGGCCATTTGCTCAGAGGCTGCCTTTCCTAACCCCTGCACGGCCAGCACATTAGGATAATGAATCCTATTAGATCTGATTTTGTGTCGTTGGCCTGTTTAATCTATGTGTATGTGAGTTTTAGTGCTTGCTTTATTCGTGATGGCAAAGTCATTGAAGATTGATTCTGAGACTCACAAAATTTGAAAGGACCCATAAATCATCTAGATGAGTCCAGTCCCTAGAGAGGTAAAATGACCTACCCAAGGTCATGTAATTAGTTTTGAAGTTGTGCCCCTTTCTAGGGAAGATTAGCATTGGGACCCTCAGGATGGTGGTCCCCACAAGAGCCTGCCATCCTCTTAAATGTGTGTGTGTGTGTGTGTGTGTGTGTGTGTGTGTGTGTGGACTGGGGCTTGAACTCAAGTCCTCATGTTCTCGCTTGGCTTTTTCACTCAAGGCCAGTGCTCTACCACCTGAGCCTCAGCACAACTTCTAGCTTTTTGCTGGTTAATTGGAGACACTTCCCTACCCAGCTGGCTTTGAACCTTGATCCTCAGATCTCAGCCTCTTGTGTGGTTAGGACTACAGGCGTGAACCACCAGTACCTGGTGGATAATTAGGTTTTGCATGCACCAGTTCAGCTGGGGCACCCTTTCCAGGAGAGACTCCGTGCTTCCATTCCGCCATCACTGGTTTCCCACTGCTGTCCATATCAGTGCCCAGATAGCCAGCAGGATATTGAAGGAGGCCCGCAGGGGCCAGGCCCTGGGTTCCTCTCTGGTCCATCCCCACAGCTGCTCAGCACACTGCTCTTCTTCAATCGTCCTTCCTGCACAGGACCTCTGCTCATGCTGGAATGAATACCCTTCGTTACCCCCTGTCAAGTTCCATCTTTCCTTCAGAGCCCAGTGAATTACTGTGCCCCCTGACACTGGATGGAAGTGCTCTGACGAGCCTACAGAGTTCTTCGAGGCTGCTTTGACCTCGAGTATAATTGTATATTTGTTTATAGAAGGCTCAATTTTCCTCCACCGGGTGGTAAACTCCTCCAGAACACGGTCTGGTCACTCAGTGGATTCTGCGGGTCAGGGATCTGGAGAAGACCCAGCAGGCGGCTCTCACCTGGAGTTCTTACCTATGAGTAGTGACGTGTCAACTGCCAACCAAGATGGCGTCCTCAGCAGCCTGGCAGTTCCATGAACGTGGGTAGATGCAGGTGCCCGGGGAACTCAAGCCTCCCAGGCTCCCAAAGTAGCCTGCATGGCTCACTCTCATCTGACCCTGGAAGTTGAGTGTCTGGACTGTATTATGTTCAACCTATTCTAAGAGAGACACTTAGTAATGGAAGAGTAGCTCAGATCCAAGGAGAAGGACAAAGACTCCATCCCTGGGTAGGGAACTGGCAAGGCCATGTTACAAGAAAAGATGTGAGGAGAGCTGGGGGGTTCCCCCCCAATCCTAGAGACCTACTGCATGCTAGGCTGGCACTCTACCACTTGAGCCCCCCGCCTTTTTTAATCTGTTTGGTTTTTGAGACAGTGTCTCACGACTGCATTTGTCTGGGCTGGCCTAGAACCCACTCTCCTTCTGCCTCTACTTCCTGAGTAGCTAGACTGTAGTAGTGCATCACCATGCCTGGATGTTTCCAACATCTGATGCTGCTTCATAGGAAAAACAATGTCACCTTTTCCTTCTTCTATGAAGTCCTAGTACCTGGAGTAAACATTTGATAATTAATGGATGAACAATGAATGGATGAATAAACATATATAAATATATATAGATACATAAATTAAGACAATAAGGAAGATGCAAGGACCCAGCGGCTCACACTTATAATCCTAGCTATTCAGGAAGCTGAGATCTGAAGATCACTGCTCAAAGCCAGCCCAGGCAGGAAAGTTCCTAAGATTCTTATCTCACACACAATTAATGACCAAAAAGCTGGAGTGGTGCTGTGGCTCAAGTGGTAGAGCATGAGCCTTGAGTGAAAAAAGCTAAGGGACAGCACCCAGGCCCTGAGTTTAAGCCCCAGGACTAAAATGAGAGACAGATAGACAGACAGAGAAGGAAGGGAGGAGTGGAGGGAGGGAAGGAATGCATAGGAAGGAAGTATAATTGGGACAGGCAGGTAATTAAGCCTGGGAGCCCGAGGAATACCAGCTCTCTGCCAGTAGGCTCTCTACATCTCTACCAGACACACTGCGGGGGGGGGGCGGCAGATAGGGGCACCGGCCTGCCCACTTGTGCACGGAATGCCTACAGAACCTCATCTCAATATCCGGCAAGGAACACGCAGAAGAGGAAAAGAAATGAATTGAAAAACAACCAGGAAGAAGCAACCAGCCGCCTCGTGCCTCGTGCGTTTCAAAGCTCAGAAGAAATGTAATTTAATTATCTCAGCCCCTTGATTTTTGCATCTGTCACAGCAGAGAGGTGACTGCGTTTTATGCTGTGTCACGCAGCCAGGGGCACTTGGGGCAGGGACAAAGTCTGTGTCCCTAAAGGGAGTGATTCCATAATGCAACTTCTTTGATATACTCCCCTGGATGGGTGGTAGGTTAATAAAACTTCAATCAACTCTGCAAGTCGTCCTCACCAGCTCTGGTGACTGCAGGAAGTGCAGCCATCGAGCTGGCTCTCCCAGCTTGGCCCCAGCAGGTCCCTTGGCTTTCATTTTGTGCCAGCTGGACATAGGTTCTCACTAGCATTGATAGACATGGACAGATCCTTTCCCCCTGGCTGGGCAGGCTTTCTCCCTCACCCCAGAGAGCCTGCTTGTCAGTGGTCAAGAGCATCCCAGCTCTTGCCCAGTTGGGTCCCTACATCCCCCCTTGCTGTCACCAGGCTGTGCCATCCTCTGAAGCCATTAGTCCTCACCCTGCACAGAGTGACTATCGACAGCGCATTGTATTGACAGACTTTCATTGAATACAACTACTCAACAGGATGCACCCTGAATCCATTAACCAGCGTGGAGCCAGCTGTGATTGTGGGGACTCCCGACACTCTGGAATATCTCCAGGCAATGGCCGAGGGGGTGGGGTGTGTTGGTGTGTGTCCACACAGGCACCTACATGCCCATGTGCTGGAACTCTGCGCTTGAACTCAGGACACTGTCCCTGAAGCTCTTTTGCTCAGGGCTAGTGCTCTACCACTTTGAGCCACCGTATCATTTCCAGTTTTCTGGTGGTTAACAGAAGACAAGAAAGAGTCTCGTGGACTTTCCTGCCCAGGCTAGCTTTGAACTCTGATCCTCAGATCTCAGCCTCCTGAATATCTAGGATCACAGGCATGCAGTACCTGGCTGTAATTGCTTTCTAAGAACCCTGCAGTGTTTCAGATTGGGTTTCCTATTGACTTTGCCCTGACCAAAGAGAGACTTGCTTTCCTAACAGCCTCAATCATGATAACAAATCCACTCTCTGCATAACGACATTAATCCATCTGCAAAGGCTCAGCTCTTGAGACCTAACCCCATCACACTGGGATTAAGATTCCGATACGCACACTTTGAGAGACTCATGTAAACCACCATGGCTTCTCATGCTTTGTGCTGGGGGGGCTGGCAGCAGGGCCAGGGCTGTTGAGTAGGGTCTGTCTCTCAGGTTGCAGGTAGGGCCAGGACTCTCAGTGGATGAATTATCCATAGCCATCGATCCTGGCCCCCTCCTCACAGATGGAAATTCTGCCCAAAGAGCACTTTAAGCCCCTGCACCAGGCCAGGCTGCCCCAGAAGGAGGAAAAAACAAACAGAGAACCAAACAAAACAGATTACAGATCTTAACAAGGAACACGGAGAGCAGCTCCTCTGAAGCTGGGCTTCTCCCCCGGCCCTGGAGGGCTCTGGGGAACCCCCAGCCCCCCTCCAGCCCCCGCCTTTTTTATTCCAGCTGCTGCCAAGCGGACAAGGATCAATGAGAAAAGGGTTGTGTTTTCTACACCCTGAATTGGAGGGAAAATGCATGTGGAAATAGAGAAATCAATTTCCCACCGTAGACACTTCCTGGGGGAGCATGCTTCTCTGCAGAAGAAGAAAATGAAGGGGGGTGCGGGCCCTCCCTAGAACCTTGGCCTTGACCTTGAGACAAGGCCCATAGGTTAGGCAATTGACTGCTCTCACCCTGGAAACTCCAGAGAATCTCAGGCAACGCCCCCAGAGGGGAGACACCTTGTCAAAGCCCAGTTGGACATGTGTGTAGTTATCTGTGCACATGTATGGATTGGATTGTGATTTACATGTATGATTGTGTAGCTTGTGCACATGCTTGTGTGATCATGCATGTGTGCATCCATGTACATTTGTGTACATGCTTCTACATGCATGGGCATCATTGTGTGTGATGTGTGTGCATGCATATGCATGCAGTTGTGGGCATCATTGTGCATGCATGTGTCATTGTGTGCATACATGTGTATGGTGCATACATGCATGTGTCATTGTGCTTGTGTTTGCTAATGTACATTTGTGTACATGCATCTGTGGTTATATATATGTGTGCAGTTGTGTACATTTCTGTACATATATGTATGTGTAGTTGTATGTGTAGCATGCATAGCTTTGTGTCCATGTACATGTGGCTTTTTGCATGTGCATGCAACCATGTATGTGTGGTTGTGCATGCACACATTGTGGTTGTTTGTACTCATGTACATGTGTGTGTGTCCATGCATGTGTGACTGTGTATACATGGGCATGCAGGTGTGCATGCAGGTGCAATTGTGTTTATGTACATGTATGCATGCATGCCTTGTATGACGTGTATGAATGCATGTATGTGTGTGGTGTGTGCACTGTGTGCTTTGTGTGTGTTTTGTGTATGTTTTGTGTGTGGTTGTATGTAGGCATGTGTGGTTGTATGTGCTCATGTGAGGTCATCACAGCCTTCTGCTCAGACTTTTTCTCTCTCTATGTAGAACAGATGCCCCCAAACTGCCCCAGAGCTTGGCTGCTGGGTCTCATAGATAGAGTAAAGCCGGGGGTGGGGGGGAACCGTGTCCTGTGGCTGGGCTATGAACAATGCTTTAGGGCATTTCCTGTCACCAAGCACAGAGAACAGATCCATGAGGCCGCTTCTCATAGCTGCCATCTTCCTTGATCAGAGAACTCTCCTCCAGCTGGGACCAGGGCCAGCTCTGTGCAGAGTGGGCCTGAAGTCTACCCTCAGCAAAGCATCCTGCCCCAGTGTCGGCACCTGCAGAAACAAGAGGCAGGAAGGACTCTCCGAGGCCGGCCGTTCTGGGGTCTGCAGCTGGACTGTCCCCTGCTAGCCTTTTTTTTGCGGGGGGAGTCTGGTCATGGGGCCTAAACTCTAGCACTCTACCACTTGAGCCACAGCGCCACTTCTGGCTTTTTTTTTTCTTTTTGCTTATGTGGTGTTGAGGAATCGAACCCAGGGCCTCATGCATGCAAGGCAAGCACTCTAAAACTGAGCCACCTTCCCAGCCCCCTGCTAGCCTTATCACAACAATCTCCACTGTTATTTGCTGCTATTTGTTCTGGGCTGGCTTTGTGGCTGGCACCAGACAGGACATGAAGAAGACAGAGACCCCCATCCTCAGGCTTTGTGGTCAACAGCCCTGGCATCGAGTGCCACTAAGACTCGGTGGGTGCATCTCCCACACATGGGAAGAGAGAGGAGCCCAGCCCACTCCACTACCCAGGTGAAGGCAGGCAGAACTGAGGAGCCCAAAACTCAGAGGCCATGCCCCTCACTATTTCCCTTGACCTTGATTCACACACCCTGGGGATCAATCTCCTCCCCATTAGGAGACTTCCCCAATCCCTCTATGACAGCGATAGCATCAGGGCAAACTTTAGGCTTTCCCAGAACAGGAGGGCCAAGGTGCTCCAGGACAGCGGGTGTGACTAGCCAACACCCTGCTAGGCCACCCCTTGGGCTGCCATGGGTGAAGGGGCTTGGACGTATCAGAAAGGACACATCATTCACAGCTCTGAAGGCTGTAGAGTCCAAGGTCAAAGTGCTGGAAGATTCCATGTCTGGGTAGTCAGGGGGGTGGGGGTGGGGGAGGGGGGTGCTTCTTGGTTCATCAGGAGTACCTGCTTGCTCAGCCCTCATATGGCAGAGTGCTCTATGGCTGCATTTGTAAAAGGGCACTGATCTGGGACCCAGTGATGCTGCCTCCTGACCCCATCACCTCCAGAGAACCCAGCTTTCCAATAGCCCAGCACTGGATATGAGGCTTCAACATGGGGGAGCGAGGTGATGATGGGTCCTCGGCAGACACAGGGAAGGGTAGTCTTGCAGGAGATGGTTTTCCATGGAAGACAGAGCAAGTCAGATGGCAGAGAAGGAGTCCTGGGCCTGGCCCACCAGAGAATTTCCAATAGACTTTGGAATCAACTAAAACAGGCAGCTAATGACCATCCATCCATGGCTCACCAGCTGGCAGAGAAAACCATGGTGGACAGGATCTAAGCTTTCAATTCCCTTGGCATACGTGGGTATTAAAAATGGACACACAGCCTGGCGCCGATGGCTCATGCCTTGTAATGCTAGCTACTCAGGAGGCTGAGATCTGAGGATTGAAGTTCAAAGCCAGCCCGGGCAGGAAAGTCTTATCTCCAATAAACCACCAGAAAACAGGAAGTGGCTCTGTGGCTCAAGTGGTAGAGTGTTCACCTTGAGCTGAAGAGCTGGAGGACAGCACTCAAGCCCAGAGTTTAAGTCCCACGACTGACAAAAAAAAAAAAGAATGGACACAGGCATCTCTACAATAAAGTGGTATATTGTGTGTGTGTGTGTGTGTGTGTGTGTGTGTGTGTGTGTGTGTGCTAATACTGGGCCTTGAACTCAGGGCCTGGACACTGTACCTTTGCTTTTTTGTTTAAACTGGTCTTCTACCACTTGAGTCACACCTCCACTTCTGGCTTTTCTTCTGGTTAATTTAAGAGAAGAATCTCATAGATTTTCCTACCTGGGCTGGCTTCAAACCTTGATCATCAGATTTCAGCCTCCTGACTAGTTTGGATTCCAAGAATGAGCCACCAGCATCTGACAATAAATTCATTATTGATATCATAATGATGAACAAATGAACCATCTGTTTCCAAACACTACTTCTACCCCACAAGACCCCCTTCTCCAGGTTTGTCAGGTAACTTGCACAGAAAGACACTGGTCTGCAAGCTTCCTAGAAGCCCAGGGGACAGGGTTTCTTTGTCTTTGGGGACAGACAAGGACTCTGCAGCATGGAGACACTGAATCTTTGCACCATAGACGGGGCCACACATGTGGAAGAAGTTGGGTAGAGAAGACAGTATGATTTCAGGAAGGATCTGCCGGGCATTGGGTCCACCGCTGTCAAAAAAACCCAAAAAACAAAAACAAACAATTAACACTCCTCAACTTTCCACCTGCGGAAAGGGATCATCAGAAAGCACTGCAACAGATAGATTAGGGGCTGTGTGTCATGGGGGCATCCTGGAATTTGAGGTGTTGGCCTGAGAACAGGTGTTTCTGATAACACGGTGTTATGTGAGCAGGCTTTTGGTCCTGTGGGGTGTGTTCACACACACACACACACACACACACACACACCTGAAGAATCAAGTAAAATATTCACTGGGTATCAGCCATGAGCCTCACCAGCTTAGGCTTTGCAACTATTTTTGAGATTCGACCAGGCCCCCCAGCCCAGGCAACGAGACAGACATGTTGTCACAGGACGAAGAGCTACGCTATACTCCCAACCCTTTGTATCCTCCAGTTTCACAAAGTACAAAAATAGGAGGCGAGCTCCAGACAGCGCTGATGCCTGGCTCAGACAATCACAGCCAAGAGAGAGGCGGGAGAGGAGGAACACAGGGAAAAAGGAGAAAGAAAGAGGGGGAAAAAATCAGCCACTTAAGGTCAAAGCAGTGAGAATAACACGAAAAAGCTGCCAACGGTGTGGAAGCAAGATGCCTCGGAGCCTGGAAATGTGACAACAGAGCTGTTGCTGGTGTCACAATCATGGAGACAGGAATGCCGTGCTGGGGGACTGGAGGGGGAGGCCAGGCTCCAACAGGGCTTGTCAGGGTCCTCCCCAGAGTGAGGGACTCCTGGCCATGCTGGCCTCCAGATCACAAACCATGGTGGTACACCGGGGCCTCTTCAATTCTTGAAGGCAGCTGGTGGAGAGCTTTGATGGATGGCATTTGATGTGTTGGATGCAAATATATGCAAACGAGGCCTCGGAGACCAGAGTGCTTTTTCTTTATTTGTTTTTTTTTTTTAGTTGAGAGAGAAGAAATATATGCTCATTGTAAACAAATCAGAAAATTACAGATATTCACCAAGAAGAAAAGAAAAAAAAAACAAATCCTTTGTTAGTCCACTACCCAGAAAAATAAGAAAAGAAAAAGAAAGAAGGAAGAAAAAAAAAAAAGAAAAAACCTACAACTGACATGTTGGTGACTAGCCTTCCTGACAATTTTCAGCTCATACATATATAGTCGAGTTTTTTTTTCTTTCCTAACCAAAATAAGTTCTTACTTTACATTCTGTTTTGCCACCTGCTTTTTTTTCTTCTTCTTTGCATTGAAAATGTAGCAGACATGAACATAGGGGCACCATCAATTTATCAACAGACTCCTCACTGTTGCAAATTCAACTTAGCCAAGGTTAGGAGACCCCATAAGATAATGGGGGGCTGGAATGATAGAGGGTATCTAGCCCTTTAAGGGACCCTGTGTGTGGCAGACAGAGGGGCTGAGCTGACTACATAAGGCTGTAGAAACTGAATTATGTTTTTATACTCTCTTGCTGGGAGGAAAACGTGCTGCCTGAATATCAGGCCTGCACAAACAAGTGACATAAAGACCCACCACCCACCCCAGCCCCCGCCAACCCGAAGTGTGGTCTTCCCAGGGAGTTAGGAAAAAGACAACACCTCGATAATCCACCCAACACCTTCCTCTCCAAGCAGGAAGAATTCGGCAGCTCTGGCACGTAGAACCCAATATCAACTATTGTAAGAAAGGACAAAGAGAAGCTGAGGGAACCCCCCCACACACACACACCAAGCCTGAAGGTGCACAGAAAGGAAAAAGAAAATTCCCCGTGGCAATAGAGATCTGAAGTGTTTCTTGCCTTTAAGCAGGTAAAGGTGTGGGCAAGAGAGTGGTTTGATTGATGTTAATTGAGCATCTGCTACCTGTGGAACTGCATAAGCCCCTTGCAGAATCCTCAGAACATTCCAAAAGGAAACTGCCCTTCTATAGATGGGCTAACTGGGGACCAAAGAGAGGTACTGCCTTCTAGGGTCAACAGATCACTCAAGGGCAAAGCTCAGGTGGGAACTGAGCTTGTTCAGGACCCCGGGAAAGCTCTAGATAGAGAGGCAGTCTGTAAAGGGGGACTGCTGGCAAGGGTGACTTAGAAGACCTGCTTTGCAGAAAGGAAGAGACAGAGGTGGTGACAGAGGAGGAAGGCAATGGGAAGATGAATGGGACAGGAGACCCAGAGGCAATGCCCCAGCCTGCTGGAAGAGAAAGCTGCAGGTCAGCCTCCACGCAGGAAGGGCTGAATGGGGTCTGAATGGACTGCAGTGTGTGTGCATGCATTCAAGAGCTTAGAAGGAGCACACAATCTAGGTGCCCCCAGGGCCCAAAGGGCAGCCGGGTGGGATCAGAAGTGACAAGTAAGCCAAGCACCGTGGCACACGCCTGCAATCCTAGCTACTCAAAAGGCTGAGGTCTGAGGATTTGGGGTCCAAGCCAGTCTGGGCAGAAAAGTCTGCAAGACACTTAAATACAATTAGCCAGCCAAAAGCTGAAACTGGAAGTATGGCTCAAGTAGAACACCACCCATAAGCGTAAAGCTAAGGAAGTATGCCCAGGCCTGAAGTTCAAGCCCCAAATATTGGCACTGAAGAGGGAAGAGACAGAGGTAGAGGAGAAGGAAAAGGAGGAAGGGAGGAGGAGGAGAAAGAGGAAGAATGGCAAGTGAGAGGGGTCTCAAGGCACCTGCTCTCCTAGAGGGTCTCAGAACCACCTTCCAAACGAAGGCAGGGTGTGAGTTCTTGCCCTAAAGCCAGGACCCCGCTATGCTCTTTCTCTAAGGCCCTGGACACAGCCACTCTAATTCCAGCTTAGGGGACCTGAAAGAAAGCCACTTTGGAATGAGATTTATTAGACTCCTCCCTTGCAGTGAACTTTATTTGTCTCATTCCACTCTTACTGGTGTCTCTGGTATAGCACCCATGGTCAATTTGGGTCTGGAATCCATCTGTGACCTCTCTGAAGTGGGGGGAGGGGAGTATGCTGTTTATGTGTACATGTAGCTTGCTGTTTAATGACACCAAGTTGGAAAACTACAGCTAAGAGTAGAGGAGATTGTTACAGCATACATGTGTGTGTGTGTATATGTGTGTGTGTGTGTAATATGCTACATATATGTACAATTATTATAATATACATATATATACTATTCCATATATATGTATATATACATATATATACCAGTACATAGTATATATACTATGTTATGGTATATATATTATATACATATTATTAAATCTTCACAACTAATAATACTAGTTAATGAGTGACTGGAGTTAGGATTCTTCATTGAAAATTAACATCAAAAAGAAAATGACAGAGTATGGCCAAACCAGAGAAAGAAGAAGGGAAGGCAGGCTTGCCTCCTGCCTTCATCCCTGCAGAGAGGGTTGTTCAGTACCCAGGGAACCCACAAGGACACCATGGATTTCACCAGTAGTAATATTCATTGCTAATATGGAAAAGGCACTGGTAGTGTATATGGCGGCCACGGACGCCCTCCGGAAACAAGGGCAGGGAAGTCGGAAGGCTCTGTCTTTGAAGTCTTAGCTCCTTGATCAACCACTCCTCCACTCCTACCTACCCACCTACCCACCCCAAGTTGGAGAAAGCTTGAGAAAAACAACAGCAAATACTCAGTGTTAGAGCTCCTAGGGACCAACAACTTTCCACCATAGCCACTCCCAGCAATGAATAAACTTGTAGATCTTCTCTGGAAAGTAGCTTAAAAACAAGAAGCTAAGCATCTTAAAATGGCATGCTCCCTTCTGCCCAGGAACTCTGCTTCTCAGACACCTCCTCATTAGGATCAGAACAAAGGTGAGGAGGGCTAACAGAGATTTGCTCCTTCCAGGACTATAGAAGAATACAACGCTGTGTCCAGGACTATGGAAGGATGTAACACTGTGTCCAGTCAGATATTACATTAGCTACTTGGAGCCAGGTAAGTTTATATCAGGTAACTGAACACAGCCTTCTGTCACCCCAGTTGCATTTTACCTGTCCTCTGGCTGCATGGAATGGGGGGAGGAGGTACTTGCCATATTAGCTGGGATGAGTGGTTGCCACATTGAACAATGCAAACAGATTATTCCAGGGCTGGGAAGTTGTATTGAACGACGCTGGTCCAGGTTCAACTCCTACCCAACAGCCAGAGGGGTGTGTTCTTTTTTATGTAACTATTACCATATCTAAAGTCTATTAAAAAGCCTTTCAGACGCTTCAGATCATCAGATTCTTCTCTCCGGCCTTTCTAGGGCTTTCCCTTGGGCAGTGTTTCTAGTTTGTCAAGGCGTATCTCTCCTAGGTTTGAAGCATGTGGATCTTGAGCCACCCCAGGACCTTTGCGTGAGCCATTCCCTAACCTAGGGCCACTTGCCTTGCTTCTCAAACCTTCTGGGAAGAGATAAAAAGCAAACTCGGGAACAAATACATTGAAGAAAGGCAGGGGCCATTTGGGCCAATCCAATATGGCAGCCACTCATCCCATGTGGCCTTAGAGCAGGAAGTCTGTGGATCCTATCACAGAGGGGCTGAACTCACCACCCCCTCACTATGACCCCTTCTATAGGCCAGAGCCTCTTTAGGGTTCCTCTTGGCCTTTCTTCACAAAGAGGAACCTGGACTCTGAAGCCACTCTCCGGAGCTTTGAGAATGGCATCATGAGAGAGGAAAATCATAACATGGTGTCCAGTCCATTTCCTATCACATGCCCCTCTGAGCTTCCTGCCTCATTGGAACACTAGTGGACAGAGTTGGATGTCAACCTCATTGATGCACATCTTCACAGTTACCATTCTAGACTGCACCACTCAATACTGGCTTTGGTTTGTATCACTTTCTCTGGCCCTAGAACAACCTGCCCTTGACTTGGGTACTGTGCCTGCATCAACTGTTTTCTGGACCTTCTCCCTGGATGCAGGACTAACCCCACCCCACACCCCAGGACAGGGGTCTTGTCTTGCTCTTCTCTCCATCCCTGGGGCCCCACTGAGCATGTAGTAGCCAGTAGGTGCTCAATAAATGCTTGTCAGGTGCACATCAGAAACAGGCCACCTCACCTCTGCATCAGGAACCTGAGTTAGATGTTTCTTGAGAAAAGCGGTGGGAAGCTTACAGCTGGGATTCTAAATCGAGTTCAGGCATTCCTAATGATCTTAATGGGTATTGTTATTTTAAATTAACTAATTAATCTGATTTTAATGTGCTCTCACAAAGCAGGCTCATCATCATCAGGATCATTATTTCTGAGCTCTCTGAATCCAGTCCCACATTAAAACCGCAGCGGCCCTGCCCGCCAGGTGTGGACCACCATCATCCACTGTTTGTACATAGATTTCCAGGGTCCATTAAAGTCCCCAGCATCGACACGTGTGAACGTTAATAGCCACCGGCCTGCAGCGTTATTAACGTTATTATTCAAATTCCAGGGTTCAGAACATTATCTAAAAGCCACTCTCCTGGGGATGAGACGAAGTCCGTGAGGTGGAAGAATTGGCGAGGTGAATAATACGGTGTATGCATCACCATGTCTGCTGGAGGCTGCCTCTTCTTCCTCCCTTAAGCAATCAAACCTGGGGTCATCTTCAACAGCACCTCCTCCTTCATCCCTGTGGTCAAGGGTCAAGTTCACCAGGACGTCTGGCTTCCCTCCCACTTTGTCTTCCTTTTTTCTTCCTGCTCACATTTGCGCTCTCTCTCTCTCTCTCTCTCTCTCTCTCTCTCTCTCACACACACACACACACACACACACACACATACACACACTGTCATAGCTATGACATCATTGCTAGCTGGTATCCCTAAACACCCCATCCTCGTCCCTCAGTTCTCCCTCCAGAAACCATCCTTGGCCCTATTAGCCTCTCTGGGGGTTAGGGAACCCCCAGCTCCAACCTGGTCTCCAATCCTCCCTTTGAGCTGTCTCCCACAATCTACCCATCTCCAGCCACTCACTCGCTAACCACCCTATGCCATGCACAGCGCATGATAAATATGTGGCCTCACCAAACCTCAGGGGAGGGTGCAGCCTCCTGGATCAGACACGGGTAATGAGACAAGTGCTGGTAACAGTGGTGGAGTGGTGGATACAGGTGCGGAGTTGCTCCGGTAAGGGGCTCTGGAGGCTTGATTGGACTCAGGAGTGCTTCTCACTGGCGGTGACCTTGGTGCTGTGTGAGGAGGAGCTGTCTTCCAAGCTTCTCTGTCCTTAACCTCACCATCCTCTTTGCTGTGTATATAAACCCTCCATTACCAAGTCAGTTCAATCGCTCTGGAAACCCTGGAACTCAGAGCCCATGAATAATACTTCTACCTTCTCTGAACACCTGCCACAAGCTACCTGCCCTGCTCTTCCCCACCCCTCACCCTGCATTGAGAACCTTGATCTCTAAGTATAGCCAGCTCCATGGAAAGCCTTTTTTCAAACTCCCTCTTTCTAGAATGGGCCTGCTCCAATTGTCCTTGGTGACATCCCCATGCTCCCCATGGCTGCTTCCTTGAAGCCTTGGTTCTGAGGTCACCTTTGGCACTGCACCCAACACCAAGGCCTCCCTTGATCACCCAGTTTAGATGGATACCCCCCCCACACACACACATACTTTCTGAGGCTCCTTCTTCTTCCTTCATAAAAGCATGAAAGTTTCTTTTCCACTGCTCTCTCTCTCTCATCATCATATGTATTTTTATTTGTCTATTGTATGTCTGTCTGCTACAATGTAACCTCCATTGAGAAAAAGGACTCTCAGGAGAGAAGGAAAGTAACAAAATTGTTTTGTGTCTTTGTCATTTCCTGCAGAGTAACTTAGCAGGACAGCACCTCTGCCTCTCTGTAGCAAGTCCAATCAGATGCTAGCTGAACTCTCTGTCCCTTGGGTAAAGCAAGCACCATTGTGTCTGCTGAGATCCTCCTGGCTGCCTTCTGCCTGCTTCTCCCCGCATCTGGGCTCCTGTCTCCCTCTGATTGATTGGCATCGAACCAGACATGGACATCTGCAGGTGCCTCTGAGCCTCTGCCATACCCGGGATGGAGTAGTGAGGGAGGAGGGTTCGGGGTGGGGGAGCGGTAATGGGGAGGACCACCCTCAGCCTCATTCTAGAGATCTGGGCCTTCCTGCCCACTCGCCCCTCCCACCTCTTTCCGAGTCTCTGTTCTCTCTAGAGCTTCCACCTCTTTCCTTCCTGGTGCTCCACAGCTGGGGTCTACCCACATCTAAACCCCCAGGGTCTCCTCCATAAGCCTGGATCCATTCTAATCAGGGCAATTCTCCACAAGAGAGCTCTCCACAGATTAAGAGGATTCCCACGTCATCCGGTGTTCAGGAGGTTTGGTTTTTCATTTGTTACTATTGCTGTCCTCATTTTATAGAGAGAGGAGAAACTGGCCTCAGGAATGATAAGCCAGGAGCCTTAGGCCACACAGCAAATCAAAAGCAGAGCCCACCCTACCCCAGCCACAGGGAACAAAGACAGGGCACACCACACCTCTCCCCTCCCTCCCTGACGCCCCTGCCTCAAAGGCATGACTTTGCCTCCCCTCGCGGTTCCCTCACGGAGTCTCAGCTCCACCATCCACCCTGGCTTCAGCACAGTCAAGGCAAAACCCCCACCAAAGTCAGCAGTGGCCTTTGGGCGGCCAATCCCCTGGGGATGTCTCCGGGACACTTCCTCAGGGAGGCCCTCCCCGGCTTACGTGAAAGAAATCAAGGTTTATACCACGTGCATGTCTAGGCACAGCAGTGTGTGACTTACAGCAGGTATTCACCGAGCCCCACAAAGTGAATAGAATAAATGCATGGCCACCATCTACTTCCTTCTGGGCAGAACAGCCATGCATTCATTAGCGCGTGGCTCTGCATATGGCGGCAGCAGGTGCCCAGAGAACCAAGTCTGTGCCTTGGTCTTTCCTCTATTGCTGGTGTGCACCCCAAGTCCTGGATCAAGACCCAAGAGCCACACACAGATGGCCAGATCCAACGCCTGTGCATTTGATTGACCAATGGTAGGTGATTCTTAATGTCTCTAGTAAGCCTTCTGTGCTCATCACGCCTGTAAGAATCACCTGGAGATCTTGGAAACATACAGACTCTGCTCTGTAGCTCTGGAATGGTCCCAAGGCTCTACATTCCTACTCGTTCCCAGGAGATGGTAATGATAAGGCTCCTTGGGGGCTGCCACCTTGGGGGTGCTGCCCTGTGCGCAAAGAACCCAGAGTGACAGCAAAGAATGGGGGCAGGGCAGCAGGCTCGGAACCCATAACGGCAGTCCTATGGTAGTGCCTGGGTTCTGACCGGTGAACAGGTCCCCCAAACCTCTGCCAAAAGCATCCATGCTACCTGGAATAAATAAGGTCCACACAGTTAAAGCATTCCTAAATCCACAACGCAGTTTTCATCATTATGCGTTTCCTGGGAGGGAGGAGGAGTTGATGACTGACGGGAGACAGGTGTGGCAGAAAGCACCTATGGGGACTGACAGGGGAGGGAGAGACATAGGCTTTGGGGACAGCGACCAGAGAGGCAGCTGGAAGCCCAGCTTCCTGGCTCAGGCAAAATGCAACCCCTCCCAGATGCTCCTTGGGTTGGCATAGAAACAGCAATTCATATACATAGTTGACACATAATTAATTAGACAAAGAAAACAAGGGATCAGAGGGCGGGGGTGGGGCTGGGGTGGGCTGGCTCCTCCTTCTTGTCCCTGAGGAGGACTGGTTGGCACTTCTGATTGGGCAGACAGACTTCTCAGTTGGGGCACTGCTCTTAGCTGCAGCTGGAACACACACCTTCCTCTGGAAGAGTTAGGTTAAGGGACAGAGGCTCTGAGCAGCTTAGAGACTCTGCAAACCAGTCCTGCAGTCACAGCCACTGCCCTGAAGAGGCTTACTGTACCCTGTGCCAGACACTCTGGACACTTTCAGTCTGTACAAACCAAGGACATTATGAGGGGAAAATGCTACAATTATTCCTGTTTCAAAAGTAAGAACATGAAAGCGTGGAAAGGTGAAATGATGGGTCCAAGGTCACATGGCAAGTAAGTGGCTGTGGTCATCTGTACGTGGATGACCTTTCTGTGGTTCCTTCCCCTTGAATCTAGGTCTCCCTCTTGTGACATGCTCTTACCCACGCAAATCAATGCCAGTGCAGTGTGTGTGGCCCCATGGTGCCAGAGAGAGACCAAGAGAGGCAGAGAGAGACAGAAGGAAACAGAGAGATTTGATTGGGGGGGTGTTTTTTAGGGGAAGAGGATCTCTCTATGTATTCCAGCTGGCCTGAAACTCTAGTTCCTCCTGCCTCAGCCTCCCAAGTGTTGGGACTACAGGCATATCCCACCATGTCTGACTGCTGTTCCCTTGTTTGCACCACAAAAATCAGTTTGGCTTGTTTTTCATTCTCGTGTGAATGAAACCAACCAGTACTTATTCTTCTGTGATTGGCTTCTGTCAGTCAGCCTGGTGCTTTTGCAATTGGCTCATATTGAGAACTGCATGGACAGTTAGTTCCTCTCTGCTGCCGAATATTCTTCCATCTGATGAGCATACTTCATTTGTTCATTCGTTCTGTTGGTTGGTTGTGAACACAACTAGCATGAGCAGTGGCACAGGAAATGTTTTCTATTTGGTGGTGATGAGGTTTGAACTCGGGGCCTCACGCCTGTAAGGCAGACTCTACTGCTCAGTCCCAAAGCCTTTTGGGGCACATACATTTCTTTTGCATAAGTGACCAGCCTAGGACTGATAACTGAGAGTAAGCATTTATTTGTCTCCTTTAGAAACTGTCACTTTCCTAGCTGCTGCCTCATTCCCCCTCTCCTGGGCAGCACCAGAATTTCGGGTACTCTAAAACCCATTCAGGCACCTGCTACCATCAGCTGTCCTGAATATTCTTTTGGGGAGTTCTGGATCGACCCATGATTCAGTTTTAAATTTCTCTGTTGATAATGGGGAAGAGCACCTTTTCATCTGGGTATCCAGCTGTGCCCTGTGGGGAGCATCTGTTTGGATTATTCCAACACCTTAAATGTATTGCTTATTTTTATTGTTGAGTTGTGGGTCTCCATGGTTGTGTTATTCTTTTTATGTTGTTGTTGTTGTTGTTGTTGTCGTTGTCAGTCATGGAGCTTTAACCAAGGGCCTGAGCTGAGCACTGTCCCTGAGTTCTTTTGCTCAAGTCTAGCACTCTACCACTTGAGCCACAGCTCTACTTCTGGTTTTCTGGTGATTAATTGGAGATTAGAGTCTCACCAACTTTCTTTCCCCAGGCTGGCTTTGAACTTCAATCCTTGGATCTCTGCTTCCTGAGCAGCTAGGATTACAGACATGAACCACTGACATTGACCATTTTTATGTTATTTTTAGGAATGTTTCCTTGAAGGAGTTTCCCCCGCCCACCTATCCTCCACACACACACTACACACACATACACACCACACACCCCATGAACTGTACATGAACCGCCAAATACATATAGCACATGGACACACCACACGTAAATCCTATACTTATACATATTATACAGCACGCATGCACGCATACATGCCACTCAGACATACACATCACACAGAGACACAGAAACACATAACCATACATCACTCAAATACATAAAACACACCTACACACGAAACATAGGCACATAGACATTTATGCATACATGTCACGTGTATCATTCACACAAACACCCTCCCCCCACACACACACACTGTTACACAGTCAGAACTCACATTTTGCTGTGCTTTGTGGAGTTAAGCTTCCTGTCACATGGTTGTGTCTGTCCTGTGGACTCTGCTCCACCCTAGGCCACATCTGTCCTGTTTATGCCTCACTCTCCAGCTCTGAGCACAGTCCTAGGCACAAAAGAGTCCTCAGTAATTTTTTCCACCCAATCAGTTCTCATTGAGTGCCTAGAATGTGCCACCGAATGTTTTATTTTTATTATTATTTTTTTTGTCGGTTGTGGGGCTTGAACTCTGGGCCTGGTGCTATCCTTGAGCTCTTCAGCTCAAGGCTAGTGCTCTACCACTTGAGCCACAGTGCCACTTCCGGCTTTTTCCATTGATGTGGCGCTGAGGAATTGAACCCAGGGCCTCATGCATGCAAGGTAAGCACTCTACCAACTGAGCCACCTTCCCAGCCCCCCACCAAATGTTTTAGTTGCCACATTACCACTGGTAGCAAGACAGAGCTCCAGAGGGCTGTCATTCTGGGATGGGGCAAAAGTGTGTTTAAAAAATAATAATAATGCCACAAGGTTTGCCTAGCTATCGTGTACAGGCCCTAGGTTCAATCCCCAACATCACCACACATAGACACATGGCATGCTGGGTAACGGTAAACACCATGGACCAAGTCAGAGTGAGAGCTAGACATTGCTTAAGGTAACTGGGGTCCCATTGAGTGGGGCGGATAAGGTCAAGGTAGAGAGACACGTGGATGCGAGTAAATATATTCACTCAAGAAGAATGATGTGGCAAGAATGGAGTGAGAGGGATGGGAAGAAGGCCGAGAGACCTGAGCTTTCAGGCTGATTATTATGTAGAGTTGTTTCTCAAAGCTTCTTCACCACCATTGGAAAAATAAACACACAACACACACACACACATGTGCACATGCACACAACTAGTTTTTGTTATGGCAATACCTGTCTTTATTATACATGTCACGCTCACTAGTATTTTTCTTCTTTCCTTTGGTTCCGTTTCGTGTAATAAAAATGCTAATCTTATGCACTACATTGATTTCATGACCCGTTAATAGATTTCTGCGTAAATGGCAAAGATTTTTGTGGTTTTTTTTCTCTCTGAGAGAAAAGGCACTTTGGATTTGGGGGATGGAGGCATGTGGTAACCTAAAATGTAGCTAATTTTTTAAAATTTAAATGATACTTTTCAACATTTGGAATGGGAAAGTGTAATCAGACATGGGAGGGGGTGTGGATAATAGGACATTTGTGTGCATCGTACTTTATTCTACATCAACAACCCTTCTCTTCCCTCCCACTTCTCTTCGCCCTCTACACTTATGTGGCTGAACTGTTTGAAAGCCAATCGTGGGCATTATATCATTCCACCCATATGCATCTGTATACATTATTAACAAATACCAACACCACCACCTTAATCCCCAGCAAAATCAACCATGATCATTTAATACCTTCCAGCACCCAGGTCATGAGCCATTTTTCTTCATTGTCTTAAAATAGGGCTTTTACAGTTGGGTGATTGGAATGGAGTTGCAAACAAAATCTATCTATTGTGTTTGGTTGTGATTTCTGGAAGTTTCTTTCTTCCTTCTTTCCCTTCCCTTCTCCTCCTTCTCTCTTCCCTCCCATCCCTGTCCTCTGATGTTCAAGTTGAAGCAACATAAAATAAATGAATGATTTTTATGGGCTTTGGCAATTGTACATACCCATGCAACAGCCTCCCAAATCAAAATATAGAACATTTATCACCTCCAAGAGTTCCCTCATGCCTCTCACCAATTGGTGCCATCCTCACCCAAAGGCAGCTGCTTTTCTGATGTCTATCGCTGTAGATTTGCTTTGCCTGTGCTTGAAAGCCTAAAAAAAAAAAGAATGGAATCATGAAGTTTGTGATGTCTGGGCTTGTTTGTTCTAGGAACATCTGTGGGACTCTTCTGGGTGTTCCCGTGATTCTTCTGAGCACTGAGTGGCACCCCACTGTGTGAATGGGATGCAATTTGATGATCCCTTCTTCTCTGATTATCCGTGTTTGGTCCTCTGAGGTGTTTCCAGTTTGGGACTCTGGAAATGGCCCTGCCTTGAACATTCTCATACAAGTCCTTGCTGTGGGTCTGTGTCTTTGTATTTTGAGGGTAAAACTTCATTGTTGTTTTAACATTGGGACAAAACTAAAAGCACACAAGGCTGGCTGTCCTAGATTCATAGTGTTTTCATGGAACTATTAGCAACGGTGATTCAAGTTCTGTTAAGATGGATAGGCCTGGTACTGGTGGATCACACCTGTAATCCTAGCTATTTAAGAGGCTGAGATCTGGGGATTGTTGTTCGAAGCCAGTCTGGGCAAGAAAAGTCATAAGACTTTTATGTTCAATAAACTACCAAAAAACCTGGAAATAAAGTTGTGGCTCATGTATAGAGTGCTAGCCTTGAGCAAAAGAAACTCAGAGACAGTGCTCAGGCCCTGAGTTCAAGCCCCAGGATGACAAAAAAAGAAAGATGAAAGAAAGAAAGAAAGAAAGAAAGAAAGAAAGAAAGAAAGAAAGAAAGAAAGAAAGAAAGAAAGAAAGAAAAGGAAGGAAGGAAGGAAGAAAAAGAAAGAAAGAAAGAAAGAAAGAAAGAAGGAAGGAAGGAAGAAAGGGAGAGAGAGAAGATGGTCAGGCTTTTGACTTGGATTATATTGAATGTTCGGGTCAATGTGAGGAGAATGGCCATCTTAAAAACATTAACTCTTCTAATCCATAAATGAGGCATACCAATCCATTTAATTAGGCCTTCTTTAATTTTTCTCAGTGAAGGCTTGGGTTTTTAGTGTCGAAGTCTTATACATCTTTTGTCAAATTTGTGTCTAAGGTGTGTTTTCCTTCGCTATTGTTAATGATACTGCTTGAAATTTTTGTTCTCTAGCTGCTCAGTATTAATACATGGAAATACAATTGGGCTCCCTATATTGGGTTTTGTATTCTAGACCCTTATTAATTTCACATGTGAATTATATGAATTATTATGCAAAAGCATTAGATTTTTTGTTGTTGTTGTTGGTCATGGGGCTTGAACTCTGGGCCTGGGCACTGTCCCTCAGCTCTTCAGCTCAAGGTGAGCGCTCTACCACTTGAGCCACTTCCGTTTTTCTGAGTGGTTTATTGGATATAAGAGTCTCACAGGCTTTGAACCATGATCCTCAGATTTCAGCCTCCTGAGTAGCTAGGACTACAGGCATGAGCCACCAGCGTCCGACTGCAAAAGCATTAGATTTTTATGATGTCATCTGGGAATAAGTATAGTGTCCTTTCTTCCTTTCTTTCTTCCTTCCTTCCTTCCTTCTTTCCTCCCTTCCTCCCTCCTTACCTCCCTTCCTTCCTTTCTTCCTTTCTTTCTTTCTTGGTCATGGGACTCAAACTTTATCTGGGCACTTTATCCCTGAGCTCTTTTGCTCAAGGCTAGCACTCTACTTCTTTGAGCTATAGCTCTACTTCTGGTTTTCTGGTAGTTAATTGGCCATAAGACTCTCATGGACTTTCCTGTCCAGGCTGGCTCTGAACCTCTATCCTCAGATCTCAGCCTCCTGAGAAGCTAGGATTATAGGCGTGAGCCACCAGCACCTTTCTTTCTTGTTGTAGTTTGTGTTTCTTTTTCTTGCTTTATTGCACAGGTGGCTTTGAGGACTAGAATGGGAAGATGTGGTGAGCGTGGAGGTCCTGGCTTTGTGTCTGGTCTTGTGGAAAGTCACCTTAATGAGACTAATATGATTAATGATGGTATTTTCCCCCCACAGATGCCTTTTATCAAATTGAAAACAAAAATCATTTTTTTAATTTCTAGGATGCTGAAAAAAATTATCATGAATGAGGGCTTTATTTTTTCAAATGCTTTTCCTATGTTTATTAAGGTAGCCAAGTATATTTTTCCTTCTTTATCCTGTCATATGAAATTACAGCAATCAATTTTTAAGTGCTAAACTAAGTTTGTAATCTTGATGTCATTGTTGATAGGGTATCTTTTAACAATATTACTGGTTTAATTTTCTAGACATTTTTTCTGCTTTAAGGATCATTATTCCTAAACTCATTAAGCATGTTGGCTTATAGTTTTTTTATATATTTTTATTTTTTATGTATATATATATATATATATATATTTTTCTGGTCCTGGGGCTTGAACTCAGGGACCGAGCACTGTCCCTGAGCTACTTTTGTTCAAAGCTAGTGCTCTACCACTTGAGCTGCAGCATTATTTCTGGCTACAGTCTCAAAGATTTTCCTGCCCAGGCTGGCTTTGAATGGTGATCCTCAGATCTCAACCTCCTGATAGCTAGGATTATAGGCATGAGCCACTAGCACCCAGCTTTAGCTTGGTATTTTTGAGGGAGGTCTTGCTATATAGCCCAGGCTAGTCTTGAACTTGAGATCACCTGTCTCTACCTCCTGAATTACAGGACTGTGTCACCATCACCATGCTCAGCTGTAACTTTCTTTGCTTGAAATTTGCCAGGTTTTAGTGTTGAACTCACAAAACCAGTCTGAGTGACTCTATCCACTCACCTGTATGAGGGGTTGGTAGAATTTCTTCCTTAAAGGTTGGAGAGAATTTGCTAGTAAATTTCTCTGGAGATAGTATTTTCTCTGTGTGAAAGTTTATTAGTCTCATTTTTTGTGTGTGGCAATACTGAGACCTGAACTCAGGGGCTTCTAATTATTAAGTAGGCACTCTACCAGTTGAGTCACACCCACACCCCTTTTTGCTTTAGTTATTCTTCAAATAATGTCTCAAATGTATTCACTGCTTGCCTTGGTCCTTCCTTGATCCTCCTATTCATGCTTCTCATATACCAGGGATGACAGCAACAAACACTGGACACCACATTCAGCTTTTTATTGGTCGAAATGGGAGTCTCACTGGCCAGGTTCTATCTGGGCTGGGCTTGAACCTTGTTCCTCCTGATCAACATCTCCCCAAGAGCTAGGATTACAGGTATGAGTCACTACACCAGCTTGTTTTTAATTCAGTTCTATAACCAATGTAAGGTTATTTAGATTTTCTGTTTTCTTGTGACGAAATATGTTTTTTCTAAGATTTTTCCCATTTCCCCCCAAATTGCCAAATTATTTGCATATAATATCTTTAATATTACCTCATTTTTTACTTTTCTTTTTACTGTTGATGGAGTCCTCAGTCATATCTCTTTAATTTCTGATTATTGACAATTTGGGGATTTTGCTCCTCTCTTCTTTATCAGCTTTGCAGATTTCATCTATTTTATTCATCTTCGCTAGTTGGTCATCCTTAATTTATTTTATCTGTCCCTTTCTACAGTCTATTTCATGGATTTCTGCTTTTATCTTTAATATTTCCATTCTTCCAGTTTGAGTTTATTTTTTCCTGCATCTGCAAGTGAATTTTAAACCTTTATTCTTTTGAAGTAAGGGTGTTTAGTGCTGTAAATTTTCCTTAGAACATTGGATTAGCTTCATTTTGCAATTTTTGATATATTATGTTTTCATTTAAACTCAATTTAAAGTATTTTCTTGCAGACACAGTGATTCATACCTGAAAGCCCAGCTATTTGAGAGGAGGGCACAGAGGACCTATGGCTCAAGGCCAGTTAGCAAGACCCCATCTCAACCAACAAAAGCTGGGTGTGGTAGTACCTAACTGTCACCACCATCCCCGAGATTCGGGGAGGATAAATGTGAGGATTAAGGCAGGCCAGTGCATAAATGTGCCAGACAGTAATGACATGCACCTGTAATCAAGCTACAAAGGAGGAGTGGATGGGAGAATTGTGATCAGAGGTTGGCCCAGGCAAAACTCCCAGATTCTATCTGAAAATATAACTAAAGCAAAAAGAGGTGGAGACATGACTCAAGTGGTAGAATTCTTGCTGGGCAAGCACAAGGTGCTGTGTTAAAACCCCAATACTACCATAGATTGATGAATAGATGATTGTAGATAGATAATATTTTCTAATTACTTTCTCTGGCCAGTGGATTATTTGTAAGTATATAACCAGATTTCCAAGTATATAACCAGATTTCCAAGAGTCTTGTTGATTGATATTTTAACTATGTGATGCCTAGAAGAATATAGTATGTAAGATTTCACTTTTCTAATCTTGTTTTTTCCCTTGCTTTAGCACATGGTTGGTCATGGTAAATCTCTACAAATATTTGAAAGCTGCTGTACTTGACCACTGTCGGTGGCAAACACCACGATACCAAGGAGTTTGATAGCCTAATTCTAACCCTGTGTCCTTTAGTGATGTTCTATCTCTTAGGGGCACTAAATTCTCCAGGCATGATTGGTGGCGGGGGGGGGGGTGTCTATTTGTCTCTTTTTTTTCCTTTCAATTTCTACTTCACATAGTTTTAAATTCTGTTTTTAGTTACCTGAAAATGAATGCTGTTAGATCTTTTTAAAAAAAAACTCTAGCATGTGACTGGCTTTGGGTTATGCCAAGAACCACAAAAGAAGGAAGGAAAGAAGGAAGGGAGGGAGGGAGGGAGGGAGGGAGGGAGGGAAAAAGATTCTAGAATGCTGCTTGTGCACTTCATTGCATGTTGATTTGTCTGGAAATCTACATATTTTCTCATGTTTAGTGTCTACATTGAGATCTCTTACTACCTTTAATTTGTGACTTCATATTAACTTTTCTTTTAGAGCCAGTACTGGGATCTGGGCATTGTCCTTGACATTTTGTGCTCTACCACTTGAACCACAGCTCTACTTCTGGATTTATGGTTGTTCATTTGAAATAAGAGTCTCATGGATTTTCTTGCCCTGGCTGGCTTCAAACCCCAATCTGCAGATCTCCACCTGTTGAGGAGCTGAGATTACAGTTGTGAGTCACAGACACCTGGCTTAAATTGTGTCTCTTATCAGTAGAATATAACCAGATCTCAATTTTACCCATGCTGAATATCTCTTTTAATATGAGTTAGGTCCTTCCATGGTATAAAACATCATAGATACGTTTGAATGCAAGCTCTACTTTCAGTATTGATTTCTTTTCTTTGTTCCATTTCTTGTCCCTGTTCTCTGTCCCTTGTTTTTGGATTAATTGTTTTTCAACATTCCATTTTATTCCACTGAGCTTTTTAGCAATGCTTCCTTATGTCAATTTTTTTGTGGTGGCTCAAGGTTTAAATATTCATCCCCAACTTCACATCGTTTGCTTTCAAATAATTTTGTACTGCTTTACAAACAATGTAGAACTTGCTGCTTGTATAACATGCTCTTGCTGCTGCATATTTTACTTCTACATGGGAAATAAAACACACAAAGCACTGCTCTAATTTGTGCACGAGCAACAGTCTTCTGTGGAAAAAATTTAAAGATCTTTACATAAAATACAAATATAGAAAGGTGGGGAGAGATAGGGGGAAATGACGAAAGGGGAGATATCAATCAAAATACATTGTACCCAAAAACTGATACCTTGAATTGCAATCCCTTTGTACAACTATTTAAAGATAATGGAAAATATCATTTAAAAAACAATAAAAATAAAATACAAGCGTAAATTTTATCATCCTCAGGATTGCACCTTTAGGTACATTTCAATTCTGGGGTTGTCTGTCTGTCTGCGTGGGAGTGTACAGATGGGGTTTGGGATGCCCTGGTGAATTCTTTTGCTCTCCAGCCCCTGTCCTTACCTTTGGGCCTTGATCTGTGATCTCTTCAGACACAGGCATACACCATACCAGCCTGAAGATCTTCCTTTAGGATTTCTTGTGGGTCATTCTTGGCTTTTGTCACTGGAAACTGTTTGTGTTTTACTTTCCCTTGGGGAGGATATTTTTTTTTACTGGACACAAAAGTCCATATTGAAAATTGGATGCTTTTTAAAAAGACTTCAACGACATCATCCCTTTGCTTTCTTGCCTCTTTACGTTTAATTATGAAGTGACTTGACATTCTAATCATTATTTCTCTTGATGTGTTACATTTCTCTTCCTTGGTGGCCTTATCGATTTTTCTCTTGGATGTGCCACATTTTGGCTTTGCTAGTGTGTGTGTGTGTGTGTGTGTGTGTGTGTGTGTTTGCATGCACGCAGTGCATGCATGCACTGATCCTGGGGCTTGAACTCCGGGCTTGGGCACTGTCCCTGAGTTTTGTCACTCAAGGCTAGCACTCTATCACTTGAACCACAGCTCTGCTTCTGGCTTTTTGATGGTTAATTGGAGATAAGAGTCTCATGGACTTCCTGCTGGGAGTTGGCTTCAAACCTGTATCCTCAGATCACAGCCACCTGAGTAGCTAGGATCACAGGCATGAACCAATAGGACCTGGAAACTTTGCTGTATTTTATTTATATTTATACTGCTTGGAGATTATGGAACTTCTTAGATGTGTGGATGAATGTCTTTGACAGAGTATGGAATAGTCTTGTCTGTTATCTGCTATCTATTACCTGTTCAAACATTTCTTTGCTGCATTTATGTTCTTCTGGGGCTCTAATTACACGTGTTAAATCACATGGATTCTGGACTACAGAGATCAAGTGATCTGTTCAGTTAGTTCCTTTTTCCTCCTATTTTCAGTTAGATGATTTCTTTGGACCCATCAAGTTCCCTGACCCCTACTTCTTCTTCCACAGTGCTCAGTGGAAGAATAATCTACTCAATGATCTAAATCATTTTATGTTGATCATACTGTAGATTTTAGTTTTAGAATAACCATTTGGTTCTCTTTTGTTTGATGCTAAATTTCCCTGTTCTGTGTATGTATGTGTATGTGTATGGGGGGGGGACGGCTACAGTTCTGCTCTGATGATTTATTTCCCTCTTGATTATAGGGCATGCATTCTTGCCTCACCAAGTGTTTTGTAATTTTTAATTATATTCCAGAAATTGTGTGCAAGAGAATGGTAGGGAGACTAAAGTACGTAATTATTTGCTGAGATGGGAGGCTGAGCCAGCCAAATCTATGGTTTGAGCTGATTGGAGTTGAGTCTGAGCAACTTTAGGGACAGCCAGTTCCCTATGGACTTTTCAAATGCTTTGACAGTTAGGTCAGGATGTTATGCCATGGGGCTTCTAATCTCAGTATCAACATGTCCTCTGAGCCTGGGGTGACCCTGGGGCTCTGCTTCAGAGCCCAGGTGCTGGGTTCTGAAGGGCCCTGGGGACATTCTGTTGCTCTCCAGCTCCTCTCCTGGCTTTATGATTTGGTTGATCTCAGCATGTTGCTTCTCCGCTCCTGTCCCTTAGAATTTCTCAAATATCCTCTTTTTCCCTGAGTCACTGCCACAGAAATGGAGGAAAAAATGGTGGAGGGGTGGGGGCTGGACTCCAACAGTATTCTACAGAACACAACTCTGTCCAGTCCAGCTTCCATGGGAAACGTGTATGAAACTTTAGCTTGTTTCTTTTTACCCCCAAAAGTGGCAAGTTAATCTCTCCTACCATCTTCTCAGTGGTGTGTGTCTCTTCTCCGTCAGGAAGGGCTATAAATTTGGGTCTTCGGCTCTGTGATGGACTGGAAGAGACATAGCTACACAGCTCATCCAGCCTGATTTTGTGTGTAAAACAGAAAGTAGAGCAGTGGTCTCACACAACTTTCTCATCCCAACTGGGAGCAAAACTCAGTCCTAACCAGAAACAGATGGTCTAATGAATAATTATTTAAGAGAGTGTAAAATCTCTTGTGCCTGGGCAGCTCCTGTGCACCCGATCTATCTGGAAGGAGCTCAGTCGGGTCCATGTCTTCACCCTTGAAGTCTTGCCCAATTTCCCCAGTAGCCCTGGGCACTCATCTTCATCTCCTCTGTTCTTTGATCCTGCCTACATTAAAACTATTTTTTTCTCACTATATTGTAATTGTTTGCATGTCTCTCTTCTCTGCTGAACTTTGAATTCCTCCAGGGCAAGAACTTATGGTTAATAAATTATACACAGAGAAATGCATACACACCCATGCCTGATATGTGTTAAACATATACAGTATGCACACACACACATATCCATAGTTACTGTGTCTCTATGGATATGTGGGTGTGCATATTGTACACTAGACCAACATGCATTTATCCAAGGAACACATGGGTTTTCATCTGTTGTGTTCAGGTCCCAATGCCTCAGCTGACATATGGTAAGTGTGCAAAACATGTTTGTGAAACATACACCTAAAGAAATGAGAGAATGAATAAATTCCTGATGTCTGTTCTGAAACCCCATCAGTGTAGATGTGGCTACCACGCTTCTAATATGTCCTGTTTTACTTTCTGCTGGGCAAAGAGGAGACCAGGGAAAGTTGCATATGCAAATTTGCAGTCCAGCCTTGGTATTCTCCTTGTGGATGGATGGTTGCTTTGCGGGTTAGGGTTTGGGCAGCATGAGCCAGTGCCTGGAGAGGATCAGCAGCAGTGGATTTGAGAATTGACTCAAAGCAGGCCTATGGCTGGTGAAATCTATTCAAAGGGAGAACCAGTTCACCCAGGGCAGAGCTGCCATGTCAGAAGATGGTCATCAGCAGCAGTAGTGCCAGCACTTCCCACTTACCATCCGTAATCTCAGATCCAGGGTAGGGCCAGGAAAGTAACTATATCTGTACCAACTCTCTGGCTGGATCAGATGCCTGAGTGTCCCCTTCCTAGTGCTACTGTACCCCAAGAATCTTTCCTTGAAATACAAGTGCTCACTTATGCCTAAGACTGGAGTTTAATCTCCGCTTTCTAACTCTCTTGTTTTCTCATCTGTGAAATGGGCATATAGATGTCCTGGACTCAGGGTTGCTTGCAGAGTGCCTGCCGAAGTGTCTTCCCTTCCCTAGACTCTTAGCCACCTCAACATGATTATCATTGCACCAACACCCCTCTGGATAGAAGGCAGGACACAGGATGAGGGGTCTCCCTTCATTCCTTCCTTCTGCATCATTTCCCTTGTACTCACATTCCAAACTACTCTGGGCAGGGCATGACTTGAGGAGGTAGCAGCTGAGAGAATTCCATCCCTGGGGCTGTGAGGCATATTGAGGTAACCAGGGGAAAAGGAAAGTGGTGAGAGTAAGCTACCATACCCATTCTGGAGGGAGTAGAGCCAGTGGTGTCCATTGGAGGGGCCTGAGAACCCCCTGCGCCCATGGTGTAGAGAGCTCTGCCCAGGCTTAATCCACCCTCAGGGAGCCAGCAAGCCAGGGCAAGCACAGCAGGGTGGTACCTCAGTGGGCTGGCATCTGAAAATGTATCAATACAGACAAATGCATGCTTTGGGAGAAAGAGCAGACTTCAAACCGTCCTGTGAATGGAAAGTTTGAATAAGTGCTGAGAGCAGGAAAGGCCAGGGAACTCCAAGTGGAGCGCCTTGAACTCTTAGCTCAGCAAAGTGAATAATAACAAAACTACCAATTGAGCTTGTAGAATTGAAAACCCCTCTGTACAACTACTTAATGATAAATAACAAAAAATAGATAGATGCTCGATAGATAGATGGATGGATGGATAGATAGATAGATAGATAGATAGATAGATAGATAGAATCACCAGACCAGGATTTATGAAACATCCATCCAGTGCCAGTAACACACAGACTGTCTCTAATCTGGACAGTAAGACTACAGCTTAGCAAAATTTAGGATTTTCTCCCAGGAACGTGTAATGTCAAAATATAAGCTCTCTTTATATACCAACCATCCTGGTCTTTAGTCAAGGAGGTCATGGGTGAATGAAAAGACTGTGTGTTTCTAATCCTAGCCATCAAGAGACCCCTGAGGCAGGAGGCTGAGTTTGAGGCCAGCCTGGGCTACACCATAAGACTCGATTTCAACAAGACCAAAACCAACCAAATAAAACAGAGTGGTTCTGATGATCAGGCCTCTTTTTTGTGCAAGGCCTTGGGTGTTCTTAGGGGATGGAATGTAACGCTGGAGTGGGGGAAGGCAGGGGAGGGGCGAGGGGAGGGAGGCAGGCAGCACACACCTGGGTGTTTCTCTTTTCATGGTAATGGATAGTAATTCTGACAACATTCCCTTTGCAGGATTCAGGCAATGTTGAGTTTGTTTTTCCCACTCCCTGCAGGAAAATTAATCAATTTTAGAACCAACCCCTTCTGTGCCAAGATGACACCTGGGAGAAAAGGGATTGGTTTTTTAGCTGCTGGGTTTGCTGGGCAGGCCCCCCTCCCACCTCCATGGGGCCATTTATTGACATTGAAATATCTCAACAATAAGCAGCTATCGATGCCATCTCCCCCCCACCCCCCCTTCCAGGTCAATACCGAGATTCATTGACCCAGGCTGCAAATATGGAAGGCGGTGAGTCCAAGGTCACTATTTACCTGAAGGGATGGAAAATAAATCTTGATAAGAACCAAAAATAGAAATCAATATTCGTAGTGCAGTATGCATCGCATTACCTGCCTCCAGCAGGGAGGCTATTTTAGGAGGTTCCAGGGCTCTTCTGAGATCAGAAGCAGAGCTAGGAACTGGGGAGGAAGTGGGAACAGAAAACGATCCTTCCCTGGTTGCCCTGACCAAGGAGACTGAGCAAGTGATACCGCTAGAGGAACTGAACCCAGACCCCAGCAGAGCCTCGTGCCTCCTGCCACTCCGAGAACCTCCCTTGGAGGAAGAACAGAGTAGAATTTCCAATCACAGGATCTGTGGAAGGTACAGGAAGGTAGTCACTTCCCCAAAAACTATGGGGGCAATTAATGTGACCTTCACCTTCTTCCTCATCTCCTTCTTCTTCTTCTTCTTGGCTATTTTTATTATAATTATTTGCTTAGGCTTAATTAATTTATTTCCCAATTACAAAAGAAATCCATGTTCTTTGCAGAAAATGTCAAGTCCGTGCACGCATGCATGGTGATCCTTTTCATTTGGCTCTGAGCGTACTGGCTGTCAGAGGACTAGAAGATACCGTTGGTTTGGATTCAGAGAGTTGTGAGTTCAAGTTTCATTTCTGCAAGTCGGTAAGTGTGGTTTGGGGGGAGGAAAAGGAAGGCTGTACACTATTTCCTGAGAGTATAAACCTCCTATGTGGTGTTGATACAAAGATTAAATAAGGATTTATGTAAAGCACCTAGCAAAATACAAATAAAATATACAAATGTCTGACAAGTTTGATCATGAAACACAAGCAGACACATATAAACAAGCAACTTTCAGAATGGAATGGGAATGGGGCTACTAAAGCTAAGGATGGTTTTTTAAGTTAGAGAACATTATATACAGCCATGTTCTAAAAAAAAATTGAAAACCAATATGAAAGAGGTAATCTTCAAGAAAAAGTAAATGACATTTCAGCATGATGAAGAGTAAATCTTAAATGTTGCCATCCACCAAAAAAATGTCAAACATACGAGGTTATAAATAGGTTAATTTACTTGATTGAATTGTTTCTTATTGCATTCAAACATCAAAACATCACACTGCAACTTATAAATACATACAACTATAATTTTCAGCACATAATTTTTTTGTATGTGTATACTGGGCTTAGGGCTTGAACTCAGAGCTTGAACTCAGATGCTGTTGCTGACCTTTTTTGCTCAAGGCTAGCACTCTACTACTTGAGCCACAGCTCTACTTTTAGTGGCTTTTTTTTTTGATAGTTTCATTGGAGATAAGAGCCTCACAGACTTCCCTACCCAGGCTGGCATCAAAATGCAATCTTCAGATCTCATCCTCCTGAGTAACGCTGGTTACTAGTGTGAGCCACTGGCTCCTGACAAGTATATAATTTTATTTTGTTTTTTTGTTTTGTTTTTGTCAGTCGTGGAACTTGAACTCTGGACCTGGGCACTGTCCCTGTGCTCTTCAGCTCAAGGCAAGCGCTCTACGACTTGAGCCACAGCGCCACTTCCGGTTTTCTAGTGGTTTATTGGAGATAAGAGTCTCTCGGAGTTTCCTGTTCGGGTTGGCTTTGAACTGTGACCTTCAGATCTCAGCCTCCTGAGTAGCTAGGATTACAAGCGTGAGTCACCGGCACCCAGCAGTATATAATTTTAAAAAGAAAAAAAAAAGTAAATGATCAAAACTGATTGAATAGATCTCAAATCAAGATCTGTATGTGTCCTGAATGGGCATTTCAAATCAAAGGGATTTAGTACAGAGAACTGGTCTACAGGGCCTACTGGTAGGGCCAAGGAAAGTGTTGCCACTGGAATAATGAGCCACTGGAAGGATGAAAGGAAGAGTCATCTTTTGTGGGTGCCAGGACTAAGGCACCGCACTCACAAGGGACAAGTTAAATACAGTCATGGAGGTGATCAAGACAATTAGGAGGATGCAGCTGCGCTCAGAGATGCTACTCAAAGCAGGGGAAACTGAGAGGGATCCCCTCATATGCTTTTCCCCACTTCTCTACTTCCACTTGCCACCATTGCTCCCCATTAGCCAACCCACCTGGCAGCCAAAGGGCCCCAAACACCATTTCCTGAGGAGAAGAACAAAAGTATGGGAAAGTCAGAAAATGTATCTGAGGTCAATGAAGTACCCTGGCCCCATAGCTCCAGGTCATGGTCCTAAGAAGTTCAAGAATTAACTTGGATTGACTTTTAAGGAGAAGTTGGTTCTGGTGGCTCTATCTAAACCGTTCAGATGCACAAGAAGAAATGGAGATGTTCCAGATGAATTATTTGAACTAGCACAACCTGAGACCTAGCTCAGAGAAGCACAGAAATTCAGCTTCATTATTGCAAGTCAGAGGCACAAAATATCATGAAAAATCAAATTCGTTGGTGCATTAAAAGAATAATATTTTGTGCTTAAGTTCCATTTGTCCTAAGAGTTAGAGGATGGCTCTGTATTGGAAAAGAATATTGATGCAATTTTTTATATTAACAAATTAAAGGAAAAAGTATTCTTGCTCCTTTCTGTGGGTCGTGAAGAGAGATGAGATTAAAATCCAGCACCTTTTTTTCCCCTCAACAATGTGAAATATCAACAATTAAGACAAAATTCTTTGGTGCAGCATTCAAGGCTATGATTGATGTGGCAAGTGAAATTTCCTTCTCTGTGGAGGGAAAAGAAATCAACTGTGTGTGTGTGTGTGTGTGTGTGTGTGTGTGTGTGCGCGCGCGCACGCGCGCGCGCCAGTCCCAGGGCTAGAACTCAGTCCTGGGCCCTGTCCCTTAGACTTTTTGCTCAAGGCTAGTGTTGTACCACTTGAGCCACACTTACACTTCCAGCTTTTTGGTGGTTAATTGGAGATAAGAGCCTCACAGCCTGTTTTTCCCAGGCTGGTTTCCCATTGCGATCCTCAGATCTCAGCTTCCTGAGTAGTTAGGATTCCAGGCCTGGGCCACTGGAGCCCAGCCATGAATGAACTTTTCAGTCAGCCTCCTTAGATGTCCAGATGGCCACTGGTTGGGTAGGTGGTATGCTGTGCAGGATGGCTTAGCCTCGAGACAGGTTGAGACTCACTCCCTGACACAGCAGTAGAAGCATCTGGGAGGTAACTCAGGGATGAAGGCACCATGGTCAAGAATGGCTTGGCACTCATCTGCCAGGATAAGTCATTGAAAGTCACACTCCCTGGCCCTCTTGCCTTCTGCCATGGGAGGACACAGCATTGAGGCACCATCTAGAAGTACCAAACAGCCGTCAGCAGACACCAGGGCCAATGCCTTGACCATGGATTTCCAGTCTTCAGAGCCATAAGAAAAAAACTACAAATTGCCCAGCCTGTGTATTTTGCAATAGCTCGCTGTACAAATGGACTGAGACAGAAGGTTTGAGCTCATTGACTGATGGACTGAGAAAACATCTCCTATTTCCATTGCATCTCTTCCTGACATGGGACAAGCTCATTAATGAAAGATTCATGGATGAAATAAAAGTTTTCCAAGGCGATAAAACTTTCTTTCTTTCTATGCTAGCAAACCAGCCACAAATCTCGTGTGTGTGTGTGTGTGTGTGTGTGTGTGTGTGTGTGTGTGTGTGTGTGTGT
>NW_012267223.1:11200033-11215530 GCF_000151885.1 Dipodomys ordii | reverse complement strand
GTGTGTGTGTGTGTGTGTGTGTGTGTGTGTGTGTGTGTGTGTGTGTGTATGTGTGTACCAGTCTTGGAGCTTGAACTCAGGGCCTGGATGCTGTCCCTGAGATTCTTCTTCTCAAGGCTAGTACTTTACCACTTGAGCCATAGCACCACTTCTGGCTTTTTTGGAGTAGTTTCTTGGAGATTAGAGTCTCACGGACTTTCCTGTCTGGGCTGGCTTTGAACTGCAATCCTCAGATCTCGGCCTCTTGAGTAGCTAGGATTACAGGCATCTGGCTACAAATATCATTCTTAATAATCATATATTAAAAATAATTTCCATTAAAACAGCTTCAGTGATCTATCTGGCTTATGGAGGGTCAGACAACATGAAGGGATAGGGATCCCCGCTCTGCCTCCTGTAGGTCTTTGGGTCATCTCTGCCCATGTATCCACTATAAAGTACCATTTTTGTGTTTACTCTCTTGATAGTTGAGGGATGTGGTGGCTGTCAGTTTCAAGGATGTACACTGGGCCTTTTACTACTACTATCATACCACTACCTACTACAAGACACTTAATGCATAGGTTAAGAAGGTCACATGAGCCCTATACCAGCTTGCATATATGGGAATTCTGACTGTGCACTCAAGACCTGTGTCTCTGCCCACCAGTTGGGTTCATGAGCTCTGTGGAGACACTGACATGACTGGGCTCTAAGTCTATGTGTTGACTGATTGCACGTGTCACTAGTCTAGACCCAAATCAGCATTTTAGGTCCCTGGATGTCTGTTGTCTATTTGGACACTTCCTGGTCTTTGCAATATCTGGATAATCCCTTTCCTGCTCGTGGTTATCTGATCTGATAGACTATCTCCTAACAAGGGAGACTGCACTGTTTCTTAGGGCCCTGAAGTTTCGGGGAAGGCCACACTGATGTCACATTCATAACTCTTAGGTCCTACGCTGTCCCTAACCCTAACCCTAACTGTGGTAGCAGAATTGCCAGGACTGCAAACCAGAACTTCCCTGAGGTTCTGTGTCTTTAAAAATTACCTTTAAGTAACACACAAAGTGATTTCAATTCAACATCTCAACTTATGAGTACAATGCACCTTGATCGATGTCATCCTTTCCATTGTTCACCCCCATAAGATTCTGTAGGTCTTAAAATTAGATTCTCAGTCTGTTTCTCCACACAATCCATCTTTCCCACAATCAGGTAAGCTCACTGCCAAAGAGATCCTTTGCCTTGTACAGTGTTCTGTATTGGTGTTTAATCAACTTAGGTCTTCTCTCCCTTCTTCCCTCCTTCCCTCCCTCCCTTCATCCCTAATTCTTCCTTCTTTCTTTCTTTATTTCCTTCCTTCCTCCCTCTCTCTTTTAATGTTCCAATGGCATTAAAAGAGAGAAACAGTCATTTCATCTTATGACCATCTCTGCCACATCATCAAATGCCAGAAATATTGTCCATACAGCCCCCTTCCAATTACAAGCTGTCATGGAAATTACAGTGCTACCACATCCCCCCTAAATTCAGATGTTAGGGTGCTTGTTGCCAGCAAGTTGTCCAACTCAAGAACCCTTTCCTTAGAGTCTGCTTCCCCTGGCATCAGCTGTCCTAAGTCCTATTATCTAGAATGGCAGGGTCTCAGGTGTGGGGCCTAAACCAGCTGCTTCAGTGTCATCTGGGCACTTGCTAGAAATGCAAAGTCTTGGGTCCTTCCCAAGACTGGAAACAAATGGTGGGGATGGGCCCAACAGTGTGCTTCAATCAGCCTTATGGATGATTCTCTGCATGCTCAACAAGCATGCTTTCAGAATGACCTAGAAGACCATGAGGTAGGATTCCTACACATGAGTTCTTGAGGGAATGTGCTTAGGGGATGGTGGAAGGAAGTGAAGAAAGTAGAAGGAAGGGAGGGAGGGAAGGAGAGAGGAAGGGAGGGAGGGAGGGAAAGAAAGGAGTGAAGGAAGGAAGGGAAAGGAAGGAAGGAAGGAAAGGGAAGAGGAAGAGGAAGGGAAGGAGGGAGGGAAGAAGGGAAGAGGGAGGGAGGGAGGGAAGACTAAACAAAACATCAGAGAAGTAGAATTTTAGCCTCAGCACAAAACTACAGTTATGGGCTTGTACTCAGCCTTCATTCCTTCATCTATAATATGGGGTTAATATCATTCTCCTATGATTGTGTCAAATTAGACCACACACACCACACACACACACAATGTATGTATAGTAAACTTTAAGTCACATGGGAATTTATATATTTTATGTTTTCTGTTGAGTAGAAAAGGAATACATAATTTACCTTTGGTGATCAGATTTACTATACAGATGGCATTACTAGAGCATAGGCCGAGCACTTTCTTCTTAACTAGATCTTGCCAAATTGCCCTCTAAAACGATTATGTCCATTTGTGCACACACCCGCAGCAGCATATGAACGTTGCATTGACTTGTGACCTGGCCAGTTCCCTCTCATTTATTTTAGCCAGGCTAACGAGTATGAGGGGTCTGTGCATAAGGAGACATCCATCCAAATGCATTCTTCCCGGTCTCTGTGTCAGAGATCAAACTGGAGATAAGGAGGAGGTAGCTCATTAAGAAAATGAAGAAATCAACTGTGATATATTCAAACTGGATTACCAGATAACAGATACAATGGCTGAGTTAACACACTATATGCATAACATAGTCATATTCGACAACCCTGACTGGGGAAAAGATATACATTATGGGACATTGTGTAGCAGACCTGCTGCTCATTTTTGAATACATACAAAATCATATTTATGGATACATACATTGGTAATCACAGTATATAAAAGATTCACCAGATACCCAGCAAATTCATGATCATGGAGAAGAGAGGCATTAGGCCTGGAAAGGAAGACTAATTTTACTTCTCCATTTGTATTCCTTAACAGAAGTGAGACCAGTTAGCCAAGTAGGTGGCTACTAATCCTAGCTACTCAGGAGTCTGAGAATTGAGAACCGTAATTTGGAGCCAGCTCAGGGAGAGACATCTCTGAGACTCATTGCCAATTAACTAGAACTAAAAAGCTGTTAGTGGAGCTGTGGCTCAAGTGATAGAGTGCCAGCCTTGAGCAAAATGCCAAAGCAGTAGTGCAAGCTCCAGTACCAGCATGCACGTGTATGTGCATGCCTGCACACACATGCACACAAAGGTAACTGTCATAAAAAACCATGATACATGAACTATGTATGGTAAAAATGCTTAGTACTTGTCAAACTGGGTGCCTATGTGCTTACATCCTTGATCCTGGCTTTTGTTTTAATTGTCTGGGGGCAGAGCCTTTCAGAAAAGCATAGAAGGTGCAACTATCTCCAGGCCTTTAGCAGCACCCAACTGGGCATCACTGTGGACAGCAGAGAACAAAATAGCCATGAATGTTACCTTCATGGAGAATGTAGGTGTCATGGGAAGACAAATACAAAAAAACATTCCAAGCACCAATATGGCAACTGACAGGTGTCATGACAAAGCAAGTGACTGATAAAAGATCTGGGCATTGCACAGGGTGCTTCTGGGAAAGTGGGGGTGGTTCCTGACCTGGGGAATGACTGGGAGAATCCCAGAGCAGGAGCAGAATGTCCCTGGGAACTGCAGGGAGGCTGAGGGAGGGGTATGCAGAGAACCTGGAGGAAGTAAGATGTGGATGGCAAGAAATGAGGCCGGAAGTGTTGACTGGGTAGGATCAGGCAGGCACTGGCAGGCCCCATAAGAATGTTTGTGTGATTCTTTTTAAACTTATGAGTAATAGGTATCTTTGTAGGGCTGTTTTTTTTTTTACTCTTATGAGTAATAAAGGATCCTCACAATTTGTGTTTTAACTTTTCCATTATAAAAACTTTCAAACACAGACAAAAGCAGAATGAAACTCTGTGTGCCACACTTCAGCAGGGCCAAGTTTTCCCTTCCCTGCCCATCTGCTATTATTTTGAAGAAAATCCAACACATTACACCATTTCACATTCCAGCATGACAGTATGTACCTCTAAAAAAGAAAGACTCTCTCTGTGGGGGAGGGAAAGCAAAGTGTAATGCTGCATCTTACAGAATAATCATTTCAGGCTCGCTTCAAATACTAAAGGTTTTAAGCAGAGGAATCTGCTTACATTTATTTTTTAAAAGACATTGTACTGGTTGTTCTACATAGAATAGACTGGAGAAATGGAGGTCGATTTTGGAGGCCATGGTAGAGGCCCAAGCAGGATTTGGAGGTGGCAGAGGAGAGGAAGGGAAGGGCAGAGACTACTTCTAGTTCATCATAGAAGGAGGGCCTTGGAGGAGGAGGAGGAGGAGGAGGAGAAGGAGCAGCAGCAGCAGCAGCAGCAGCAGCAGCAGCAGCAGCAGAAGAAGAAGAAGAAGAAGAAGAAGAAGAAGAAGAAGAAGAAGAAGAAGAAGAAGAAGAAGAAGAAGAAGAAAGAGGAAGAGGAGGACTTTAACTTTAGGGAACCGTCTCTCCTCCTAGGAGCTTGCTCAAGGAGTTGTAAAGCAGCTTTTTTCCCTTCCTTCCTTCCTCCTTCCTTCTTCTTTCCCTCCTTTCCCTTCCTTTTCATCTTTCTTTCTTTCTTCCTTCTCCTTCTTCTTATTCCTTGTTTCTTCTTCTTCCTTCTCTTCTTCTTCCTCCTCCTCTTCCTCTTCCTTCTCCTCCTCTTTCTTCTCCACTCCTCTCCCCTTTCTCTTCCCCCTTTCTCTTTTCTTCTCTCTCTCTCTCTCACTTTGCCCCCCAGCCTCCAGGAGGAAGGGCCAAGGCTGTAGACCACAGAGCAGAGCAGCTGCCATTTTTTCAGAAGGACCACAAACTCCATGTAGCTGGGAGTTCAACTCTGTTTGAGTTTTCTCTCTCACATCCACAAGTTTCTCCACACCCTAACCCTGAGTGCTGGCTTCTGCCATGTCTTCTCATCCTATGGAGGACAGGCAGATAGATGGTGATTTTCCATATGTAGAGGCAATCACCCCACACAATGTCCCCAAAGTGTGGCAAATAAAAGACTGAACACAGGAAGGGAAATAACCAAATGCTGAAATAAGGATATAGGCTGACCCATTGTAACAATGAGATGTACCAGACACTATGTTGAAAACGAACTTTACAACTTGAGGGGCAGGAGGAGTTGGGGAGTTGGGGAAGGGATGGTAAGAGAAAAACAAAGGAGGGGTAACAATGTTTAATAGGAAATGTGCTCATTACCTTACTCATGTAACTGTAACCCCTCTGTACAGTATGTTTACTGTACACACACACACACATACACACATACACACACAAAGAGGGGACTGAACAGAAAATTCCACCAGTACTGAAGGTTCTGCAAACCCATGCAGTCTCCTTGGATAAGTGAAAAAGAGTGGGTGTACCTTTTAGGCACATGGCTTCAATAGTGGCCAGTGTCTTGATGGAGATTAGAAGAAAGGGTTTCCTTCAAGGGTGGTGCAGGAGCCCCTTGTCCAACTGCCCTTGGGCAGCAGAAACACAACAGCAATCATTTGTGGTGGCCCTGACAGCTTGTCATCTGGTTGGCACATTGCAATAATTTGATCATTGCATGCCTTGTCCTGGCTTTGAATGAGTTCATGGCCAGGAGGGATGTGGCAGCAGTTAGGTAGAATCAGTGACCTGTGTGGATTTGCCATTGCCAGGGAAAGTCCTTGTAAATTATACTCCTCCTCCAGTGGCCAAGGTGACCTGGAAGTCAAGGCAAGAGAACTTTCTGGAAGGTCACAGTGCCAGCTCCAGTCAACACTGCTGAGGAACCTAAGCATAAAGGCTGAGAGAAAACTTTTCTGGAAAAGATTTTTTTTAAGAACAGCAAGTCCAAAGCCGGATTTCTAGGGGTTCAAGAAGTGGGGAATAGCCAGGCGCTGGTGGCTCACACCTGTCATCCTAGCTACTCAGGAGGCTGAGATCTGAGGATCATAGTTCAAAGCCAGCCCAGGCAGGAAAGTCCATGAGACTCTTATCTCCAATAAACCACTAAAAAAAAAAACCAGAAGTGGCACTGTAGCTCAAGCAGTAGAGCCTTGAGCTGAAGAGCTGAGGGACAGCACCCAAGCCCAGCATTCAACCCCCACAATTGACAAAAAAAACATGAAGTGAGGAAGGCTTATGTAAAAAAAGAAAGGAAGAAAGAAAGGAAGGAAGGAAGGAAGAAAGGAAGGAAGGAAGAAAAGAATGAAAGAAAAAGACAGAGGTAGACTGCTTTGCATGAAGCCAGTAAAAAGTTTGGCAGGAAAAGCCAGCTGAGAAATAGGATGAGAGCTGAAAGAGACAAGAGGGTCAAGTGAAGCCTTTTCAAGTCAGGAAATGCCTGCTTCTATTTAAAGGTGCTATAAAGAGAGTTTGTGAAAAGTCAAAAGACTTGATGCACCGGACAGGCGAACAGGAGCAGATACACAGAGGAAATGGATCCTTCCAGAGTGAAATTTCTCACTGTAGAGGAGGTAGCAGATGGTTTCTAAGCCCAGCGACAGAGACAGATGTGGTAGCATGCGGAGCCTCTTTCAACACGTAACCTTAAGAGTGTCAGGCACACATGAGAATGAATTAACAGAGTGCTTCTCAGAATGGAATGAGCATGCATGAGTCTCAGAGGTCTTGCTAAAGTATCACCCTGATTTGGTAGATCCGTCATCAGCCCGGAGCATATACCCTCTCTCTATTGAGGACCCCAGGGCATGGGAATAGATGACACAGTGGAGAAGAAATGACCCCCAAAACCTAAATGAAGGATGCATGCTAGAGGAGAATGAAAGCCCTGAGCCCCAGAGTGAACGTTAATCAGGAAAACAGGACAGGAGAAGAAAACACAGCCTGGTGACATTTCAGAATAAGTTGTTGGGACATTCCTTCCTGTGACAGCAAATGAGTTGGCTGCAGAGCTATATGGTAAAACTAGTATTAGCAGTTTTGTCACAAACTGTCGGTATCTCCAATGTTTACTGCCCTTGAGCTTGAGATTTTGTATACCCAGCCAAACTATCACTCTCTACAGGAGGACTCTGATGGAAAGCAGGCCTTTGTTGTTTTGAGATTGGGTCTTATCACATACCCCAGGCTGGCCTTGAACTCATGATCCTTATATCTCGCCTTTGATTACTGGGATTACAGGCATGTGCTACCACACCCGCAAAGCCTGACTTTTTGAAGGAGAACCTTATGGATTCTCTTTCTCACACCATCTTTTGGAGATTCTTGCTGGCAAAGTGGAAGTCTGAAATTCAGTGTGCAAGTCTGACTTTCTAGTTTTAGAAGTCCAGAGTTAAATGACATGGAGAAGAAATGAGGCAACATGATTTAGGAACAGAGTCTAAGTCTTTCTGTCATGAGAGTCAAAGCCAATGGCAGAGACTGGAACCAAATGGAAGGAGAGGCAAGTGAAGAGCCTCCCCTCCCCTGCACTGAGAGGCAGAGGGCAGAAGGGATCATGTTCTTCACCAGCATCTCTAGGGAAGATTCTAAGCTCAGTTACAAGCAGGAAGGTGAAAGCAAGAGGCAGGATCAGAACTCCACAGAAGGGAGTGAAAACAGGCTGGATAGTAAGTGAATGAGGTGTGAATGTGTTTGCATGGACACATATATGTGTGTGCACCATGTGCATGTGTGTAAGTGTGTGCACGTGTACGTGTGTGTGTGTGTGTGTGTGATGGGATAGCAAGCAGGAAAGAGCCTAAGATGGCATGGTTAGGACAGTTGGGTGGGAAAGAAAGGGTGTATAGGAGAGCCTTCAGTTCATTCAGCTTGCATGAGTCATGGAGATTTTGTTCCATTTAGGATAGATTTTAACTGTTCCCAGTTACAGGACATCATTGTAGTCTTCAGACTATTGTGTGCCAGGCCTAAACCAGTTATTGGTAAAGCCAGTCAGGACAGACATCAGCCAACACTCGGCTCATTTATACAGGGGTCTGGAGGCCTGGAGGTGAGCGGACAGGGAAGCTTGCAGAGGTGGTTAACCCAAAGCATCCAAGGCAGAAAAGGAAGAAGAGACATTGTGTCCAAGCAGAGGAAGGACCAAGTCCAGAGAAGTCTAAAGAAACACTAAGGGGCTGGGCACTGGTGGCTCATGTCTGTAATGCCAGCTGCACAGGAGGCTAAGAGCTGAAGATCGTGGTTCAAAACCAGCCCAAGAGGAAAGGTCATGAGACTCTGATCTCCCAACAAACTACTCAGAAAAGGCCAAAAGTAGCGCTATGGTTCAAGTGGTAGGGGGCTAGCCTTGAGCAAAAGAAGCCTATGAACAGTGCCCAGGCCTTGAGTTCAAGCCCCAGGACTGGCACAAAAAAGGAAAGTATGGAGGGAGGGTGGGAGAGAAGGAGAAACAAACACGTAAGTGGGCCTGGAGTGTACAGGCCCTGGAGTAAAGAAGGTGGTCTCAACCAACAAGACTGGTATTTCTGTATCTGTACTCTGGGACTGAAAGCATGAGCCAGGCATGGTGACACATTGTGTAATCCTAGTATTGACAGGCAGAGTAGATGCGTACTCTGCCCTGCTTCGTATAGTATATAGATTCCTACTGGATGTGATAAAAAGCCAGGCCGAGGGGAACCTGCAGGGTCACCTCATTGCACTCAGTTGCAGGTGTCAAAGACAGCTGCAGGCAAAGATGGAAGGACCTGTGGGTTCTTCTATCTATAAGACAAGGGGGTGAGCAGATCCAGACCTGTGTACAATTTCCAAATCCAGTGTTCTAAGAAATAAACAGATGCTTTGCCTTTGTTTTCTTCTACAGCAAGAATTGGCAAATTTCTTTTGTCAAAGACCATATTGTTATTATTTGAAGTTTTCAGACCAAAAATAGTCTCTGTTATAAGTATTCAACTCTGCTCTCCGGGAGCAAATATAGCCATGGACAGCACACAGGTGAACAGGTGTGGTTGCATTTCAATAAAACTTTATTTATAAAAATCTAAGAAAGGGGCCAAACTGGTCTCATGAGCTATCATGTACCACTTCTTCCCCGCCTCCCAGTAGCTTCAGGAAAATGTTAAGCAATCATTGAGAAATTAATTTTTAATAAGCTTTAATGTTATTGCGTGTTTCTTGGATGCCAGACTCTCTGTGTATTATCTCATTTAATCTTCACAATATTGTAAGTTGGTTTATCAGTCTTATTTCATATAAGAAATGAAGGCAGAGATCCTTCTGACACTGTAGTCCAGCCTTGTCCACCCTTGCATTTAAGCATGCAAACACATAAGCCCACCTTACCCAAGCATTGAAAGGTACTGAGCCTTCAATGGAAGTGCAATATTATTTTATATGCATTGACTTTTTACAAATTCTGTCGTGGAGCGTTTTATAAAGGGAAGAAATGAGCAAGCCTGTCTCATTCAGAGCAACACTGGAAATGTGTACAATGTGCACAGTGGATGAACGCGGTCCGGTGCTGGTGCCTAATGCTTGTGTGGGCCTCTCAACTCACAGAGCTCACAAAACCTAACTTCCCAGACATGACATGGACATGCAGGGTTGTGAATTTTACAGATATTAGTCAAATACCGGGTTAATTTTTAGGGATTAGTGAGTGTTTGCTGTAAATCCAAGTATCGGAAAACACACACTGGAGGTGTAAATAGCTTAATTTGCAAGGTCAGAGTGAGCAAAGACATAGTAATGAAGTTGAGAAGATGCTCATGCTTGATGTGGATTTTCTCTCCTCATTTTGATTACAGGCACAGAAAGGAACAGACACAAACCCCTGCCTTCAGGGGGCTTGCTGCCCAGTGAGGAAAAAGACAGACAGTAAGTGCACGACCTAGTAAATCTGTAGTGCAGGATAAGGGATGGTGGTCAAAGTGCTAAAGGCAAGGAGCCAAAAGAGGATTGGGGAGGTGTGTGCATGTGTGTTCCTGACATGTGCATTGTGCACATATGTTTACATCCACACATGTGTGTGCATTTGGGTGCCTGTGTGTCATGTGTGCCTAGGCATCTGTGCACACATGGGCATGTGTATATGTGTTCTCTGTTGTGTGTGTATGCATTGTGTATGCCTACATGCTTGTGCATTCATGTGTGTATGTGCATCCTGTGTGCTGCTGTTTATGTGCAAATGCATGTGTGTGTATGGTGTGTGTCATGTGTGCCGTGGTTGTGTGTGTGTTCATGGGTGCTCTTATGCATCAGCACATGCACGTGTGCATGGTGTGTGCAGGTGGGGTGAATGTGTATGCCTACATGCTTTGTGTGTGCACATGTATATGTGTGTGTGTGCACATGTGTGCTGGTAAGCCACTGGGGACACACAGCTGCATGTGTGCTGGCCCTGAAGGGGCCGGGCAGCAGTGGTGCTGGGTCCGTTCCTCTGGTTTTCCCATACTGTCTGCTTCGAGCATGTCCTTTTGAGAGCTTGCTCTTTCAAAGTGATTGGCAGGGAGGCCTTGCTGGTCAGGTGTCATTCAAACTGAGACGTGGTGAAGGTGAGAGAGTGAGCCATATGGACTCTTGTACAGACACTTTTTATGCACAGGGTCAGCACCAGCAAAGTCCAGGGGCAGACCCCCCATGAAGCCGGCCTGCAAAGGCATAAAGAGGTCATCTCAGCTCCCTGGGAACGGCTGATCAAAGCTACTCGCTGAGGTGAGTGAACTTGACTCCAGTGACCCTGTAGGACAGGTCCACTGCCTTCTTCTTGTTCAAAGCAGATTAAATCAACCTTGTTCAAGCTAGAGTTCATTGCTCTGTGATTTTGAATGGCCCTAAATGATTCTAAATCCTCATCCAATTCAAAGATCAATGGCCCATTCTCCCAGAGGCAGGCTCTTCTCTGTGGTGTGTTACATACTTTATGGTGGACATGGTAAAGACATGTTCCAGTGAAATGACTCCTAGTTTTGTTTCTGAAACTGCCACAAAGTACACTTTCTATCCTAACCAACTTCCTCCTTCCTGGGCCTCTTAGCAGTATGTCTATAGCGCCCTCTCCTGTCCACTAATGGCATAGTGATTTGCAGGGTCCTCAGGAAGTTGTGCCCGTGGCTCCCAAAGGTTGAAATGGGCCCAGACATAGAACTTTCCTTCTTTCCTCCAGCACTCTCCAGTCCCCATGTAGCCTGCATTTATCAAATATTGTTTTTAAAATGCCATCTCCTGTGATCTCATCACCTCCATTCTCTCCAGCTTGCATCTGGCTCATCACCTCCATTCTCTCCAGCTTGTATCTGGCTCCAGCCCAGCAGTTTTGGTGAGCATATCTGTGCTAGCATTGGTTGTTTGGGGACCTTCTCCTCTGTCTCTCCAAATCTCCTATCCAGGGTGGGCGGGCACAAGCAGGAAGGAGCAGATGCAGGTCCCAGCCAATCCCCTGGGCTCAGAGGCCACAGGAGCCCCGGACCTTGATGCAGTGAGGCAGAAGGTAGAGCCTTGAACCTGCACTCTGAGGTCCCTTTTCATAAGGGAACAAAGGAAATGGTGATGAGGAATTGAGAGGTGGGTGGAGCCTGGCTGAGCTGCATAAAATTTGTCAGTTAAAGCTGTCAGATGTGGTAGGATTAAGGAGATGGGAATCTTCAGGCAATGATAGGTTTAGGTGAATTCATAAGTGCAAAGTCATTACAAGGGAAGGCAAGCTCTGCGGTACCCACCTGTAATCCAAGCATTCAGGAGGCTGAGGCAGGAGGGTCTCAAGTTTGAGGCCAGCCTGGGCTGCATAACAAAAGTAATAGAGAGGAAGAGGCCAGTGTTCCTTCTCTTCTTTGTACCTACAAACCAGGAAGAAAGCGCTCACCAAGAAGCAGGACAGGATGGCCATGCCTCCATCTGGGGTCTCCCAGCCTCCAGACTGGTAAGAAGCGAGCATTGAAGGCTAAATGCATCCCATGCATTGGAAGTTCACCATGAAGTTCAAGCCACCTAAAACGAATCCAGGGCAGCCTCCCTCATTCCAGCAGAGATCATCAAGCTTCTTCCATCATTTCTGCTCCTTCCTTTACTCCATCTACAAAACAACAGGACAAAGGAGAAAAGGAGCCATTCACAGTGTCATGATGGCTGCGTTTCAAGACATTCCGTTTTCTGGGTTCTCTCTCTGGTGGAGTGGAGGTAACTCTACTGAAGCTCCCAGCCCTTCCCATAGCACCCCTAAGCACAGCTGGCAGAGAACAGCACAACTGGGAATGAGTGTGCTGTGGAACACTCTATAGGGGGGTGTGTCTGTGTGTCTGTGTGTGTATATATACCGGAGCTTGAACTCAGGGCTTCTAGCTGTGGCTTGGCTCTTTTTTTTTCTTTTTGCCCAAGGCTAGCGCTCAACCACTTAAGCCACGCCTCTACTGCTAGCTTTTTGCCTGTGAATGGGAGATAATCGTTTCCAGGACTTATCTTCCCCTGCTGGCTTAGAACCACAAGCCTCAAATCTCAGCCTCCTCAGTATGGAGGATTGAGTCACCCACACTCCACAAAACTCGATAAGTTGAAACCCACTTCAGCCCTGACCTTCCTCTGGCCTCTTGCATTTTTCCTTCCAGACTGAGTCCTTCCCAGTCCCTTGGCTCTCTTTCTGCCTCATCTCCAGCAAAAGCGCCTGCAGTGTGGCTGGGGTGGTGCCCCCTACGCGCCCCCCCTGCAATAAGTAGTAGCAGGGCACCCTGGGGCTGGGGGGGGAGGGGACAGCGGTGGTGGGGAGGGAAAACTGGTATGTCTGCCGGCAGGATGTCCCCACTGGTCCCTGACATGAGCCCATGCTGGTCCAGCAGGCAGTCTGGGTCTGTAATTGAATGGCTCTGTTCTAGTTACGGTTACATCTGAGATTGAAAAATAGAATAAAACGACACAGTATCCACATTGAAAAGCTGCCTGCCCGCCCGGCCCAGTGCTTCCAGCACAGGAGGGGAGGACGGTGGCCTGGTGTGAGATCAGCAGCCCGGGGCTGTGCGGGGTGATGAGGAACAAACCTCTGGCTCCCAAGACTCTCAGGCAGAGGTCCTCAGCCACGCCTTCTCACTGACCACATGCAGTTTGAGAGACACAAAATATGGTCCTGTCTGGGCTTCCATGGATATTCTTCCAGGAGAAACAGAGCATTCCCACCTTCCATCCATCTGGAAAGGGCAGAAGGAAGGCAGAGCAGATTTTTGCTGGTTCTGGGGCTTAAACTCAGGGTTTGGGCACTGTCCCTGTGCTTTCCAGCTCAAGGCTAGTCCTCCAACTCCATTTCTTTTTATTTTTTGTAAATAATTTGAGTCTGTATTGAAGACTGAACTTAAGTCCTCATGCTCTTGTTTAGCTTTTTTGGCTTAAGGCTGGTGCTCTACCACTTGAGCCACAGTTCCACTTCTGCCTTTTTGCCAGATCAGAGTCTTGTGCATTTGTCCACCTTGGCTGGTATCAAACCTCAATCCTTAGATCTCAGCCTCCAGAGTAGCTAGGAATGCAGACGTGAACCACCAGCCCTTGGCTGTCCTCTTTTGAAATGAGTCCGGCTGCTCTTGTCCTGTGTCCCATTCCCTCTTAGGAAGAGTCTTTCTCAACTACAGGCCTCAGGAAGGATGGGAGATGGGATCTAAGAGAGCCTGCAGCCCCAGAACCTGTCCTCAGGGCATTTCAGGGAAGTGGAATGAATGACTCACTTGGGAAGCGGAATAGCCCGGAGAGATTGCACTTACAAAGCCTGAAAGACCCTCTGGATGTGCAGCTAGTGAGACTCCGCCCTTTGCAACCTCCCAATTGTGCCTGTGGTGACCGGGATGAGATCATGGTGGCTACAAGTGACTTTCCCAAGAACAAGTCCCTCTCAAAATGGCAGGCTCCCCGCTACACTCCCCCTCCTGGGTCAGCTCAGAACACAAATCCCTTGGTATGTGTGCAGAAGCTGAGCCCCCAAAGAGTCTGGAGGCTCGCTCCCCTCCCCCCCAGGCCAGATAGATGGAAGAGAGGTTTGCTGGGAGAGCTCGGGAGTGGGGACCCTGCCCTCTGTAACACACAGGCATGGCTGGCCACTGCAAAGACAAGACATCCTCCCTCCCTCTCCCCAACCCCTCTTGGTTCCCTAGCCTGGCCTTTGGGGATAAAACTTCCAGAAGAAAATTTGTGGGGCAACACATAGTTATGCAAAAGGCCCTAATCTTAGGAAGAGAACAAATGTTCAGGGCCTTCAGAGCAACCAGCTTAGACTCTTGGCTGCTGTAAGTTTGTGGGTTGGATGCGAACAGAGAGGAACCCACCATGGTTTTAGACATCTGTGTCCACACAGCTCCCAGCCTCTGGGAGCTGATAACGCTGCCCGACTACTGCTATTCCTTGGCTGGCTGAGAAGAGGCTTCCAGCAAATCTGGCTCTCAGGCACCCTCTGTGAGCCAGCCATGCAACAGCACCCTCAAGACCAGCTGTTCTTCATAGGTAGACAGCGTCTGAGCTCTCAGCTGGGTGTTCAGAGAATGGAGATGAGGTGTTGGGGCTATGAGGTTGCACCTGAGTCTCCTTGAACACGGAGAGAAGAAAACCTAGTCAGTCACATCTAGCTTGTCTGCCTCCCCACCCCCACCCCCCCATCCCTTCCAGTAAAGAACCAGCCAAGGATGGAGTACAGCCTGCTAGGGCAAAAGTCACCACGTGTTTGAATGAGGTGATTGAAGGGCTGAGAAGTACCACGCTAAACGCTACAGCTATTTTCTGGGAATTCCCATAGCTCTGCTTCCAAGGCAGGTGAACTGACAAGGTAAGAGTAATGAAATATTTGCAATGTCTGTGTGGGTTAGGCAGCCATCAGAAAGGGGTGCCCCGGGGGCAGGTGTGGGCGGAGTCCTAAACTTCCACGACCCGGAATAGTGGAGGCAGCTGGGACCAAGCCAAACCCAGACAAAAAAGAAAGAAGCCTGCAGGGCTGGCCTTCACCATGCAGCCCAGGGCCAAAAGAACTACCATCATTTAGAGGCCCACAGAGAGGTTTTCCTTTCTTTTAAGAATCAGGGGTTGGAGGAACACCGTAATAACTGAACTCTTTGGGGGGGGGGAATGTTTGAATATGCAAAACTATATTCGTCTTTAGGCCAACACAGCTGCAAAATATGACTTGTAGTGTTTGTTTATAGGGGGGAAAGGGGTCTCATGAGGCAAAGACTCCTGCCTGGAGTCCAGGAGTGTTTAACTGGGCCCAGCTTACAGAAAATAGGCTGCTCCCAGGCTCCGTCCTTGGAGTTTTCCCTGTTAATGTCCCCTTCTTCTGCCCTTTACCAGCAGAGCTCAAAAGAAGAATCAAACAAACAAAACCTCTATGTTTTGACACCAACTTCCCTGTCTCCGCTTTCTGAATCCCAGGCCTGTCTTTGTCTCGTTCTCCCATCCCAGTGTTTCCAGACTTTGGAGAGTCTGATCAGGGAAAACGAAATCAAGTGTATATCCGAATCCCTCTCTCCACCCCAAATCGCCCTTCCACGCTGTGCTGGAAGGATTTGGGGGTCCCAGGGCAGAGTCAGATGAGGCCTTTGAAGGAGGGTGCCAGAGGCCCCCGAGTCTGTAAAGGAAGGTTAAAGAGAGCGCGTGCAGGGCCTGGTG
>NW_012267223.1:11195980-11199529 GCF_000151885.1 Dipodomys ordii | reverse complement strand
GGGCGATCGGTGAGTGCCGGGCGTCCGAGGAAGGCTGCCGAGCCCCGGATCCGGAGCTGCTGGCCGGGTTCTCCGTGCGTCTCGCCGAGAGCTCCGGCCAGGGCGCGGCGGAGGGCAGCACCGGTTTTCTGGATCCTCGCGCCCGCAGAAGGCTCCACGCCCGGAGCGCGGGCTTCCGCCCGGGTCGCCGAACCCGGCAACCGCCCCCACCAACCCGCAGCTGGCGCGGACACGGGCGCGCGGAGGGGCGCGCGGGGCTGCAGAACCTGCAAAGTTTGGCGGCTGTCTGGGCGCGGAGCCCCGCGGGGAGCCCCAGGGTCTCCAGATGGGGCACCGGGGCGGTGGAGTCCAGGAGGGGTAGCTCGGCTCCACGAGATACCGCCTTCAAAGTTAGAAGAAAACTTCAGCTCCGGGGAGATTCGGACCGTTATGCCAACCGCGCCCCTCCGAGCCCCGCGCCCCTGAAGACCCCCCCTGTACCCGCGGCCGCCCCCCGCTGGGCTCGGAGCGGGTCCCGGAGCGGGGCGGGGGGGGGGGAACGGGCCTCGGGACTGGCGGTGCGGACACCGGGGTCGGCCGGGAGAGCCCAGCCGGAGGAGGGCGGGGAGGGACGGGGAGGGGCGGCCCCGCCGGCAGCATATAAGCGGTGGTTGGACGCCGGGAGTCAGAGCGAGCTATCTGAGCCCGAAAACTTGGAGACACCCACCCTAAGCTTGAGCTCGAGCCCCGAACCCCCAGCCCCAGCCGGAGCTCACTCAGCCGGGCCTGAGCAGAACCCTCCGGCCGCTCGCAGACCCCGCCGCTCCCGCGCGCCGGGCCGCCCTCTGCGCTTCTCTCGGCCCGCCTCCGCCCCTGTGGCCCCTCTGCCCAATGAAACTGGCCGCGATGATCAAGAAGATGTGTCCGAGCGACTCCGAACTGAGTATCCCGGCTAAGAACTGCTACCGCATGGTCATCCTCGGCTCGTCCAAGGTGGGCAAGACGGCCATCGTGTCGCGCTTCCTCACGGGCCGCTTCGAGGACACCTACACGCCCACCATCGAGGACTTCCACCGCAAGTTCTACTCCATCCGCGGCGAGGTCTACCAGCTGGACATCCTGGACACGTCCGGCAACCACCCGTTCCCCGCCATGCGGCGTCTGTCCATCCTCACAGGTGAGAGAAGTCGGAGGACTTTGGCGGGCCGGGGGAAGGGGTGAGAGGAAGGAGAGAGAAGGGTTGGTGTGTTCCCCACCCCTGGGCAGCGCGCTCACTATCTTCCCCTGCCCTCTTGTCCCTCTGTAGGAGACGTTTTCATCCTGGTGTTCAGTCTGGATAACCGCGACTCCTTCGAGGAGGTGCAGAGACTCAAACAGCAGATCCTGGACACCAAGTCGTGCCTCAAGAACAAAACCAAAGAGAACGTGGACGTGCCGCTGGTCATCTGCGGGAACAAAGGGGACCGGGACTTCTACCGCGAGGTGGAGCAGCGCGAGATCGAGCAGCTGGTGGGCGACGACCCCCAGCGCTGCGCCTACTTCGAGATCTCGGCGAAGAAGAACAGCAGCCTGGACCAGATGTTCCGCGCGCTCTTCGCCATGGCTAAGCTGCCGAGCGAGATGAGCCCGGACCTGCACCGCAAGGTGTCGGTGCAGTACTGCGACGTGCTGCACAAGAAAGCCCTGCGGAACAAGAAGCTGCTGCGGGCGGGCAGCGGCGGCGGCGGCGGCGGCGACACCGGAGACGCCTTCGGCATCGTGGCCCCCTTCGCGCGCAGACCCAGCGTGCACAGCGACCTCATGTACATCCGCGAGAAGGCCAGCGGCGGCGGCCAGACCAAAGACAAGGAGCGCTGCGTCATCAGCTAGGAGCCCCCTGCTGCACCCCACGACACGATCCAAGGAGGACCTTTTTTGTTTAAAAGTCAAATCCGACGCCCTGGTCAGCCCCGTGCATTCCGGGCCCCCCGCTAGCGCAAGCCGACTGGCGTCTTCCTCCCCTGCCACCCGGGTCCCGAGCGCTGGGGAGGCGCCACCGAACCGAGAAGGGACGGTCATCTGTTGTGGAAGGAAACGAGTACTAGCTGAGACTGGGACTTCTCCACCTTTGAGCCTCTCCATTAGTGTCCACACCCCGGCGACGGCGTGGGGGCCCCGAGGGCCCCACAGAGAGGGACATTGACTTTTCTTTTCCCCTCAGAGACCTGAGTATGAGTGGGGAGGGAGAGGTGTGGAGTTCATTAGCCATGTATGAGGCTTCAAGTGGCGGCCCTGTGCCCACCTGAGGGTCAGGACCTCGGGGCATTAGCATGTGTGTGATGGGCGTTGTCAGGACAAGCTGGCAGCCGCCTTTGCCCTCCGGACACTGGCCGGGTGTGGGTCCAATCATAACGAAGTGAATTGTTTACATGTGTGTGGAGTCGCACAATTGAAAAACAAAACTTGCACTTTACTAGTAGTTCTGGTGTCACATGGACACGAACAAAATCTCCAGGTGTTTCTACTGTGTGAGGTCTTTAACGTTATTGTTGTTTTTTTTATTATAAAATAAAATAATTTAAATGGAAAACTTGACTTTGTCTTGCTTTTAGAAACGGCTGGCACAGTTTTGGGTAGGGGAAAGGGATGCGGGCAAGAGATGGACAGGGGAGTCCAATGAAGGTACACTGTACGCATATAAGGGCTTGTTAAAAATGAAACCCAGAGTACAACCAAGTGGTGCTAATTTTAAAATGTGGGAGAGGCTGGGAAGGTGGCTCAGTGGTAGAGTGCTTGCCTTGCATGCCTGAGGCCCTGGGTTTGATTCCTCAGCACCACATAATCAGAAAAAAAAAAGCCGGAAGTGGTGCTGTGGCTCAAGTGGTAGAATGCTAGCCTTGGGCTGAAGAGCTGAGGGACAGCGCCCAGGCCCAGAGTTCAAGCCTCACGGCTGGACCCAAAAACAAACAAACAAAAAATAATAAAATGTGGGAGAGCCTGGGCACTGGTGGCTCACACCTACAATCCTAGCTACTCAGGAGGCTGAAATCTGAGGATTGAAGCCAGCCCCGGTAGGAAAAAGTCCGTGAGACTCTTAGCTCCACTTACCCACCAGAAAACTGGAAGTGGAGCTGTGGCTCAAGTAGTAGGGTCTGCATCTATGGCCCTGAAGAACTAGAAAGTTACTCTACCATCCCCTTTTGGAAATCACTTGAGGATGCATGAGAGAAACAGCTCTAAACAGACCCAGATGATCAGGCTTCTAGAAGACCATGCATGCCAAGACTTCAAGGACTTCCCTGGAGATCCTTCCAGGAATCCACCTGCCTAGTCTTTTGGCCTATCAAGAGCCTCATTTTCTGGAAGGATATTTTTATTTCCTCTTTTCAGAGCCAATTTATCATTAAACTCTGGGCAGGCTACATAAGAAGAGATTTGGGGGGCTGGGAAGGTGGCTCAGTAGTAGAGCGCTTGCTTTGCATGCATGAGGCCCTGGGTTCGATTCCTCAGCACCGCATATGCAAAAAGAAAAAAGCCAGAAGTGGCACTGTGGCTCAAGTGGTAGAGTGCTAGCCTTGAGCTGAAGAGCTG
>NW_012267223.1:11114287-11191856 GCF_000151885.1 Dipodomys ordii | reverse complement strand
CTCGCAGCCGACGCTTTGACCTGTGGCTGCCCGGAGCAGCCTGGCGGTGGAGAAGGGTTTGGAAATGAGCGCGTGGGAAGGGCGAGGAGGGATCGGCGCTGTCTCCATCCGAGGTTGAGGTCCAGACGTTTCCCTCCTCCGTCTCCCCCCTTCCCCACCTCACCCTCGCCCGGAGGGGAAGGGCGCTGCACCCGCGCTCTCACTACGTTTGGGGTTCGCCGATCCAGGCGGCGGCGGTGCCCGCGGTGTCCGAGCGGCGCCTGCTGGGGGCGGAGGGAGACGAAGTCTGGACCGAGGCTCCGGGCTCTGGGCTCTCCCGGCTGCGGAGAGAGGGGCTAGACCCAGCCGGGGTGCCAGGCGACAGGGGCTACAACCCAGGCCGGGACTCATCAGTTCGCCTCTGGGGTCGCGGTGGACCCGACGAGGAAGAAGGAACCCCACCTTCCCCCCATGCACGTAGAGTCAGACAGATCACGGAGGAAAAATCATCAGCTCCCGCTCACAGGGTGGAGGGGAGACTTTTTTACGAGGTAATTTAGGTAAAAGCACTTTGAAATTTTGTAACGATCTCCATAAATGTAAGGTAATAAAAGTTATTATTTTTATGATCATCATAAAACCTTCCAGCAGGCGGGGACCTCAGAGGTCATCTTGTTCTAGGAAGTCGTTTCACAGATGGGGAAACTGAGGCCGCCCTGGCCTCAAAGGGCGGGTGCTCAAGGCCACTCCCAGGATCTGGGTGACAGTGAGACCCAGGGCCAGGTGTGCTGGGGGTGGCCAGCCAGGTGCAGGTGGGGGTGCCCTTATCTGGGGCTTCCCTGGAAGAACAGGAATGGGCTGGCATCCACTCTGCTCCTCCGTGGGCTCCTTCTGAGCTGCTGAGTTACTAGTCAAAATTCAAGAGGGTCTGCTAGCTCCAAGGGGCGGTAGCCTGAATAGACCCATCTAACTTCACTGATTCCAGGAAACTGACTTCCCCTAGGTTCTTAGATAGGGGTTCTTCTCAGCCAGGATTAATTAGACCTTTCTGGAGCCCCTCCCCCCCCTCAGGGCACCTGGTGGTCCTTCATTAGGGTCTTTTCATCCCTTCTGCCCCACCCATCCACACCTGCCCGCCCTGGTGTGAGGCTGAAATTCTACCTGTCTGTCTTTCCCTCTGAGCTTCCTGCCTGTCTAGAGCTGTGAAGGTCTCTCGATTGATTCCCTCCCTCTCCTGCATCTCCTGTTTGCTGTCTTTTGAGGGTCTGGCTGTCCAGGCCCCTGCTGCTCCTTTTTGTGCTCTCTGGCTCCTAGTGTTTGTTTGCTAGCCTCTGCCTGCCCACTCCTTCCATTTGTTTCCCCAAGCTGCAGAGCATTATGGGAAGGCCGCCTCTGGTCTCAGCTTGGGGCCATGCTGGCTTTGCATGTTGGTAGCTGGGGCTAGGGCACGGGGTCATTGCTTATCTGCTTTAGGATTTGAGACTGAGTTTCTTTGCATTTGAGGCTATGTCATGAATCCTTGGGGATGGCAGGATACTTGAAGCCACCAACACTTCCTGTCACTTCTGACCAACCCCATTCTCCAGAGTGAGGCGAGGGGCCACGCATCTGCATCTGTTCCTGGAAACACCCCTCTCTTGTCTACCCCAGCCAGATTTCATCTAGGCTTTTCATCTAGTGTTTATATTTCCCCAGGTCCTGGACTTGAGCTACATCCCCTAGTTATATAAAAGCTACCATTTAGACATTTCCCCCCCCCCAAGTCCTATCATTCAAAATCATTTCCCAGCTGGAATGCAGTGACATTGTAGGAAATGGGTTTGTAGGAACATTGGGTTTGGCAGTTTCAAGAGGGGCTCTTGAGATCTTGGCTATGCTGCCAGATCTAAAGGGAGTGGCTGAGATTTTTTTTCTTGCATATTCTAAGCCCAGTTTCCTCATCAGAACACTACGAATAGTAGCTGACCCCCTTGCAGAGTTACATGGGGATTGGAGATATTTCAGGAGTTTGCATGTGTTTGGGACTTGGCTCCCTGCTGGAGGTCATCCTGCCAGGCTGTGGAGGGTAGGTAGGTACTGCCATGCCAGCTGGTCTTGTGGTCCTTTCAAGAGAACCAGGCCTAGGGAAAGAACAAGAGAGAGAGAGAGCTGGAGCTGAATGAACCAGACAGTGAGAAAACTCCTGACAGAGACCCAGAAACTCCAAACTCTGGAAGCTCCTAGAAGGTTCCAAAGGGAGAAAGTTTAGTGCTGGGAGCTAATCACAATAAAAGCCAAACAGCACACGAGGGAGCAGGATGAAAGTTTAATTACATGGTGTGGCTAAGCTGTAATTATTAATTACTGACAGCAAAAAATAACTTATTGATCGGGGCCTCTTGCTAATTACCAGGAGGCCTGAGTGTCGTGTTTGCCCGGGGCTCAACTGTCAAAAGCCTCACACAGGAGTGGGGTGGGAGGTGCCCCTGCTGCTCCCACTCCCTTCTCCTGTGTCCCTGTTTCCCTGTGCACGCCTGGAGTCTGGAACATTCTGGAGTGTTAAGAGTTTAGTGTTTTCTATTGGCCGAAGAAGACCCCCGCCCTGCCTGGCCTAGAACAAGGCATCATCCGAGTCTGTCTCGCAAACTTCCTTTCATACATTTCTTCAGCAAACATTTATTGATGGCCTCTCTCTCCTGTCCTCTACTGGAAGGCCAGAGTAGGGGCCAAGAACTTGGTTCCATCGGGAGAGGGAACGATTTGGCTGGGAAAGAAGCCAAATCCTTTACAGCAGACCTGTGCTTAAACAAGGCCTTAATGGCTGACTCTAAGCTGATATGTTAAACTGTATGTTGGTGTGTGTTTGACCTCGTACCTGGATTGCTGGCAGTTAAGCCTATGAGCTAAAGGTAAGGGAGAATGGGCTTGTTTGTCTGACTTGAAAACACATGAAAAGGTCCAGGGAGCTGGTCCATCCGTCCTCCCACCCCACCCCACCCCACCCCACCTCCCTCCGGCTCAGCACAAGCAGCATCTGGCCTGCGTGTACAAGCTTGGTTATGGAGGCCATGCTGCCATGCACAGACTGGTCATTGTACAGCCATGGGTTACATTGCAGGAACAGTTTGCCTTCTGGTGACAGCATGTCTGATCAGTTGGTTTAAAGGGTCTCCTGCTTGGCTAGAAGCCCCCTCTGGGAGTGAGATGGGGGTTGGGTGTGGATTTCCATCCCGGCTCTCCCTGGGGTCCGCTGATGGCCTTGCCGAAGCTGTGGGAATTAGTCATCATGGTTTGGGGCCCTGGTATTCCAATGGTAACAAATGGGCCGGCAGTGACTGCCGGAGTGGCTGGCAAAGGAAGACAAGCTGAAGACAAACCAGTGAGCTTTGTGGGCAAGAGACTGCTTGGGGGGGGTACCCATTTGGAGTGCCTAGGAAAAGGCACCATGGAGGCTGTCCGCTCAGATTACTGGGTGTAGTCCAACAGGTGCCCCCAACCTGTGCTATCTGCCCAGGTACTTCTAGTCTACCATGGCCCTTTTGGGCTCTGCCTCCTTCATGGGGCCAAGCTTGTCCTAAGTCTCAGTTTCCTTATCTGTGAAATGGGGATTCAGTTGAAAATCACATCTATTGGATGATTGTATGAGATTATCCCAATCACCCCTGAGATGCTCTTCCTAAATGTTCAGGATTAATACCATGGGGTGAGGTGACTGGAAGGATGGCAGAACTCCCTCTACCTTCTCCACATGGTCTACCCTGCCATTTCACTGTGCCACTCCCCTGTGCCCACTTCTGTCCCCGTGAGAGCCACCGTGCTCAGCCTGGAGCTCACCGGACACTGGCCTCCCACCGGCCCCGAGCTTCCCGCTGTCACTGTGCCAGGGCCCCCTCCTCCCAGGGGTTCGAGCCCACCCCTTGTTTCCTGCAGGACCTGGCCTAATGTCCCTTTCCAGTCGCTAAGTAACCATGTGATGGCGTCTTTGAGCATGGGCCTGCTGTCTGCCCTACCTCTTCCAGAGCACTGATCTGACATGTGAATGAATGAAGTGAGTGACTGAATGAGTGACTCACTGAATATTGGTCAGCTGGTGGCTTATGAAGTGTCTGTGGTCTCCCCTGAACTTTCCACACCTCCTGTGACACCTAACCCTTACTCTGTCAGGCCACTGAGGCTCCCCGAGTCGGGGAGCGGGGCTGGACCATGGTAGTGGCACTCCTCTCCCCCACTTCTTCCCCACCATTCTCAGCGCTGGCTCCACAGCAGAAGCTGCCTCTAGCAGGCCTGGTTGGCTGGACCTGAGATCCCTACTGAACACCAGCCAGCTGCCCTCACCTCTGTAACGAGGAGGGGTAGATGATTTGGAGTGATGTTCCATTCATGGGGGTGCCATTTGAACTATGTAGGGACCCTCAACCATGCTGTGGGGGGAGGACAGCAAGCGCTTGTGTGGATTCTTGATGACTTCAGCCCCTCTCCCTTCCCTCTGTGCTGGTCACTCAAAGGAGCTGGGAAGTGCAGGCTTCTTCATGCTGGAAAAAGACAGGCAGAGAGGCTTGGAAAAGTGGACTGTCCTCCAGCTGCAAGGTCCGAGTGTCAGGATGAACCCAGAGCCCTGTGATCCCCAGTATCCTGCTACAGCCCAGGGCACCCCTCGGCATCCTCCCCAAGAGTGACAGCCATTTGTGAGTGAGACACATAGACCACTCTGCTGTTAGACACGATGGGCCTGGTCCAGGGTGGACAATAGAGTTCGGAAACAGGCTCTGAGTCTCCCCCCGCCTCTTCTTCCAGACCCTCCTGGCTCTTGGCTTTGCCCTTGGTGTGTGGATCTTGGTAGAACATGAACAGTCCCCTTTCCTGTTTTCTACCATCCCTCCCTCACATGGGGCTGAGATGGCCCCAAATGATTGGAAGTGTCTCCTCCAGGTCATTTGGGACATCAATAGTGGAGCCATACAGGAATCTCCCAAACAGAACAGAGTATGGGGGGGGGCAGGGGGGTGGAAGGCAAGGGTGAAAAAGCAATTCGAGTTTTCTGCCACTGGGAAGCGATTAGTGACCCAGAGGGGCCATGAAATTTTGATGCTGTGATAATTCAGAGGGAAGGAGTTATGACATGCAGTAATGCCATCCACATGGGGAATTCTGGGGAGACCTCTGGTGTCTTGCAGGACTCCCCTTACCCTCTGTCCTTGCTGGAACTTCCCCAGGGTGTCTCTGGAGCTACAGACTGGTAAGGCAGTTGCTGTGTTGTCTGTGAGTCAGGGAGATGATCAGGAGTATGACTGGACACACGGATGCTGGGGTCGTCACAGCTTAATATAAGCTCCTGATGGGACCAGTATCGATTCTCCACTTCCTACTTTGAACTATGCAGAATGCAGCATAGGAGGCCCATGGGGACAGACAGGCCACTGAGGAATCCAACATCGGGACACAACCTGGGTTCAAGTCCTCCCTGCCATTTGCTTTTTTGAGTGACGTTGGCTGAGTGACAGTCTATCTGTGCCAGTTTCTTCTCTCCTTACATGGTTGGCTTGTGGCAGGGATGAATGCCAAGATCTCAGGACTGTGCACTGAAAAAGTCTTGCTATGCCAGCATCATTTTTACCTTCATCTTGGTGACAGGGAAGCAAGGGCAGCTTTGGGGTCAGGACAAGACAGGTGCTCTAGCCCCCAAGACGCTTGTTTCTTTGGTCCTTCTGAATTCTCCAGTGGCAACTAAACTTCTGTTATTGGGAGTTATTTATTAGGTTCAGATATTCTCTGTGATATGGAGAGAGGAAGGGTGGACAAAGTCATCATATTCAACAGACCCAGGTGGAATGCAACCACAACACTTACAAATATAGCTGGCCTGGGGGAAGACGGGGAGAAGGATGGGAGAGATGACACATTGTACTCATCATCTGACTTGTTGAATTGAAACCCCTTTGTACAGCTACTTAAAATTAAGAAATGAAAACATTGCTCGTGGGTGCTATGATTTTAAAAAAAGACTATGTCCAGCTTAAAATTCAAAAGACACCACAAAAAAAACATATTTTAAGCTATTATCAGCTGTTTAAGCCTTTAAGGGAAGTGTTTGTTGGTGGTGGGTTTTTGTTGTTGTTTTTTACTGGATTCTGTCCTAAAACTTCAAATTTCTATGGGTGTCCTTCAGAAAGACCCCATGTGCTCTTTAGCCCATTTAGGAAGGAGATTGGCCACAAAGTCTTAACATCGTTTTGCCAGCCTTGAAGTTCAGGAATATTTAGCCACTTGCACAGATCACTTGACTTAGTAAGAAGGAGAGTCTGGCTTGTACGTGGACCTGGTTTTCATCCCTAAGGCACTGCCAGAAAAAGAAAAAGGAAAAAGAAAGGCAGAGAATGCAGGTCGGGTAACTGCTTTTGATCTAGCCAAGCTATCCATCTTCAGAAAGTACACATCCCTCAACTATGGGCCAGCCTGGGAGATTTGAGAACCATCTCTTGTGATTGCAGACTTCTGTCTAGCCTGGTGGGCACAGGGAGCGGGGTAAGCTACCACTACCCCCCCACTAGACAACCCAAGTCCTCCATTGAGTGTCCATTGATGCCCACAGTGTCTTAGCCCTATGCTCTAGATGCTAAAAGCTGTGTGTCACCCCCTGCCCACAGACCTCTCCTCACTCTGCCCCTATGTACCCCTGTAGTTTCAGCTCTCTGCCCCTACATTACCCTGCTAATTCAGATCACCTCCTCACCACACACACACACACACACACACACACACACACACACACAGTACCACATGTCCCCTTCCCCTTCTCTCTCCTTAAGGATCCCTGTCCCATTTCATTGACTTACATCTCTTTTGTCCCCACGGACCCATGTGACGCCATCCTGAGCCACCAGCTGGAACTCCGCCCCTGAGCTTCGACGCTGTCAGCGAGCCTGTGGGCTAGAGATGTTTCACTGGGCCATTTTGGTCTTGTTGATTCTGAATGATCTCGTAATGTGTGCGAGACGGATTTCTTTAATTATAAGCTCCTTGAGTTTAGATAATAACCCTTCATCAGCCAGGATGAAGGTATTAGACATCAATTATTCTCCCCCAATTAATGAACTCAACTCTTTAAATAAGGGCACTGTAAGAGTGTCAGGGAAAGCCTCAGAGGGAAGGTGACAAGTTACGTTGCCTTGCTGACCCGGGGCCATGTCGTCAGGATTCTCATTGTGTACTTCTAGGGAAGCAAGGGGGTGCCGGTGGGGGTTGCACATCCATTTCCAGATTCTTCCATTGACTACTGTAATGGAGGAGCGGTAGGTACAGCCCGAAGCTGCCCAGTCTGCATCTACATGGCCTTTTTCTTTCTTATAGTTTATCTTTCAAATAAGTGGAAATTTGTATCCTATTCCATGGCCTATCTGAGTTCTAGTCTTCCCTACAAAGAATATTTTCAGCCTAGTGCTGGTGGCTCAAACCTATAATCCTAGGTACTTGGGAGGCTGAGATCTGGTTCAAAGCCAATCTGGGCAGAAAAGTCTATGAGACTCTTATCTACAATTAACCACACATACACACACACACACACACACACACACACACACACACACACAAACCCAGAAAAAACAGAAGTGGAGCTGTGGCTCCGATGGTAGAGCACTGGCCTTAAGGAGAAGGCTAAGCGAGACCACAAGGTCCAGAGTTCGAGCCCCAGTACTGACACACACACACAAAGGCATTTTGCTAGAGGATGTAGTAGGTGTTGCTCCTGGATTGTTGGACTCGCAAGGATATGTATCAAAACCCACTTTGAAAAACTTGAATGAGATACCCTTATATAACACTTGGGTCCAAAATTTTAGGTTGTATCTTCTGGAAACTCCCAAGATGCCTTACTTATGTATTTCAATTCTTTATGTTTTAATTTTTTTCTACAATGTTTTCTATCCATAACCACCGTCTAAAGCAATTGTATCCCCAACACAATTGTCTATAGCCCCTATAACCATCTGCCATAACTGATCTATGATGGGAGAGGTGGTAAGTGTGGTGGGTGGACATCAAGCTCCTGGCCCTGCCCAAGATGCCCTTGCTGTTGGGGTGGTAGATGTTTCTGGCATCACTTTCATCTTCAGCCTCTCTCCTCTGTCTAGACCCCTGGGAGCCTGTCTCCTGCCTCCTCCCTCCTTTTGATTAGGATGGGACAGGATAAACTGACAGGCAACACCAATGGCCAGCACTAGCAGGGTCTGCGGTCTCCTCAGAAGTGCTGGGCTTGGGCTGTGTCCTGCATGGAGCGCTTATCCATGTGGACCTGTGGGTGCCTTCCGGAGAAGCTGAACTTCCTGTCTACATCAACCAGACCCACAGCAGTGGCCTGGCAAGCAGCTGACTGCATTCATTGTCTCTTGCTTAGAAGTCAAGTGACCTTGACAAGTCACTGAATGTTACTGAACTTCAACATTAACAATATCAACAACATGAATACTTTTCTGGCCAACTTCATGTAAAGGCTGGGTGAAGGGCAGATGGGATATCTGTGAAAACTGCCATCCATTTGATGGTTTTCTAAAAAGATTCAACAACAACAAAATTCACTCTAAGGACAACTCAGCTGATAATAATTTAATATGTGGGTTTTCTGTGGTCTATTTGCATTTATCTTCCAGAAGTGACCATCCTCCATGCCAGGGACAGGGAACCTTTTTTTTTTTTTTTTGGTCTTCTGCCAAGGGCCATTTGAATATTTATAACAGTATTGGAGGACCAGAAAGAAAAAAAAAAGATCCATACAGGTAAGTAGCCAATGAGAAGTATGGGAGAATCGTATGTGTCTCTTCTGTCATGTGCCAAATAGCACTCACCAAGCTTGCCTATAGCAGACTTGAATACCCCGCCCTACCCAGATATTACAGGCTCAGTGTTTTCAACAGAGGCTCCATCACCTCCTTATACAGGGAAACAGACCTCAAAGCATTCATCCAAGCCCCCAGGTCTCCACTGAGCAACCAGCCTGGCCCATGGCTGTGGTTTGCCTGTAGCTTCCCTGGCTCACAGCCCCAGGACCAGAGCCAACTCAAGGTCCTGTCTTCAGTCTGTACTCAGCTACTTCTTGCCCTGCCAGCCCTGCAGTCCCCTCCCATGGACAGTGTGCTCACAGCCTGTGACCCTTGAGTTCCTCATGTAGAATGGCCTCTTCCTGCCCTGGTGCAGGCAGGGGGGGTAGGTGGACAGGCAGGCCCTCTCGGCCCCAAGCTGGCGAGGAGGGCCGGGGGGAGTTCCTCATTAGCTCTGCTCCAAGCTCATTATCAGTCTGCGCATCACTGGGTGAGAAATGGCTGTCGTCAGGACGGTAATAAATACACTGCTGTCACTGTTGATGTGATTGCACTAATGAAGAGAAATCAGCCACCAAGAGAGGGCTGCTGTGGGTTGTGGCTTCGGGTGGCTGGAGAGCCCTGTCCACTGCCCATCCTCCCCTCCCCTCCCCTCCCCTTCTCTCCCCTCAATTTAGAGAGGGGGGCAGAGAGGGAGGAGAGGGGAGGTGTTGATATGGCCCCATTTCCTCCTAAGGCTCTGATAAATGGGAACCTAGAAGGTTCAGGAATAAGGGCTATAGTACCATCCTAGGAGGAGATGGAAAGAGGAGACCAGGGCCCCTGCTGGCCTCAGCCTGGGCCCAGGCAGTCACAAGCGGGACCAGCACTGGGTAGTGGTGTTTTGATGGCTCAGCCTTCTTCCCTCTCCAGCTCAGGCTCCAGAGTCCCCTGCAGGAAGGCGTGGGGGGAAACACAAGGCCCATTGTCTGTGTCCCCTGCCACCTCGCCTGCGATGTTAGAATGCATTGTATCTCCAGGAACTTGGGTGCCCTGGCCCAATATGGAGAGCAAGCCTGCACTGGGCAGGATCCAGACAAGCCAAGGCGGACTTGTGGAGGCTGGCAGACAGGGAGAAGGGAGGAGGTTCACACTAGTTGCAATCTAAGCCCTAGGTACCAGTAATTTGGGGCAGGTGGAGTAAAAAGGTATGTCTTTCTGTCTAGGGCCTAGGGAGACACATTCTTGTGGCCCTGGTGTCCATTGACCGGTGAGAGAATGAGGATGGTCAGTAGCAATAGGTCTCACAATTGACCTGGTCACTAACCTAGTGTTTCTGAAACCAAAGCTCTGAAGTAGGGTCTGGAAACCTGCATTTCTAACAGATTCTGGGGCATGACTGGTACTGATCCAAGCCCACACTTTGAGAATTCCTGGCAGACAAGTGTAGTCTCAAATAGCCATGACCCAACGGTGGCTGAACTGAGTCCCTTCTGCCCCAGTAGCCTGTGTCTGCCTCTTCACAGAGGGCTGTAAGAATCTTGATTAATTAGTACATGACATGACCTTGGCCTGTGCCCTTGCAGAGGGCCAAAGAACTGACCTCTACTTGTTCTTATTTCTTCTTCAGAAAGTTATTGCTCTTAATGCCTGTGACAGCCAGTTTTCCTTTATTATATCAAATACCTGAGACAAAAAAGTAAAAGATCTACCTTAATAAAGTAATAGGTACTTGGTTACATTGCTTTGGGCTTATAGGGGCACAGTACATCCTGATGGAAGCCACTGGCAAAGGAGATTCTAATCACAGAGAGCCCAAGAAGTAAAGACAGAGAGGAAGGGCCTGAGGGCCAAAGTCTCCTTTGAGGCCACACCTCTCCTCCGAGGCCACGCCCCATGATGTTACTTCTTCCTTTCCCAGTAGCCCGAGCTTGGGCTGGCAGCTAAGCCTTTACTGGAAGGTCCTCTGGGGGACATTTACCCACATCATGATCATGTTCTTCCTTAAACTATATGAAGCAGGGGGTGGAGGTGTGGCTCAGTTGGCAGAGCACTAGCCAATGAGTGAAAGCGGCCACAGGTACTGAATTTGAGTCCTTGTCTCAGACCAAAAAATGTGTATTTTCTATCCATGCATTTATTTATATAAATATTCATTTATATGTCTTAACATATTTTATATATTTATATAGGTATTTGCATAAATATGAATACATATAAATATTGATATAAATATAAATATCTACTTATATAAATCTATTTATATAAATAAGTGTAAATATATGTATATAACTAATGATACATAAATATTTCTACACAAACATTTGTTTATAGTTTTATATATTTATATAAAAATCTAAAACCAGCTGGGCACCGGTGGCTCATGCCTGTAATCCTAGCTACTCAGGAGGCTGAGATCTGAGGATCATGGTTCAAAGCCAGCCCAGGCAGGAAAGACTGTGAGACTCCTATCTCTAATAAACCACCAGAAAACCCAGCGCCCAGGCTCAGAGTTCAAGCCCCACGACGGACAAAAAAAAAAAAAAAGAATCCAAAACCAGAGGCCTCTCTTCTGGGAGAGGATGGAGCCTGGCTGAGGCTTCAAGGTGACCCTTACGAGCTACTGGATAACCAAAGTTGACAACAAAAGCTATTTGTTCTTCAAGTGTGTTTTGAGCACCTACTATGTGCCCGGTGCGGTACCTGGGTCACCACCCATGGCCAGTGAGTCACCAAGCCTGTTGTTGGTCCTGCGGGGCAGTGCTTGGGTCTGATAGGAACGTGGTGGGTGGTTACAGGGTTCAGAGGGGTGACCTGAGGATGCTTCCTGGAGAAGACATTACTGACTGAGGGGAGGTGAGCCAGAGCTGAGCAGAGGATGTGTGGTGCCCCACCCACCTTCCCTGGAGACACCGGGAAGGACTGGGTTTCCATCCTTGCTGTTGGTGTTTGTAGACCGCAATGATGAACCAACCATGAGACCAGACTGGGCAAGGCCACACCCAGAGACTCAGATGGACGCTCCCCCCCCCCAACCATTTTATAAGAAGCCACACAGACTTAGGAGCCACACAGCAACAAACAAACCCAGATGACATGGCTTCCTCCCTTCTGGGGGAACTTGGAGCTTCCCTGGGGTCAGATTACAAAAAGCTGTCTTGTTTCATGGAGGGTGAGAGAAGGAAGAGTCCCAAGTCGGGGAGCATGGGTTTTCCTCCTCCTTTGCAGGCTCCAACCACCGTGGTGGTCTGCCTTGGGAAGAACTGGGATTTCTCTGCTCGCTCTCTTTCTTTCAGCTGCATCCCCCTCAGTAAGAATCTGAGCTATGGACATGGTTACATCCATGGGAGGGGAGGTGGGAGAGGCAGAGCAGCTGAGGCCTGAGCCAGAGGAGCTGGCTGCAATCCGGGGTCTCCAGGCACAGACAATGAAGCCGGGAGCAGCTCGAAGCAGGACAAGGGCAGTCCCTGGGTGTGGATTGGAGGGGGGCTGGTCTTGGGAGCGCACTGGGTCTGAATGTCTTTGCCAAGTAGGGCAGAGGTGACCACCTAGAGCCGCCCCCAGGACCACTTCATCCCCACCCTCATTTTCTGACTCTGACTCTTATTTTCTGGCCCCAGTCTTGTGGACCTCCTTGCTTAGATGATCCTCTGTTACCCCAACTCTGTGTGTGTGTGTGTCAGGGGTGTGGGAGGGTTAAGGGAGGAGTGGTAGTTTGAACTCAGGACCTTGCGCTTGCTAGGCAAGAGCTTTGCCACTTGGGCCACACACCCAACCCTTTCTGCTTTTTCATTTCACATAAGGTCTTGTGCTTTTTGCCTAGAGCTGGCCTGGGACTTAGATCCTGACATCTCTGCCTCTTACCTAGCTGAGATTACAGGTGTGACCACCATGCCCAGCCTGGGCTTTTTTTGTTTCTTTGCTTTTTGAGATAGGATCTTGATTTCTACCATGGCTAGCCTCAAACTGTACCTCCTGCCTACTGAGATTATAGGCATGTATCACCATGTCCACCTGCCCAAACTCTTGGCCTCAGACATATAAGGCTTGTGTGCTGAGTTCTGGGAAACTACAGTGTGTAATTGGTCCCTACATACTTGGCTTTGGAGTTACCCAGAACTCACAGCACAGGGCAAGAGGTAACATGACAGAAGATACATGCCAGGCATCACTCTAAATGCCTGTGTGCATTCCTCCTCAGAGCCTCTCAGTGACTCTCAGTGTGAAGAGGCACGTTTTCCTCATTATATGGATCAGGAAACTAAGGCTCAGGGAGCTCAAGCAAGTTGCCCAACATCACACAGCTTAGAAATAGCAGATTCAAGAACCAACCCAGGCATTGGGTTCCTAGCCTGTGTTCTTTATCATTAGGTGTGGCAGGAGGCATCTTCACCTCTTCTGCCTCCCCTGGAGACCTTTAATGAGGTTGTCTTCCCATGGCTGACCTCTAACCTCTAGGGTTAAAAGATTGGGGCTGCCAGGCCCTGGTGGCTCATGCCTGTAATCCTAGCTACTCAGGAGACTGAGATCTGAGGATCACAGTTCAAAGCCAGCTTAAGCAGAAAAGTCCATGAGACTCTTATCTCCAATTAATCACCAGAAAACCAGAAGTGGAGCTGTGGCTCAAGTGGTAGAGCACTAGTCTTGAGTAAAAGAGCTCAGGGACAACATCCAGGCCCCCAGTTCAAGCCCTATGATCAAAAGAAAAAACAATGGGGCCAAATTAGCCAAGTCTCAGTTTTTCCATATCTGTTAAATGTGGACTTAAAGCAAATGGCAGAACTCCTTTGTTCTTGCAGGGTTGTTGGAAGGACCGTTGGTGTAATATTTGGGAGCAGCAGGCCCAGTGTGGTACCCTGCATTGGGGGGGGGCGTTGCTGTGAGAGGCCTCGCTGTGCTCCTGACCCCTCTGTGAGAACTCAGCCAGCCTGGGCAGCCTCTGCGCAGGGCCTTGGTCTCAGCCCCCTTCCCCTCTGCAGCTGAACCATGAGCTCCAGGGCAGGGACCCAGGACTGGGCTCCCACGGGAAGAGGTGAGGCTAATGTGTGCTGACCAGCAGGTGTTCCTGGGTGACAAAGCTGTCCCTGTACACCAGGATGGGTGACATGCTGTTATTGTTGCTTGGCAGACACTGCTCACCCCGGCCCTCATGCCCACCCCCCATGTATGAATCCATTTATTTCCTCCATCCCACCCCACCCCATGAGTTCTCAAGTTCAAATGCCATCCTCCTAGCCACCAAAAGGTGGGCCAGTTGAGTTGGTGTGGTAAATGTGAGATGCATTTCACAACCATCCAGCACTGGTCCACAGTGGGCCTCTGTAATGCTGGCCTGGGCCGGACAAAATGGAGATGGGGGCCAACAAATTGACTGTCCCCCCACACAGGGCTCTAAGCTCACAGACCAACCAGGTCCCTGTGAGACTCCAGCCACAGGCCAGGTGGAGACCTTTGTTTTATTCCCCCCTGGCCAGAGCACGCTCTCTTTCCCCATACCATTTTTTTCTAGAATGTACCAGGCCTAAGGAGGCCATTTCTGTCCTGCCTGAGGCTCTACATTGCTTGTCTGCTGTGTCAGATGCCAGCACCTGTTCTTGTGGGTTTAGTTTCTGGACCAGCCTCGAGAGACAGTGAGGGATAAGCTGCAAGCCAGGCCAGAACTTTGAATCAACCCTTCCTGACATTTTCTTTCTCAGTCCCAAAAGAGAAGTGAACGGCTTGACTAGGATTCCACAGAGGCCCTGGGGACAGGCTGGCACAGCTGAGCCACACTCGCCTGGCATTGGGAGCCTGGTGTCCCCTTGGAAGTTTCTTTGGAGAGACCAAGGCTCTAAGGCCGCTGGGCCCCTCCTCTGGTCCCCACCCTGACCAGCTGCTTAGCTGTCACCACAGGGCTGGGGGGGAGGGGGGCTGGGCTCACTCTCAGCTGTTCCTTTCCAGTTCCCAGAAGGTCCTTCTCTTTCTCACTCTCCTGAAGCTTCTGATGAGTTCAGTGAGTTCTCGTCTTTGTGTCACAGAGGGTCTGGCTGTGTGGATGCCTTCTCCAACCCACTGCTGGACCACCCACTCTATTCATAGGTGCCCAGCGCAAAGTGACATCCGGGTACCATGTTGGGACACGGTTAAGAATGTCAAGATGGTGGCAGGTCACGTTAAACAACCTAGAGAGAGTGCACAGCCCCCCCCACACCTCCACAAAGTCTGTCGTATCCACTGGGGAGACCCGCATCATGGGTCCCCTCCCCTCTCCAGGCCCCTCTCTCCGGCTCTGTGACACTAAGTCCAGCCACCTAGGAATAATGTTCTCCTACCATCTCCTCCAAAGTTCTGTTCCCTGTCCCACTGTCTCATGCCTGATAAGGCAAAGAGTAAGGCAGAATAATGAACAAGCCTGGAACCTTCTCCACTTTTGTGCAGGAGGCCCAGGAATGGAGGAGTAAAATGTGGAATTCAGTGTCCAGCACCCGCCTGCCTGGTCTTGTCTGGTATGTGCCTCCCTCCTTCCCTCCCCCCCCCACTATCTCCTTTCTCCTTTCTCTCTCCTCCCCCTTTCTATCCTTTCTCTCCTCTCTTCTTTCTTTACTCTCTCTCCTGTTACTCTCCAGTATTTCTCTTCCTTCTCCCTGCTCGCTCGCTCTCTCTCCCTCCCTCGCTGCCCGCCCCTCTTCCCTTTCCCCTCACCTCCTGAGAGGCATGTACAAAATGTCTCAGGCTTTGAAGCTGGCACAGCCCTGCAGGATCCTGGCCCTGTTGTGGCGTGCTCTGAGCCTCAGGAAGACCCTGACGTTCTCACAGCTCAGGTACCCTATCCGTAAGACTATGCTGGGTATATCAGCCCAGGATGACATTCTAACAAATCCAAAGGTGTTCACTTTGCATCACAGCTCTAGAGGTTTGCGTCCACAAACCCATGGTGAGGAAACTTAACTATGGCTTGAGCGGATGCAAAGCCAAACTGTCACCTCATAGCCAAAGGCTTCAACTCAGGGCCTGAGCTCTGTCCCTGAGCTTCTTTGGCTCAAGGCAAGTGCTTTACTACTTGAGCTACAGTGCCACATCCAGCCTTTTCTGAGTAGTTTATGGGAGATAAAAGTCTCATGGACTTTTCTCCCCCGGCTGGCTTTGAACTGTGATCCTCAGAGCTCAGCCTCCTAAGTAGCTAGGATTTACAGGCATGAGCCATCAGTGCCCAGCTCTTCTTTCCCTTTTGACTGGCTGATTTTTTTGAGGGAGTTTAGGAAAATCCAGAAAAGCTGGCTAGATTTTCTGTCTTCTTTCAGTGGCGTAAAGCAACTGGCACAGAGTAGGTACTCAATAAATTTTACTTCCTATTCGTAGCCTCACCAGGGCCTCTGTTATTCTAATTCTGCCTCCCTGAGTTCAGGCAGTTAACCCTAGGGATCTGGAAACACTGAAGCAGCTCAGGATCAGACTCAAACCAGCAGAAGAACTGAGTAATTGCTCAAGTCTGGGAGTCTTGGGCCTGGCCCCAGCCACTGAGTCAGTATCTGCACTTTCGGACCCCTGGGGAGCCGGTGGGCCCATCAGAATCTGGCGTTCCTTGGCTTGCTGTTGCTATTTCAGGAAGGCAGGGACCTTGCAAATTCATTCCAGCAAGTGGTTCCATCATTTTTCCCCTAGTGTATATGGAGAAGCTGCTGCCTGTTGGTTTTGAAGTCTTGTAGCCCCAGCCCTCGATTTCAGGGAGAGAGCCTAGAACCTGAGCCTGAGAGTTCTGCCTGGTCTACCTCATTGAACAAACAGCCCCAGAGGCCCTGTTTTGCTTTGTCTGCAAGGCTGCCTTTGAGTATGAGAAGGAGAACATGAAGAAGAATCACCCCTTAAATAAACAAATGGAAAATTCTCCGGGGACTGCACAGGAGTGCTCTGAGGGTACCATCACTTATTAAAGGGCAGTTCCCTGCCGGGTGAATCCATTAAACAGCCAGGCTGGCCCTGCCTGTGGGGAGGGAGCTAAGGAAGTCAGAGGCTGGGGATGGCAGGCTGCGGTGGAATTGGCACGGAGGCCCTGCATCCCATCCTAGCATCAACTGAAGGAGGAGTCAGGCTGAGTGTCCCCCTTCCCTGGGGCAGAGCAGAGAGGCAATGGAATGGAGCAGGTCAGGATGCAGGGAACAGAATGGAGCTGGTCAGGGTGCATGCCGTCAGAGGCCCCTAGCTGCTCCCTCTCATCTCCTTCCCCTTTCTCCTCCCACCTACTCAAGGCCCTGGGCACCGGGATGTGGATCCCTCTTCCTCTACCAGCCAATGTGTGAGGCAGGCTTCACACAGTTTCTAGCTCCATGGAGAACCACACAGCTAGGACCTTGGAGCCAGGCTGTCTCTTAGACCCTGAGCAAGTGATTTAACCTCCCTGAGCCTCAGTTTCCCTGTCTGTAAGTCAAGGATGAGAGAACTCACTCCATGAAGATTATGATTTGTAGAAGTGCTTAGGCAAGCGCTTCTGGCATGCAATTGGCATCATATAAATATTAGTTTAATAACTTGATGTAGGAAGCGATGTTCGAATGGAGGCCACTCCCTTGGGGAAGCCGGAAGGCCTTGAGGAAGATGGGACATGACACTGGGAACATAAAGGTGCATGCTGGGAATGCAGAGATGCAAGCAAGCTCAGGAGGGGTTCAAAGCACAGAGATCAAGATGGAGACCATGAATCGAAAGCAGGATGGGTAAGAGAGCAGTCCTATGACCTCATGGAAATAGCCATAAAGAGGCCAGAAGATCAAGGCCCTTGGATTCCAAGCTGTGCGTTATGGAGATCCGGGCATGCCCCACCCCCACCCCAAGCCAGAAAGCAGAACCAGCCCCTCCCATGCAGCTTAGGGTCACCTGAGCATGGCTCCTGGGCCAGCCGAGGTCCTGAAGGTTTCCTATGGTCTTTCTGAGGCCCTGGTCCCATTGAGGGAACCCAGAGGCCCCGCGGGAGGTATGAGGCAGGGAAAGAAAAGATCATTTCTAGCTAAGTGCTGGTGGCTCATACTTGCAATTCGAGCTACTCAGGAGGCTGAACAACAATCTACTACTACTACTACTGATGATGATGATGATAATAATAATAATGATGATGATGATGATGATGATAGCCAGAAATCAAGTGTGGCTCAAGTGGTAGAGTGCCAGTCTTGAGCAAAAAAAGGTAAGGGACAGAACCCAGGCCCTGAGTTCACGACAGCACTTCCCACTGCCCTCCTACTCTTAATGCCATGAGGACAAGGAGGAGGAGAAAGAAGAAAAACATTGAGAATTTTGGTATCCCTCCCTGAGCTAAGAAAAATTTCTCCAGATGTGAAAGTAACTCCTATGTTTTAGAATCTGGAAGGGTAGAAGCTGCTCTGCTCAGAAGGGAGAACAGCACTTCAGCCACGGCTAGCCCACCACCATATCCAACTTTTTCTGTTGAGATGGACTCTCTATCTAGGCTGGCTGGAACCCTACTCCTTCCTGTCTCTGCCTCCCAAGTAGCTAGGGTGTGAACCATGCTGCCTGGCTCCGCCAGTCAATTTTTAAGTTTCACTCATTTTATTTTTCAGTTCTAAGATTTCCATATGGAGATATAAACATGTATAAACATATATGCCCATATACATACATACATAAACACATACATACATGCATGCATAGGTATACATATGTGATTGATAAAATTTTGAACTCTTCAGATACACTGTTATTCATTTGAGGCCCATTGTCATTCATCTCATTGAGTACAGTTACAAGGCTGTTTTAAAATTTGCATCTGTTAATTTCAGTATGTAACCATTACAGCAGGTTCACTACCATTGATAGTGTTTCATCTTGTTAACATGACATTTTTGTGTGTAGACTACATTGGTATGTATTCTGGGCATTGTGTTGTGTGTCATGGGGAGTCTAGATTCTGTAATATTTGCTTCAAAGAGTGTTGGCTTTACCTGTGCTTTAGGGAGAATTAGTTGGTCAGCTCTCCTGGGGCAGTGGCTCAAGTTTCAGCTCAGTTCTTTTAACCTCAGCTGGGTTATGCACAGAGCATCCCTGATTGGAGAGATGAGGGCGCAATCTGTACACAGCATTTAGGGTTCTCCTCTTGGCACTCTCTAGGACTCCCTCTTACCAGAAATATTTACCCTGATTTTTCTTTTTTCCTCCATTTTTTTTTGTTGTTGTTGGTTGTGGGGCTTGAACTCTTGGCCCCGGTGCTGTCCCTCAGCTCTTCAGCTCTACCACTTGAGCAACAATGCCACTTCCAGCTTTTTCAGCTTATGTGGTGCTGAGGAATCGAACCCAGGAATTGAACTCATGCATGCAAGGCAAGCACTCTACCACTGAGCCACCTTCCCAACCCCCCTCTTCTTTTTTTCCTCCAAATTTTGTTTTGTTTTTAATTGGCATACATTACTACTATGAGGGGGTGCGTCTTTATAATTCCATACATGTGTCCAGTATACTTTAAGCAAGTTCAACCCTGCTCTTCTCCTGAATTCTGGACTGTCAGCTTTCTGATGGATGGGAAATTCACATGACATGAAATCGACCACTTTTAAAGCAAATACTTTGGTGGCATTTACCACATTCACCATGTTGAAGAACCACTGCACCTGTCTAGTTTCAAAATACTCTGGTACCCCAAAAAGAAATCCCCTACCCACTAAGCAGTTGCTCCCCATTTCTCCTCCTCTTTGTAGTCCCTAGTAACAGCCAATCTGCAATCTGTATGTGTGGATGTAACTATTCTGGAGATTTCACAGACACAGAGTAATTCCATGTCTGAATCTTTCCACTGAGCATGTCTTCCAGGTCCATCTATGTTGGAACATCATGTATCAGTCCTTTATTTTTATAGCTGAATGAAACCATATGTGATTACCATTCTTTTATCAGTGGGCATGTATTTGAGCATAGCTCCCTTTTGGCTGTGTTAGTCATGTTGCTGTGAATATGTGTGCACATTTTTGTTTGGGTACCTGTTCTCAATTCTTTTAGGGATGTCACCGAGGAGTGGAATTGCTGATTAATATAGGTGCTGATCCTGTGCTTGCTCTGTGGAGGGTTCAACAAACTGTTTTCAATAGTTACTGAATAATAGCATGTCTCATCAGCAGTGTCAAAGTTTCCATGTTTTCACACTAACACTGGTTAACTTCCATTGTGATTATTACTTACCTGGTGGGTGAGACTTTGTGTTTCCCTAATGAGTAAGAATGTTGACCATCTATTCATGTGCTGCTTGACCTCTTTTATTTCTTCCCTGGAAAAATTGCTGTTCAAGCCTTTTGTCCATTTAAATTAATTTTATTTTGTTGTTGAGTTCTTTACATATACTGTATCCTAGACTCTCTCCTTCTATCAATTGTCTCTTTACATTCTTAATAATATCTTGGGATGCATAAAAGTGTTTAATTTTTTAATAGTTATTCTTTGTTTTGTTGTTTTTCACTTTTTTTCCCTTTACTGCCAGTACTGAGTCTTGAATTCAGGACTTGGGTGCTGTCCCTTAGCTTTCTTACCCAAGGCTGATGTTTTACCACTTGAACCACACCTCGACTTCCTAAAAGTGTTTAATTTTGATCAAGTATAAATTAACTGTTTAATTACCTGTGTGATGACTGTGTTTGTGCACAAGTGTGTGTACATGCATGTATAATGTGCCAATACTGGGGGCTTGTACTTGGGGCCTGGATACTATCCCTTAGCTTTTTCCACTCAAGACTAATGCTCTATCACTTGAGACACAATTCTACTTCCAGGTTTTTGGTGGTTAATTGGAGATAAGAATCTCATGGACTTTCCTGTTCAGGCTGGCTTTGAACCATGATTTTTAGATCTCAGCCCCTGGAATAGGTAGGATTATGGACATGAGCCACTGGTGTCCAGCAACTTAAATACATTTTTCTTTCATTATTTTTTAAGACTCCATCCCAAAATCCAAGGTCATCAAAATGTAAACCTATGTTTTCTTCTAAGAGTTTTATAGCTCAGCTCTTCCCATTTTGGATGTTTTCTTATTTTGAGCCAATTTCTGTGTGTGGTGTGAGGTAGGGATTCAACTTCATTCTTCCTCATGAATATTTTTCAATTCTCTTTGTACCATTCGTAGAAGAGGCTATTTATCCCCCATCAAGGTTCTGGACAACCTTGTCAAACATCAGCTGTCTGTAGGTGCATGGAATTATTTCTGGGCTCTCTCTTCTATTGCGTTGTTCTCTCTACCCTAATGAAGGTTCCGCACTGTTTTGACTACTCCAGGTTTGTCCTGTTGGAGATTTAGCCCTATGTGCAGTGCAGATTCGATCATGTCTTCAAATTAAAAGCCACAAAAGCATTATATATCTCTTGCTTCTGAGCAACAAATCCTCTCCAGAGTCTGTCTTTTTGGTTCACTTTCCTGTGCCTTAAGTGATTCCTTCGGGGGTATTTTTGGCTCCAGTGTTGATAGTTGTTAACTGCAAGATGGCTGTTCATTTACCAGCTATGCCCTCTGCCTAGCTGTGTCCTTTCTCCTGCCATTGCCTTCCTTGACTCTCGGTGAGAAGAGCAGGAGTATGGAAGAGTGGGAAGTTACCTGTGCAGGTATTTCCCTGTAGGACACTTCCTGCAGGCACTAAGTGGCCTATGGATTCCAGCCACATTCTTCTTGGTCACAAGGCAGAAAGGATGGCTCCTTCTCCCTCTCATTTTTCAACCCTGTCTCTCCAACCACACAGAGGTTTTCAGTGGTTCCTCTCTGAATAATGAAAAGGCCGTGACTCTAAAAGAGTCGAAGGTGGGGAGCCTGCTACCTCTGGGAGAGTCTGTTGGGTCAATGGGAAATGAGTCAACAGATCCATTGAGCTCTCTCCTTTCACCAGGAGGGCCAAGTTGGCATGAATGACCATCTCTGCCCCCAAATCAAAAGCAAGACTTAAAGGTAGTGGGGGTTAATTAAGAAAGACATTCCTAAGTATCAGAACCATGCCATTTGCATATAACCACACTGTTAGAGTAAATTAGACTCAGCCAGAAAACCACGTGGACATCCAGGTAGGAAGAACAAAGGAAAGGTTCATTGCCAGCAAAGGGACTGGCAAAACCCCATCTCACCGGGTGAGAGGAAGTGAGAAGCGCCTGCTATTGTCTCAGGTGGCCTTTCATAACCTCCAGGATTTGGGGGATCTTGCTGCCTTCTTTGGTCATAGCTATCCCAACGGGGTGCTCTCTCAGGGAAAGGGGGGTGGGGGCTGATCACTTGCTGCCTTTACTACATGGGCCTCATGTTGCCTAGGGAAAGAGCATGTTAAGCCATGAGGGAGGAGGCGTCTGGGCTAACACATTATGATAATTGGGCTCAGCCAATGACCCTTTTCTTATTTACCAGTAAGCGACCTTGTCTGGGGTTCCAGGTCTCTCCTGGGTGCCCTGGATGGGTGGCATACCCCTCTGTCCTTGCCTTCCTTTCTCAGTATCTTGTATTCTTGGCATGCTAGACTGGACTTAGAGGTTAATTCATTGGAGGAGAGCTTGCACTGATTTCTCTGCTTGGTTGAAGGTATTCAAATCCTGCTTCTTTTTTTTTTTCTTTTTTTTTTTTGTCTCAGCACAAGGTGGTTTTCTAGTTAGGTGTTTTGGGTTTTGCTGTGTCCTCCAAGGTGGGGGAGGGCGGGGAGGGGTGGAAGAAATGTCATCCCAGAGAGGTCTTATCAGACCTCCCTTCTTGTTACCCTCCTTGTCTCCTGGAGGCAGATCAAGAATTCTTTGGTTAGTAGGCATAAAGTGCTTTGAAAACATAAACTGTTAAGTGGCATCGGGCTGGGCTCAGCAATTATTTATGCTTTCAGAAGAGCCAGTTAATTCACCCCCAGAGAGACTCGTATTGGCGGAAGAGGGGATGATAAATCACTCTGAAGGATGCAAATAGCAGGGACCCCCCTCCCTACACCCCTCACCCCACCATAAACTCCCTGTCCCTGGAGACCCTGGCCTGAGTATATTGGATGGGCAGCAAGTACTCTCTGCAGCCTGGGTACTGCCCACTTACAGCCTTCAGCCCCACATGGCAAGAGTTCAAGATCAGCTAGGAGCCGGAAGGGACCCCCAAAAGTCTCTAGACTCACCCCCTACCTTAGATCAAGACTGTGCTCCACATTTCCCTAAACTCTGCAGAGATCACATGGCAGAGACTTTCTGAGAAAAGCACCTGGGTGCTCTCAGGTCCGTGGGAGCGCCTCCCTGGTGACAGGCACCTCGTTGGCAATTGTGAGCCCACAGCATGCTCACAGTATGCTTCCTGCATTTGTTCAGTAAAGTCATTCATTCATTCACCCCCCCCCACACACTTCCATGCCAGACATGGGCATGTGAAATCCACCTCCCCTCATTCCTTCTTTCTCCCCAGCTTCCTGGAACATGGCTTCTCTGCCTCTTTCTCCCCCTCCCTTCTCAGCCATCTCCCTTCAGACCTACCCGGCCTCAGGGTCCTGAGTCCTGAGTCCCATCCTTTTCCAGACATCCCACCCCCTGAGCACCTCACTCACTCGGCTCTCCTGGGCCTTCCTGGGGCTGGGCTGAGCCAGGAAGTGGCTCTCCTAGCCCTAAAACACTTGCTTTTCCACAAAACCTAGCTGTGCTGGTTGGTTTCTTACTTTCCTCCTCTAATACCGACTCAGAATGGTCATTTTTCCAAGCCGCAAACACCCAGAACTAAAACTCCATTACTCCAGAAAACAGATCTGCTGCCATGGGGTAATTCAGCCAGGAAGACAAACTGAACCAAACCAACATAGCAAGCGAAGACAAGCACGCGTTCAGTACAGGTGACTACTCTCCCCACACGGAGCAGCCTGCCCCTCACCGGAGCTTTCATGTGAGCCGGGAGTCTGGCCTGGGGCCTAGGAGGCCACGCAGGGAGCAGGGGACAGAAGCATGGACAGGGTGGGGAACATGAGGAGGGTGGCATCCTGGGGCCGTTGAGGGCAGATCGCATGGAAACCTCCACACTTGCCTTTCTGGTCCCTTCGTGACACTGGGGCAAGAGGAACTGCCAGTTCTAGAAACTGGGTGAGTCTGCTTGTGCAGACCAGCAGGGTGGAAGCAGAGGGAGGGGTGTGTCCACGTGTATGTGTTTATACACACATGTGTGTTTTGTGCTGTGTATGCTACGTGCATGTATATATATATATATATATTTGTGCATTCATGTATGAAAGTGCATGCAGGTATGTATGTGTGCATTGTGTTTTTGCATGTGTGCATGTGTATGCATGCATGTGTGTATAGGTATGGATATCTGTATGTGTTTCTCTTTTCACATGACTGGCTTGCAAGCATGGCTGTAGGACCAGCTCACCCACCTCCCTGCTTTTCTGTGTCATCATCCAGGACGTCAGCAGTCAGGAGATTTCCTCCCCACCAGCCTCAGCAACCACTTGGTTATGCATTGGACAGGGCAAAGACAGGAGATGCAGAAAGGGATGGGACATGGGGACAGGCTCTGGGGCTCCTGCCTCCCTCGTGAACCCCATGCACCTGCCCACCTAGGTGTTCTCTATGTGCTGGGCAGAGAACACATGGCCACTCACCATGACCTCTGCGTGGTCACGCGTGGACTTGGCCTTTGGTAGAAGGGCAGTGGCCGTAGTCAGGACATCTTCAGGACAATAGAGGGCCTGGAGCCAGGCTCAGCTCTGCTGGTGACTGGTTTGGGTGCCTCAGATATTACATCCAACCCCATTTACCTGAAAGGGGGGTGCCTCCAAGACCCCCCCCAGTGGACAGCAACAAGCTATCTATACTGTGTTTTTTCCTATATATGCATGTTTGTGATAAAGCTCAGTTTACAAATTGGATACAATTAGAGATCAGCAACAATCACTAATAACAAAGTAGAACCATTATAACAACATACCTTCCTAAAGGTTATCTAAAACAGAGAAATGGTTTCTTTCTGGAACTTTCTATTCCATGTAATATTATTGGGCCACAGTTGACCTGGTCTAAGTGGAACTGCAGAAAGGGAAATCACAGATGACTGTACTTTCCTGTGGGGCCTTGAATCCATCAGCAGCAAAGCCGGTGATATCTAAGGCTGCTTGTCTCCTTCTAGATCTTTCCAGGTAGGACTCTAGATCGGCATCCTGCACACATGAGACCACAGCGACCCCACCGAGTGTGTGTGTGTGTGTGTGTGTGTGTGTGTGTGTGTGTGTGTGTGTGTGCACGCCATGTGTCGACGTGGTCCACTGGGCTGGAGAATCCAAACCAAAACAAGAATGAGAATATGGACAGGGCCTGCATCCTCAGTGTGCTGTGTCCCCATCAGCATGATTTGCACAGTGTTCTGGGGGTGGCCGTGGAGAGCTCTTTTGGAGATGTGTTTTCTCAGTCCCAACCTCCATCCTAGCCTAGACTTGCAGTCTAATGTAGATGACCCACACCAGGGCAACCCAACAGGACTTTTAAATTGAGCACGGAGGGGGCAGTGTCAGGGTTTTTTAGGTAAATGGAGGCAGGCAGCTGGTGGGGGGGGGAGGTCTGTAGACCAAGTCTGCAGCTGGTGGGGGAAGGGGAGGGCCAGGTCTGCAGAGGGAGTAGGAAGCACTCCAGGCACTCCATGCTGGGCAAATTGGCAAGAACAAGGGCCTAGAGGCTAGAAATATTGCACACACTTCAGGTCAAAGGGCAGACAAGAAGCCAGGGAGGGGTGGAAGCCTTCTTGTAGACCCTGTGGGCCCATCTTCTGCACCAAAGTGGTCTGGACAGTGAGTCTTCATTCCCTCCCTCTTTCCTTCCTTTCCCCCTTTCTTTCCTCACTCCCTCCTTCCCTCCTCCTCCACCACCTCCTCCTCTACCACCTCCTCTTCCACTTCCTCTTCCCTTTTCTCTTCTCCTCCTCTTCCTTCTCATCCCCCCACCCCCCACCAAAGACTAGATGTTTCAATTGCTAGATCTCCCTGGAGGATAAGTTTAGTTATGCAGTGCAGGCTCTTTGACTCCTCAAAGTCCCCCATACACTCCCTTCTTCTCTTTTGCAACAAGTAGCTGGATCTTTGTTACTTCCTTCACTATGGAATTCAAGAGGGCGTCTCCCCAGATCCCACCCTCTCCCCTTCCCCCAGCCTTGGCCAGCTGTGGGCCCAAAATAGCCAGGAAGGTAGGGCAGCTGGGAGGGGTGACATGCCACCAAGAGGGGGTTGGTCAGCCAACAAAGGGGTCCAGGACAGTGTGATGGATGGATGAGCACATGCGGGTGGCAGGGCCTGGCACAAAGGCTCCAATTTCACAAGCCTGCCTTCCCAGTGCCTGCAAACAGCTGACAGCCATGGAAAGTGGATGAAATGGGATTAGAACATCCTTTCCAAAGACAGCACGGACTGCAGAGCATGACAATACGGCCCCTGTCCCGCTGGCTTCCTGGCTAATTCTGCCAGCCTGGAACCATCTCTCCCCTAGGGGCCTGGGGCAGGGGACCTGGGGAGTGGCGGGGTGGGGGTGGGAGAGGAAGACCGTGGAGTGCAAGCAGGAGCAGTACCACAATTGGTGTCTCCACAGAAGCCAGGCTGGAGGCCACGGAGAGTTGTAGCTCCGCCAAAGGTCACCTTGTCCGTCTTCCTACCCGCTGCTCAGCTGTAGGTTCATGGCAGCCCCTTTTCCAGTCTACTGTCTTGAACTGACCTTCACCAGACTCTGCAGAATCCATGGACAGTCCTTGGGGCCAGCTTCCTTCCCTACCATGCAGCAGGATGGCCGTGGGAAGGCCTCAGTACCTTTCTCTGTAAGAGGAGATTATTTTCCCACCCAGTCACCTTGATGGGAGATCAAAGAACACACAGCACCCAGCTGGTGTAAGAAGCATGCAATAGGCTGATGTTATTGTTGTTGTTATTTGTTATTGTTGTGGTTTGCCTGCTAAGGACCACCACAGCTGGCCCACGTGTATCTGGGTCAGGGCCAGCCAGCGGCCACTGTGTGATTTATGTTTATCCTCGCTCTCTTGAAAAGGCTGTGGCAGGGGTGAAAGGAATTGATGTTTATTTTGATAACGAGTTCTCCCTGCGTTTGCAAACTAATAAAATCAACTCATTAGGCTGCATGTTTAATTCACAACTGTACTGTGGGGAGACTTCCCTGGTGGCTGATGGGTAACATGGGCTCCTTTCTGAGCTGGGGGGGGCGGTCAGGGAGGGGTGGGAGGGTGGCTGTAGTATTTAAAATCTCTGTGACCAGCAGCATGTGTGGGTCTGGGAGACGTTATTCCTCCTTCCACATGCCAAGGTCCAGCCCCAGAGTCCTTGTGAGCCCAGAACCAGGAGCCCAACTCCTCCTGTCCCTGACTCCTAACCAGGGGTAGGAAAGGGGCCAAAGCTGGACTGATCCCTTTCAAAGCTGGCATGGTGAGGGGGGTGGGGTGGAGTGAGTGGAACACTCAGAGAGGGTATAGGAGTCTGCAACTTTTAGAGTATCACTCAAGGGCTCTCTGCCCCTTGCCTGGAGACCTCTAGGGGGCAGTGGTTCTAGGCCATCCTACACTTTTACAAGCCCGTTTTGTCAGTAGAGGATCCCTTTCTCCTCATCAGAGCTCTGTGCACCTCAGGGGATGCTAGAAGCATCCAAGAGGGTCTCTTCCTCCTCCCCTGCTCCGATCCTTTGGTACAAGGAGAGGCCCTGGAGGTCTTAAGCGCTGCACAAGCGTCACCTCCCACCAACCTCATGTGGAGTGGCGGGAAAGAGCTGTGTGATGTCTCCCACCCTGAGCCCTTCCACCCCTCCTCATTTGTTCTCTTTACAGCACCGTGGCAGGCGGCCTCTCCCTCGCTTCCCTTCCTCGAATAAGCCCTTCTTGGGCTGGTACCCCATACCCTGCCCCAAAGCTGCCCTGTGGGGTTCTCAGTCCTTCGTTGTCTTCTCTGGGCCCATCCTGCCCTTGGCTGGGCACCTCCCTCGCTGGCTTCCTGGGGCTCCAGCCCCGCTCTCTCAGCTGTGTTCTGCGCCCCTGCCACCACCCACACCTCTCCATCCCAGACCTGCCTCTCCAACTCCACACCCCCCTATCCGACTTGGGGTTTTTGTAGATGGCCACGTCATCTCAACCTAACACACCCAAGGTCTCCCAAACTCCTGGTATACCCCTCCAGCAGCTTTGGGAGGGTGCATGTGTCCACACCCAAAACCTTAAGTTAGTCTTTTTTTTTTGTCAGTTGTGGGGCTTGAACTCTGGGCCTGGGCGCTGTCCCTCAGCTCTTCAGCTCAAGGTGAGCGCTCTACCACTTGAGCTACAGCGCCACTTCCGGTTTTCTGGTGGTTTATTAGAGATAGGAGTCTCCCGGTCTCTCCTGCCCAGGCTGGCTTTGAACTGCAATCCTCAGATCTCAGCCTCCTGAATAGCTAGGATTACAGGTGTGAGCCACCAGCACCCGGCTTAAGTTAGTCTTGACTGCTTCTCCTCAGACCCCACCTCCAACCTGAAGGGATAGCCGGGTGAATGAGATTCAGACTATACACATATAACGAGATCCGTTCATCTTACCACCCACCTCTCCTGCCACCCTGGTCCCTACCACCATCCTCTGTTCTTGGACCACTCTGGTAACCCCAGCTCACTAGACAATAGCCATGGTCACCCTTAAAAAATCTCTATCTTTATCTCTATATCTGTATCTATAGCCAGCTAGGTGTGGTGGCTCATAGATGCCATTTATCCTAGTTACTAGAGAGGCTGAGATTGGGAGGATCATGGTTCCAGGCCAGTTCAGCAAAAAGTTTGGGAGAACACCATCTCAACCAATAGCTTGGTGGTGGCACATGCCTGTCTTTCCAGCCCCAGAGGAGGCTGAGATCAAGAGGCCCTCAGAGCCGATACAGACACAGGGGTTTACCTGCTGTTAACATTTTCTTACCTCTAAAAGCTCCTCCTCGCCTGTACCCACTAAGCACCTCTCCTGCCCTACTTTAGAAGAGGAGCTCTGTGAGCCACCCTGGCCCTCATTTTGGGGGGGGATGGCTACTGCTCTCAGGAGGGGGGAGGGGGCTCCTTGGACCCCTGCTGCTCCGAGAACCACTCATCTGCGTTAGTTGAAGCGTGAAGCAAAGTAATAATAAGAAACAAGCTCCATGCACCCCCCCCCCGCCTCCAGTTACCCCCACAAACAAATAGGATGTTTGCAAAAGAAAACCAATGCAGCCCATCTCTGCTAATTAGATCGTATCAGGGCTCCTGCAAGGCCGGCTCATTTTGCTTGTTTGATGGTCTGAGTGTAGGGGTTTTTGTTGTTGTTGTTTGTTTTTCTTTCTTGTTTTCCTTAGCACACAGGAAGGGATGTGCCAGCTCCAGCTTCCTGTGGGCTCGCTGGGTTGGCAGGGAAGGTGGCGGAGGGGGGCGGGTAATCTGCTTTCTCAGGCTTGGTGAGTCCTGGGAGTCTGAGTATGGAGGACTGAGAGAAGAGACTGCTGGGTTGCTGGTTCCCCCCACCCTCACCAAGCATTTGGAGCTGCCATTATGCATGGAACACCCCCACAAAGGTCTGGGATGGGGGAGGATCTGTCAGCTCTGGTCAGAGTTAGTGGAGGCTCCATTAGAGCCTCCTGGGGCACAGAAGTGAGGATGGAGTAACAAGGAATTCCTCCAGCACAGCGGCGGGGGGGCGGGGGATAAGGAGGAAGATGCTGAGCTGACTCGCATAGGAAGAGAGGGATTCCAGAGCTGGCATTACTCAGTCTTCAGCCTTGCCCTAACTGTTTCTCTAAGAGGTGATGAGCCTTCAAACGGAGTCCTCCTCTACCTAGCCTTCAGCCAGCCCCTTCCGCACTCGATCTGTGGATGGGGCCAGGATCCAGGCCTGGCCAGTACCTTCCGCCCCTCCCCTGGTGCCTTGCCTGCTCAGCCTGTCACCCCAGCAGTCCTCCCTACCTGGAAGACCCCTCACACCCCTGCCTGCCTACCTGCTCACCACCTCCCTGCTCCCACCCCTCCCCCGAGGCCTCGGGGTCAAGGTGACCTGAGATTCCCCACGTCCACAAAACCAGTGAGGCCTCTGTGACTGGCCCTGGGGTGGCCGCCCTTCTCTTTGTGCCCCCCCTGGGGGGGGTTGTGGGCTCACTCCTTCCCCCTTCTCTTGGGAGGGCCTTCTCTTCCTGAAGTGTGACAATACCATGTCCCCCGTCCCTCGTGGTCTCATTTGACCCATCTGTGCCCACTTCATTGCCACTCCCAGCTACTGCCCAGGTGTCTCCGTGGCCCACCTCTGCTGTACCCCTCCAGTATTCCTGGATTTGGGGTTCATCAGTGGGAGGGCTGCTGAGACCCCACATAACTGCTTGTTTCTCCACACCAAAGAAAAGCCCACGGATCTTTTGCAAATGGGGGCGTTGTATGTGTCCCTGTCGTGGGCCAGTGACTCACTCCCACCATCACCAGGGGAAAGCTAGGGGTGCTGCAGTGCCAGCTCCACATCCCCTGGGAAGGGTATGAAGGATGTGGGGTGGTGGCGAGGGGCTGGTCCTGACCAGACGCTTGCTGGTCTCTGAGCTAACTTTTCCACTCTTCAGGGAAGGAATGTGGGAGGTTTTGCTGTGCAGGTCGGCTGGCAGGCTGGCTGGCTGGACCAGCTGAATGGGGCTCTGTTCTGAGGAGAGACACACTCCAGTGTGTGTGTGTGTGTGTGTGAGTGTGTGTGTGTGTGTGTGTGTGTGGTGCTGGGGCTCTGTTCTGAGGAGAGACTGGGGACCACTCCAGAGTGTGTGTGCGTGTGTGTGTGTGTGTGTCTGTGTGGTGCATGCTCAGGACTTCCACAGGACCCCACCTGGAAACTGCTCCCAGCCTCTCCCTGGAAACAAACACTGTGGCCAGGCAGCTGACGTGTTGGTGCCTGTGTCCAGGAGTTGCCCGGGCAGGGCGTTCCCACATGTGGCCGACTCCGGCGGACATGTTGCCCACTTGGCCCTAGGTTCTGAGACGGGCATTGTCTTCCTGCCAAATGACGTTGCTGGTAGGTTCTCCTCTTCTTTTCCCCCCTGCCCTCTATTTGTGAGCCATCTCCCTCATGGCTCCTGGTTTCTGTTCCCCCAGAAATGGCCCAGGTAAGGGCTGGCCTCAAAGGGTCTTGGGGGAACCAGGGCCTGTATGGTGAAAGTTGCTGGATATGCCTAAAGTACACTCTTATCTCCACTGCTCATGATTTCTGTGTGACATCTGGCAACTTTCTGAACCTCTCTGAACCTTGGTTTCCTTTTAAGAAGGACTGTTTTAGCTAGTGTTAAGGAGTAATCATAAGTGCTATTTGAAAAGTGCCCAGAAGAAGATTCAGCAGCAACAAGGTCCTGGCCCATGTGGCGTCTGTCACCCCAGGATGTTGCTTGTGTTGGGACTCAGGGATGGGGTTTCCATCTTTTTGTTGTTGGTGGTGGTGGTCGAGGGGCTTGAACTCTGGACCTGGGCTCTGTCCCTCAGCTCAAGGCTAGCGCTCTACCACTTGAGCCACAGCACCACTTCTGGCTTTTTCTGTTTATGTGGTGCTGAGGAGTCGAACCCAGGGCCTCATGCATGCAAGGCAAGCACTCTACCACCAAACCATCTTTCCAGCCCCATTTCCCTCCACCTTAGAAGCATGGTCAAACTTGGGGTGTTTTGGAATCTTCTAATGGAAAGGACTTCGGTGCTCAGCATGAGTCCTTCCCTCTGAGCCCAAAGTTTCTCTGGCACATGATGGGCCATGGCTGGGCCCCATTGGGACAGGAAGCTTCCCCATGGCAGGGTAAGCCTTATTCTACCAAGCCCACGTGCTCCACCAAATATGGAAAGGCTGGGGGAGCATTGCAGGGGTGGGGGGAGAGGAGGCTGCTTAGACCTTCCTCATCTCTGCATGCTCAGGGGACAGGCAACGTCTGCAGACATTTTGGTGGTCACAGCCCTGAGGAGAAGTGTTGAGGGATCGAGTGGGTGGAGGCCAAGGAGGCTGCTAACTGCCAGTCAGGGACAGGAGAGGCCCAGGGCAAAGCCTGGTCCTGCCCAAGCCCCCAACAGCGTGAGGTAGAGAAAAACCCTACATTCAACTAACATCCGGCCAGCAGGATAGGCCAGGCCCAAACACAGAGCTCCTTGTGTGGTTTCCTGGGGTTGGAGACACTGAAGAGCAGGAGAGAGACTCATGCAATTCCATTTCCGCGTGGCGAAGAAGGAAGACCTCGTGAAGGAACACTATAAAATAATCCCAGCTGTCTTTACAAACGTCCGGGTATTGGTTCATTAGCACCTGTGGAGCACCAGGCACCCTGCTAAGGGGTAGAGATTGTTAGACTCCAGGGGAGAAGATAGTCTTGGGGTGTCTATGAAAGGGCTGCATGCAGTGCTGGGGAGACAGCGTGGAGAAACTGGTCTGGCCGCATCCGTGTCCAGGCTCCCTGCCCAACATCCCCTGGAGACAGAGAGTTGGAGTGTGCGGCCAGCACTCCCATTTTGGTCTCTGGACCTTGTGTGTGGATTCTTGGTGGGCATGGAGTCTAAACCTGGCCTCAGTGCTACCCTGCCTTATTTATATGTAACCTTGGTGTGTGGATTGCTCAAACTCTGGGTCTCAGTTTCCCAAACCTATGCAACCTGCCCGCCCACTTGTGTTTGTTTCCTGTGGCAACCACACAAAGCACTATCCATGGAGTGAGTGACTGTGGTGTGGGCAGGGTTGGCTGGCTGTGGAGGCCAGAAGGAGGGTCAGTTCTGTACCTCCATCCTCTGGCTGGGTGCTCACACCCATACTTGGTACTCCCTGGTGTAAACATATCACTGCAAGCGCAGGGCCTCCTCTGCCCTGTCTCCCATCTGTGTGCAGATTGTCCCCCCTTCCTAGAAGGGTACCATCACCGGATGAGTGCCCACCCTCTCCGGAGCTAACTTCTTTAACCCGAAGACATTTGCAATGACCCTGTTCCAAAAGGAGGTCACATGTTGAGGTTTTGGGTAGAGGAGGAAACACTCCCAAAGGGAACAAGCAATTGAACCTCCATCATAAATCGCGATGCAGGCTCTGAAGACCCCAGGCCTCTGTTGAGTTCCTGGGCTCCCAGCTTCCAGCCCCTGATGAACCCAGGCAGGCTTGGGCAGAGATTGGAATGCAAAGGAGAAAGCAGCCTGGATGAGTGAACGGGTCTGAGCCTCTCCAAGGACAGGCAAAGGACAGTCACTGGAGGGAGGAGTGGAGGGGGCTGGGATGGGGGGGGGTAAGGGGTACTGTTTGTTTCCAGGACAATAAATGCCTCTTGATGGGCTGTGGTTTGCACAGGGACCTGATGCCAGATCGAGTTGTCTGCATTGATTAGGTGGCCACAGAACCCTGCCACAGAGCTGGGAAGAGCTGGAGGGCTGCCTGATGGCCGGTCCTCAAACCATTCCCAGACAGCCTCTGAATGGCTTGCAAAGTTTGGGACTGAATGGCCCCGAGCAGGTGAGGCTCTGCCCTAGAGAGGGCCTGTGTGTGCCTGAGATGGGGCAGTTCTGACTCTGGACCCAGAGGCCCGTCAGCCTCTGCCTGCCCCCCTCCCAGCCTCCCTCCCTCCCTAGGGCTGGCAGCAGTGGGAGGCCCCTTGGGAGGCAGCCCCGTGTTGAATGGACAAATTACCATCCCTGTTAGCAGCACGTGCAGGGCTTTGGGGGATCAAGGGAAGCTGGTGTTTGGGAAAGCGCCACTCATGTAATGAAGAGATGAATTCCAGATGTGGCCTCTGGCCAGCAGACAGCTGCTGTCCTTGGGCGTCTGGAGGAGCTCAAGCTACCGGAGAGACTGAGGATGAGGCCAGGATGACAGCAGCAGGAGGATGATCAGGCTGCCCAAGACTCAGACTTACGGGGTCAGCGTCCCCTCCGTTTCCAATACAAGGACCCCGGGGCCAAAGGCAGAGAGGCTGCATGACTGGCTCTTTATGCAGCAACCATAGTTTGAGAAAACACCATCATGACACAGACTATATTGTATGGGGGGGGTCGTATCTGATGGGTGTTTTTTATATCACATTTATTCTAACAATAGCCACCAGCTTCTGACAAATGACCAGAGGTTAGAGGGAGGAGGTTAGAGGTCAGAAGTTAGTAGCGAGAGTTTGATACCCCCTGTATGGAGGGACCCACCCCCACCCCAGAACAGTTCAAGGGCCCTTGGAAGCAGTATTGGAGACCACTGGCTCAGGTATCCAGAGGTCAGGAGCTGACCAGATCTTATCAGGGCCTAGAGAGGGAACAGGAGGTGGGGGGGGGGTGAGCGGGGGGAGGGGGCTCTCTGGCGCTTCCCTGAGACCCCCCCAGTCAAGGGGAATGGCTTAAAATGGAAGCTTTAGGTTTTTCTGGTTTTGTTTTTCCACAGCAGTAGGCTTTGAACTCAAGGCCTCCTGCTCTCTAGACAAGTGCTCTGCCACTTGAATCCCACTTCCGTCCTTTTGCTTTGAGTTTGTGCTTCAGATAGGCTCAATGCTTTTGCCTGCTCTGGCCTCAGATCCCAATCCTCCGGCCTCTGTCTCCTGAGTAGCTGGAGTGACGGGTGTGTGCCATCATGTCCAACCTGAGGAAGGAGTTTCGAGCTATACTTCAAGGAAGAAAAAGAAGAAATTTGGTTTAATGCATGTTCTCTTCCCTCCTCCCTCTTTTCCCCCTTTCTCTTTTCTCCCCCACCTTCCTTCTCTCCTCCCTCCTCTCCTCTCTCCATTCCTGCTTTCCTCTGTCCAGTTGTACTGAATACTTCGAGCAATAATCACTGGGTCTGGCTCATTGTATAGAACACAACAGTCTTAGCCTTCTAGAAGCTTCTAAGCTTCCTGGAAGCTTTCAGTTCAGGGAGTGGGGGGGGGGGTTGGTTGGGCAATACCCTTCCCAATTGCTCCTTAATCAGAAACATCTATTTTCTTCTTTTGGGGACTAGTCTAAAATTTTTGCTTAGAGAAATGGTCCCACTACATTGGCTCAAAAACAACCAGGGATAGCCAGGTTCTGGTGGCTCACACCTGTAATCCTAGCTACTCAGGAGGTTGAGATCTGAGGATCATGGTTCAAAGCCAGCCTGGGCAGGGAAGTCCATGAGACTCTTTAATTAATCACCAGAAAACCAGAAGTGGCGCTGTGGCTCAAAGAGGAAAGGATAGGAAAAGAGAAAAAGCAAAAAGCAAAAACAACAACCAGGGCTGCAGTTCGCTAGCGCTTGCAGGAATGGAGGGCGAGGCAGAGAGGTGCTGTGACTCACCCAGGTTCTATCTTCTGAGTGGCAGAGCCCCTTCGCTGGAGGAAGCTGACCACCCAGCTCATGGCTGGAAGCTTCCTTTCCACCAGAGGTTAGTGAGTGAAGAGCAGAAGGGAGTGAACAAGCACCAGGCAGGGGAGCGGGAAGGGACAGGCGCTATCTGTGTTATAGATTTTATCGAGTCATAAACAAGGCTGAGGATAAACAATTAAAACTGGCTGATGCATGGGACTGCTCGGCCAGCTAGCTGGCAGGGAGGCCCGTGCCACGGGAACAGTCCTGCCTGGCTGGGCACAGCTGCCACCAAGTGCCCCAGGGGCCTGACCTATGAGGGCACAGGACCTCCCAGCCCTTCTCCCAGCCCTAGCAAGCTGCCTCTCAGCCCAGTGGATTCTTTTAATCTCTTTTATGTGCTTTAGATGGAGGAGATGGAGGAGACAGTGCTGATGAAGGTGGGAGAGGGGAGTTCTAGAACCTTCTCTGCCCCCTGGGGAAACATGATGAGAAAAGTCCTAAGTTGAGGGCCCCTAAGGCTCATTCTTCTCTCTGGCCACCGACTGGCTGGGAGGGGACATCAGAACCACTCAGAGACTCTCGGAACCTCTGTTTCCTCATCTGTGGCACTGGATGGAGAACGTTGAGCTACGTGGGGATGTTGCTAAAATGAAATAAAGGGACACGTGTACAAGCACACTGTAAAGACACGCATTAATAAGACCAGAGCGGAAGGAGTCGTGAATGCAGGGCGGGAGGCACCCTGGCACCTCCTGACTACACTAATTCTGTGCTCTCCAGGCTTGGAACTCTGCCTGGGAGTTGCAAACATCATTTTGGAAAGGCCTACAAGCAAAGGATTATGATCCCCCATTTATCAGAACCAAGATTCCTGCAGTTAGATGATTCTAAGACTGGGCTGAGAGGTGATCACAGATGCATCATGTGATTCCAAGGTCCAGAAATCTCACTGCATTCGGGTCATCTTCCCCAAGGCCAGTTTTACCCCTTCAGCGTCAGCAGTAGGGGAGACTGGAGGCCCATGGAGGTCCTCGGAGGCAGAGTCTCCACCTTGTGAGATGGGGGAGAGAGGGAATGCTGAAAACAAGCCAGGGGAAGGACTCAAGCACACAAATAGACACAGGCTCTACTGGCAGAGCCTAAACTGGCCCAGCATGGTCAGGAATGGGCCCAGGACACCTTGCAGGTAAGCCACCATGCTAAGGTGAGCCGGACCTGCTTCTTCAGCATGGAGCAGAAATAGATGGAAGTGAGGAGACAGTCCCTGGACTATCAGAGTCCCCGAGAAGGAAGGATAGTCAGGGTCCCACCCCTTCTGTTCTGGGCAGGAAGTGGAGAGAGGCCAGCCCCTTGGTGGAAGCCAGCATCCAGCATGCTCTTCATCCTGTGCTGTGATGCGGGCACTGTGGCAGGGAGCTGTCACTGGGCACCGCCAGTGTGATGGGGGAGTGTTCAGTGGACACTGGGACCAGCTGCCCTGTGTTGTGACCCATGTTTCCCCCTCCTCATCTCCCTCATTGGGAGACCACTGGGACCCCCCTGCGTGGGGAGGAAGGATGGCCACAAGCTCCAGTTATGGCCCCCATCAAAGGCCAGGACCCAGGCAAAAAGGACGGGAAGAATATACAACTACACAAATGCATTAAGTAACATGTATCTCCCATGGTTCTGTGAGATACAAAATGCCTTCATGCATCAAGCAGTTCTTTACAGATGAACAAGGCTTGTAGAGGTTGAGTGCCGTGACCTGTCTGCAGTCTCTGGCCAAGTTTGTTTGTTTGTTTGTTTCCCATACCAGGCCACCTTTAAGGGACAGAAGGAAGCCCCTTCCAGCCACCATCTGCATGGGGTGGTGCCCCACGTACACTGACACATCACCCAGTAGCCCATCACCAGAGCAGGCACCTTCTGACATGTTGCCAAGGTTACCAAAAGGCTCTGTCCCCAAGCCACTAGAGACACTGGCTCTTGCTGACTCTGAGCAGGTCTTGTGAGTTGGGCTCTGTGGGCAGGGATGCAGTCTTCCTGAATGTGGAGGCCGGGCAGCCTCTGGCTCAGCTGCCTCACCGAGTCTCCCTAAAGCCATAACCTTTGATTTCTGTCACCCTATGTTGCAAGGGCTTCCCCATCAGCCAGCCTGGGCCATGTCCACCACACTCCTTTGCTTGTTCCAGATCATGGGAGCCCAACAGGCTGGGACTTCCCCCCAGCCCTGGCTCATCTCTGCCCTCCTGGCTGCCCCTATGCATTCCAGGGAGAACAGGCTTTGCCAGGGTCTCAGGGGTAGACACCAGGCCTGCCAACCAGCCTCGACGAGACTGCCTGCTGTTCCCCATTAGCAGCAGCTCCCTACGCCTCAGCTCCCTACATCTCTGCTTCCTGTCTGTCCCCAGAGCTGTACTGAGCAGCTGGGCCCAGCTGGGGCTGGCTGGGGCCCCAGGTTCCCTCCCCTGACTCCACACCTCATTAGGAGGCGGCTTGTGGCACTGGCCATTCCTGCCAAGAGGCAGCCATCCCTCTGCAGATCCCTGAGGAGAAAGGAGGGCCACAGAATTAAGAACCACAGGGATGAAAGCCATGAAACTGAAAGCCACTGGGGCTAAGGGCCACGGAAGGAAGGGCCACGGAAATGGGAGCCTCAGAGTTGAAAGCCACAGAGCAGATAGCCACAGGGATGGAGATCATGGAGCGAATACAGAGACTGAGGGCCACTGTGATGCATTGAAGAATCACAGAAAAGGAGTGTACAGTTAAAAACCACAGAGCAGAGGGCCATGGAACTGAGAGCCATAGGAGGTGGAGAGGCACAAAGGCACAGAGCAGATAGCCACAGAAACGAAGGTCATGGATCTAAGGGCTATGGCGCAAAAAGACATAGAGCTGAGAAACAGAGAAAAGTGCCAAAGCACTGAGTCATGGAGCCAAGAGCCACTATCTCTAGCCTGTACATGTTGATACTTTGACTGCTCATGACTGACTCCCTCTGCAGATACATGTCACAGAAGAGTGACATGTAAGTACTGAGGGCAGGGGGCAGAGACAGAGAGAGCCAAGGGGTGGGAGGTGGAGTTGTGTTGTCTGGTGTGTTTGTGGGTGTTGTATGCACCGGCTTGTACATGAATACATGAGTGTGATGTGTCTGTGTTGTGTATGCATTGTGTTATATGTGTGTGTCCTGTGCTGTACATGTATATTGTGCCTCTTATGTATGCATCAGTGTGTGTGTGTGTGTGTGTGTACATGTTGGTATGGTGAGTTATTTTATCCACTGGAAGGTTTGGTAGCCAGCCTTACAGGAGCAAACACAGAGCTGGGCCTCCCGCTCACTTCTGTAATACCTAACGTAGGAGTGGGAAGGGAAAGGACCAAGATGGGTCCTTGGATGTGGGGGGCAGAGATCAGCACCCCAGCCCAGCGTAGTTATGAATGGAGATGTCCACTGGTCAACTTCCCCCAGGACCCCTAAATCCTCACCAACGCTGACCTCTTCTTTCCCAACACAACCTTAGATTCCAACAGTGGACAGTCCCCAGCTGGGCCCCCAGAACTTGAGGCTGGTGGATGTGACTAGGTTTGGGGGAGGTTGTTTTTGAGATGGAAAATAAATTAGACCAATTTCAGACTGGAATTTCCAACTTACTACAGGGAGTTCTGGGCAGGGCACTGTTGTCCCTCTTGGTTTTTCTTTCCTGTGTCTTGGTGATCCCCATGAGGATAAAGATGCGAACGCATCACAGTGTATGACACAGATCCCCACGCATGCTCAGAGAAAGAAGGACATTGAGGAAGGCTGGGGAAGGGGTGCGACAGTCCAGGGCCAGAACAGGAAGGCCAAGGGAGTGGGGCCACAACCTCCACAGTCACCCCTCAATTCTTGCCCCCAGGAGGAGAAGGAGAGAGCAAGTTGGATGCCAGCCCCCATCACATGCCCAGCCCCGTGCTGTTTAATAACCCAGCAGCCTCCGGCCTAATCCAGTTAACACCTCCATCATCCGATTACTCTGATTAACCACTGTAAGAAACCCAGATCTGCTCCATTGGCATCCTGGGAGCAGCATCAGGTGTTGGGGCCCAACTTTGGGTGCTCTCTCCTCTTCTCCCCGGTTCCAGGACTCTGGTGGCCAGCTGAGTCTGGAGCTACCCCAGATCTCCTCAGTCCCCTGGGCCTTCCCACACTGGCCCTCCATAGTGTTCTGTGAGTGGAGCCTTCTGCCAGTGTAGCCAGGAAAGAGTAAGAGCTGAATTTCCTTGCCTCTCTATCCCTACCTGGACAGGATCTACCTGGATCTTTGGGGACAGCTCTAAATCCAGGGCTGACATCAGACCACCAGAACTCTGATGAGCACTGGAGTTGCCAAAGAACAGTCTTTTTGACTGCTGAAAACCTGTGCCAGGAGCCAGAGAGGAAAGGGGAAAAGGCTTAGTGGGGTGCCCATTTCCACATATTCCCAGGGGGTACAGCAGTGCCCCCTCCCGTCTATTGATTCACTCTCAGTCACCTGACATCAACAGCAGTCCAAAAATGCTAATTGGAGCCAGGCATTGGTGGCTCACACCCATAATCCTAGCTACTCAGGAGGCTGAGATCTGAGGATCTTGGTTCAAAGCCAGCCTGGGCAGGAAAGTCCATGAGACTCTCATCTCCAATTAACCACCAAAAAGCCATAAGTGGGGCTGTGGCTCCAGAGGTAGAGGGCTCGCCTTGAGCAGTAAGGCTCAGGGACAACATCCAGGCCCTGAGTTCAAGCCCCAGGAATGACAACAAATAAACAAAACAAACAAAACCTTAAGTGGAAATTTATAGAAACAATTTCTGTTTTAAATAATTTTTATTACAGTATATTGTTATTGTTGTTCTGGTTTATTATGAATGATGGTTGCCAATCTCTTCCTTTGCCTAATTTACACATGGGACTTTATCTTAGCTATACATGCATAAAACCTCCCTATGTCAAGGGCTTGGTATGGCCTGCAGTTTCAGGCACCCACTGGGCATCCTGTCCGGGCCCCATGAATAGGAGGGGGACAGAGGTATTTAAAATGAACATCTTGGAACCAGGTATGGTAGTGCAAATCAATAATCCCCGCACTCAGGGGTAGAGGCAGGAGGATGGGGAGTTCCAGACCAGCTTGAGCTAATAATGAAACTCTAACTTCAGAAAAATAAATAAATAAATAAGTAGCAGGTGGAAGTAACTGACCCAGAGTTGTCCCCATGCCCCTCTTGTATGAACCCATACACTGGACACACAGCCTGACGGGGTGTGAGCAAGGTTCACACCTTCCAAAACACTCGGGACAAGGACATAAGCAGGACGCCCACCTGTGACCCTTGCTTCTGTACATTCTGCACACTCTTGATACCATGGGACCCTTCCCAGACATGCATCCCTCCCTTCTTAGAGGATCAGGAGAGAGTGTCAGCAGACCAGGTAGCCCCTTTGCCTCCCTTTTGGCCTCAACCAGCCTCTTTTCAGGCCCTGCCCTCATGGCCACCAGCCCTCTTTCTCCTTTCCCACCCCCTGCTTGACCCAGGGTGACAGCTTCTGGCATGCCACATTTCTGCACAAACTAGCCAGGCAGGGAGCTGATGGGGACAGATGGCTGGAGGCTGGCTGGGGCGCCGGGAGGAGGTCGACACAGCCTCCATGCTGCCGGCCTGCTTATAAAATACAAAAGACCGCACACTCCCTTCAACTCTCTTTCTTGGCTGCGTTCCGACTCCATTTGGGGTCATTTATACTTTTATTATCCCGTGAAATCTGCTCTTACCCATTCTTAATCATGCAGGTCTAATCCTGCTGGCAGGTACAGGGCAGACACGTGGAGCCAGCCTCTAATTCTGACACGATGGGGACAGAGGACCTGAGTGGTTGCAGGTGGCAGAGGGACAAGCTTCCAGAGACCAGGCTCTGGCTGAGGATCCGCCTTTCTGTGCACCGCAGAGCCAATGGGAAGATGAGCTGCAATTCTCAAACCGCACCTTTATAAACAGATAAGATGGGAAGCTTGGAATTAAGTGCGAAGGGACCCTGAAAGAGCTCCTGTCTTTGCTACAGAGAAATTGAGGCTGGGCACCTTGGTGCGATACACCCTGGGTCCCTGGAGAGGCCAGGTGTGCTCTGGCTGCCTTTGATTTCTTAGTGAACCTGCAACATCCCTACCCCAGCGCCCCCTTGTCCTGCAATGAGCCCATGCTCCCACCATTTCTGGGAGAGCTGGAGGATCCCAGGGGCGCTGGTCCCCCCCGACATGCTTTAGTCTTTATGCCGTTGGAGTGTCCCAAGATCATAGGGATTTGGGCTAAGAGACAGATGCCCAGGCAGGCTCCAATCAATGGCTCATTTAGTAGTGTAAGTGTACCCCAATATTCTATTTACTGCATTCCTTGAAGGTCTGGACTGTGGGAAACCCCAGTCCTAACAGACCAGGTTCACACTCACCCCAGGCATTATGGGTTTGCATTTGGTGAACCTGGGACTGATGGGAAACCTGCAGGTGCACATCTCCCCCACCTCCCCTCCCCCCAACCACCACCAGTCACCTGCAGGCATCCCTGAGCACAGAGGGTCTTCACTGCCATGAACACATGTGCCGGAGCAGAAGCCAGGAGAAGCAGCCACCCGCCAAGCAAAGCCCAGGATGGTCCGTATGAGGATGGCAGGTTTGCTGGGCCAGGGCTGGGCTGAGCCCTCAGACTGTAGCCCCTCTGGGCCCCATTTCCTCCAGGTCTAATAGGCTGGGTCTGAGAAGGCACTCCTGAATGAGTGGCTCTGCCCCGCACATAGTGCTCCGTCTCACGTTCTTTCCCATGGCACCATCAGGTTTTGGTGCTTCATCTCCTACAAGAGAATGCTTGCCTGGGAAGGAACCGTGGGCTGCCAGGCCCTGCCAATCTTCAGGACTTCTTGGTACTCAGCCATAGGAGCACAGGCCTGGATTACCGGAACAGCTTCCTGCCCCTATCCCTACCCCCTCCCCCACCCCACGCCAGCTTCTCCTTTCCATCATCCTGCAGACAGCTGTCCAATTTGTCTTGCTATACATTCTCTTCCATCAAACGCCTTCTTTTCAAGGATCCCTGGGCTACCTGTGTCCTAGAGAGCAAAGACTTCCGGTGCCCTGACCATGGAAGTATGTGCATAATGGTGCCCTTCTTTCCAGCCACCTGGTTGTCTCCGGACCCTCTGGATGTTGGAAAGGGGCCACTTTCCAAGGGGATGGACACGTGCAGGTGTTTGGCAGAAAGCTGCCTGCTTTCTCTTTAAGGCTCTTTTCTTCTCAGTCCTTTGCAGCTCACCTGATTACAGCAAGGACAAAGGCGTAATTAGGGGCTAATGGTACTTGGCACCTCTGTAACACCTGCTAATCCGCAGTGCCTCTGCAGGGACTGATCACAGCTTGGCTCAGCTCAGCTCTCTGCACCCGCAGCCTGGGGATGAGCCTCCCTGATTACTTCTTTGCCCTCTTTGACCTCGTACCCCATCTTAGATACCAGGCTCCAAGGACCAGACCAGCACTTTCCCTGCCCAAGTGCCAGCCAGCACTGTGCCGTGTTGTGTTGTGAATGGGTGAGTGCTGAGGGCTTTTCCAGAGATTTTTCTGTCTAGCCTCAGGCCATACTGGGTGGCTGGTGGCTATATCCCCATTTTGCAGATTAGAAAACTGAGGCTTGTGGAGCAAATAACCAAAATTCACACTGGTGATAGGCAGTGTACCGGGACCCAGAACTGTGTCTGTCTAGTTCCAGGGCTCTGTTCTATGCCCTTTTCCTTTCCCTGTGATTAACTGTCCTTTTTCCCTGGTGGTCTGTAAGTCTGACCCATGCCCCGGCCCCAGCAGGGACTTCCCTCATTCCCTTTCTATTCTTCCAACTCCACACCTTGGATGACACCAAAAGAGACGCATTATGGATGTGCATGTGTGTCCAGGCATGCATGTGCATATACATGTGTACTGTGTATTTCAGTGTGCATATGTGTATATAGGTGTGTGCATTAATCTTGAAGCATAAGTGTATCCTAGTATTGCAATTATGTACAGCATTCCCTGCAGGTCTGGATTGTGGGAAACTCCAACCCTAACAGTCCATGGTCTGAAAGGAGATTCACACTTACCCCAGGCATTCTAGATTTGCATTTGACAAACCCAGCCACCTACCACAAAGCCCAGGGTTACCAGCAATTGTTGAACATTTGGTTGTATGTGCATTGTGTCTTCACATGTGTAGCATGAGTGTGTGTGTGAACACATGTACCCATCTGCATACATGCATATGTGTATTATGCAAGTGTGTACATGCTTGTGTGTATTACACTGTACATTGTGTGCATGTATATGTATATGCATTAAACCTCTCTGAGCAGGAGTGGGAATTTCTTATGTCCTGGACTTACAGAATCCACAGCAGAGCGGCTGGCTTAGAGAGGTGCATACAGTAGGTGTGACTGGACTGGCACAGCCTGTAGGCTTCCTTTCTTGTTTAAACAGGCCATTTTGTACCACCAGGCCCCTCTGCACGGCCACATCAGGTGCCTGGAATGATAACACAGCCATGATTTTGGCTTCAGTTCTCCAGATCTGCCCCTTGCCCCACTGCTGAGTGGAGACCTTAGACAAGCTGTCTGTGCTGCAGGCTGTCCCTCTATCAAATGGACCATCAGAGATCCCATCTCAGGCAGGAGTGGTGGCGCACACTATAATCTCAGGAACCTGGAAGGCAGAGGCAGGAGGATGGCATGCTTAAGGCTAGTCCGGGCCAACTTAGCGAGACTCTGTTTCAAAAGCACAGCACAAAGAAAAGGGCTGGATGCATGGATCCAGTGGTAGAATACTTGCCTGGACCATGCAAAGCCCTGGGTTCAATCCCTAATACCATGGAAATACAAAGAAGAGCCCCCTGGATGGAGGGAAGGGTGCAGCAGGGTGATGTGGCTGCACATGGTGCTCCTGGAGTCTTGCTTGTCTGGTTTGGAGCTCTGTGCTGTGACTCTACCCTGGAACTGCACTGTCCTGGTGCCCCCTCAGATGTCAATCCCAAGATTATCCTGGCCAGGAAGCTGCCAGGTTCCCCAGCCTCCACAGTGTGGCCTTGCCTGGTGCCTTGCCAGTCGGACACTAGGTGAGGTACCCCTGTCCTATGCAGGACACATATCTAGCTGTGCCCCTGCCTCCGCCCACTAGTTACCAGCTTTTGCAGCCCAAAGAACCTCCAGACATTGCCACATGTCCCCTGGTGCCACAGTCCCACCCTGGTGAGCTCCACGCCCCCCCCATCACCACTTCTATATTTCAGTATTCATTGGAACCTTCCAGAAGTTGGTGGAAATATACACTGCTAGGTCCTCCCTCTCCCCACACCCTACCCCCCCCCACCCCAGGCATTATTAATTCATCTGACCTGGGGCCGAATCTGTGTTCTGACAAATTCCCAAATGCTGCTGGCCAAGGCCCCCACTTTGAGAAACACTGTGCAAGAGTCCTGTGAACCTGGCGCAGGGGACAGGGAGCAAGCATGCTGCAGAGAGGGGGTGGCAGGATGAGGCGGACTCCTGGAGGAACACCTCCCCAAGCCTCTGAAGAGTTAGAGACAAGTTTGTAGATTTACCCCAAGCAAAAGCCACCAGTGAAGAAGTCCTTGAGAGGACGCGGGGGGGGGGGGGGGGGGGAAGGGGGGGATGTGCACAGGGAGGGGAGGGCACACAGGGAGTCAGACTCAGAGAGGGCAGCCTAATGGTTTGACTGGTGAACTGTGTTTCCCAGGGCCAGGAGAGATGCTCTCACGCATGCTCCCTCATGCGCTCTCTCTCTCTCTCTCTCTCTCTCAATGATCACATCAAGAGAAGGGACTGTGAGTCTTGTCTCATCTGTGATTGAGCCTGTGCCAAGACGACAGGAGTCACTCGCTGAGAGGAATGGAGATAATGTGCAGAGATGGCCCCAGGCGCCCCGTAGCTCAAGATAAATGGATGCTCAGCCTTGGCTGCTCAGTGGGGCGGGGCTGCCGGGCAGCCCGGGGTCAGAGGCGTGCCCTGGGCAGTGGTAGCACAGTCAGTCAGCACCTGCGTGAAGCCTGACAGCGGTTATCTTTGCTTTGCCCTCCCTGCCCAGAAGGCAGCTCTGGGTTCCACTTTGGTTCTGTGGCCTGTGGACACCCTGGGGGCGGACATTTGGCAGGCCAGGAGTAGGGAGAGGTTCGGCAGAGCTGGCCCAAGGAATCCAGCCCAGTGACCCAGACTCCTGAGACTAGAGGAGGAATTCTAAGAGCGTGGCATAGAAATCCGGGCCTCCATCCAGGCTCTGCTGATCTGTAACTGGATGGAAAATTTTGGGTGAGAGGCACTTGGTGGACAACATCCACCCTGGGCAGCAGTGACAGGCCAGGCCGTGTACTGGGCCTGTGATTCATGCCGTCTTATCTACTCTCCACATCAAAGGTGCTAGGATAGAAGGAGAAGCCGAGGATCGGAGAGGCAGCTAAAAAATGGCAGGCCAGGACTTCCATCCAGGTCTTCCTGAAACCTGGCTTTCCCATCTATCACACACACACACACACACACACACACACACACACACACCGCCCTCTCATATCACACACACACACACACACACACACACACACCGCCCTCTCATGGAGCTGTCACAAGAATCATTCTCAGGACAACCGTTCTGAAAGGCACCACAAGGCCAGCGCAGGCAAACTGCTGAGCGCCGGGGTTTAATGAGCCAGGAATTGCTCCCCACACATCAGGGGAGGCGGTGCAGCCAGCCCACCTGGTCAGCCAGGGGTCTGGGGCTGGGACTCCAGTTAGGGTGGTGCCCTGGAACAAGGGGCCCACCCACCCCTCTCTCCTGCTGAAGCACCAGAAATTAAATTTCATGGCCGAGTGCGCAGAGATCCCAACTCTGGGCTCCGTGTGTTTATGGCTCGAGGAGGAGATAAGATTTGATTAAGAAGACTGCTATTAATTTATGGCAAGTACACTGGCGCTAAGGGAGAGGCTGCTTTTAATTACTAGCCAGGAGGAATTTATGCTCTGGGTCCCAGCGAGGGGGAGAGGGCTGGAAAGGAGACGGCAGCCAGTGGAGCCCAGTGAATGACGGGATGAATTGATTCAAACACACAGGCACCTCCTCTCCTTTCCCAGGGGAATGCATAAATACAGGGCGACAGGAGAGAGGCTGGCTCTGGTGAGTGGCAGGTGGGCTGAGAGAACCAGTCAGCAGCCAGAAAAGCAGGAGGAGGGAGAAAGGAGGAGAAGGGAGAGGAGGAGAAGGGGAAAACGGAGGAGGAGGCAGCAGAGGAGAGGAAAGGGAAGAGGAGAAGGAGGAACACTCTCCCTTTGCCCTTTGTGGTGGGAATCGCCTGGCTGGGAAAGCCAGTCAGCAGCCAGAAAGGCAGGAGTTGTTGTGGCTTTGCCATAACCCCTTGAAACAGGCAGAAAGACCTTTTTGGAGAAATAATACAAGCATGCAAGAAGATAAGATGCATCCCTGCCCCAAAGAGAATCGAATGGCATCTCCCCTGTCCCATTGACTTTTAACTCGGTCTCCTGCCTTGTCCCTTTTCCTGTGTGCGTATGATTCTATACGGATGCCTGCAGGCGTGTGTGCGTCCAACATGAACAGTTCTCTCTCCCCATCATCCCAAGGATGAATCCCAAGGATGCTTGGATCCCTGGAAGAAAATGGCGTTGTATTTGCACATCACTGTACACAGTGTCCTGTGTCCTCCCAGATCATCACTAGGTGATTTTAAATACCTCAAAAAAAAGAAACAGTCTGGGCTGGGAAGGTGGCTCAGTGATAGAGTGCTCACCTCGCATGCATGAGGCCCTGGGTTCGATTCCTCAGCACCACATAAGCAGAAAAAGCCTGAAGTGGTGCTGTGGCTCTGTTGGTAGAGCACTAGCCTTGAGCTGAAGAGCTGAGGGACAGCGCCCAGGCCCAGAGTTCAGGCCCCATGCCTGGAAAGAAAAAGAAGAGAAAAGAAGAAACAGTCTATGTGTTCAGTATGATTGCTTATTTTGCTTTTTAAAGAATATTTTGCACTTGAGGTTGGTGGCAGAGCTGGGGGCTGACTTAGGCACCTCCAAGTCTTACCTTTATTTTTGATGAAGGGGCCTGGTGGAAGGTGGGACATGGAAGGCAGGACAGGAAGTCCCCAGGGTGGTGAGGGAGGCTGAGGCGCTGCCCGGAGCCTGTTCTGATTCCTTCTCGGCCTCCCACCTGCCTCCCCACACCCAAGCCCGCTGTGGTAGAGGTACTTTGACTGGCCCGATCTGAGTATGGAGGGCGCCGGGAACCCGCATTTTAACAAACCTTCCAGCGGTGTTCTTGAGAAACGGTAATGTCCATCTGACAGACAGCAAAACCAGGGTCCCAAGAAAGACTGGAAGGCGCCCGTGCGTACACACCAGGGTCAATGGCACTCACCAGCACAAAGTACCCACAGCTGGATGTGGGGAGAAGAGGCCAACCAGGCTCCACCTTGATGTCCAGTCATCCATGGCCAGTCAGTCCATGCGCAGGCCACTGCCTGCTGCAAAGGCAGTAATGGATAAGAAACCAGAGCTGGAAATTAAAACTTATAAGGAGGTTACAGGGTTCCAAGAGGGTCCATCAGGGGATCTATGTCTTCGAATGGGAGACCCCAAAGGGCTTTCCAAAGGAGGTAACAGTTAAGTGGTCCCCTTTCCCACCCCCCCCCAAAATCTAGACAGAGAAGGAGCGGGTGTGTGACCTGGGAGAAGTGATAGCATGTGTAAAAGTCCTGAGGCAGGCCTTGGGAGCTCTCCACATTTGGGGGGGGGGGCTGAAACACTGGGAGGGAGAGAATATCTCAGCCCCAAGGACCTCACAGAATGGGGTAAAGAGGGGAGCAGGCTGGGAAAACAGACTCGAACCTCCTCACCCTCCCCCCCACCATTCTGCCCATAGCACAAGAGTGTGCTGTCAGAGGGATGGAACCTTCTGGAAGACTTCTTGAATGGACAGAGATGGAGCTTGTGTCTAAAGGAAAAAGAGCCTTCCAGGAAGGGCAGGAGCAGATGAGCTGAAGGCCAGTCAAGGACAGGGCCTCTCGCAGCGTGGAGGCTGCTGCTGGGGACAGGGCAAGGGGGTAGGGGGGTAGGAAAGAGACCCCTTCCTGGGAGTCTGGGCCCTCGGATGTCACAGGCTTTCTGCCTAGGAGGCGGGCAGGCGGGCTTCTGCATTATTAATAGTGACATACAGTAAACATTGTGATAATTGTCACAGCCACAGGCTCTCGGATCAGCACCAGCTGTTGCCGGCATGAAAGAAAAGCAAAACACCACGCCCACGTGGGGGTCCCGTGTGTGCCCACCTGCTCACCCTCACCTTGTTCCTCACCCCCCCCCATGTCAGGCACTATCCCAGCTCAGCCTGGAATTGGGGTGCCCAGTAGACCAGGGGCGAGGTGCTCCTTGGACGAAGGCCCCAGTGTCATACACATTGTCACTCAGGGAGAGTGTGAGCTCCCTGAATGGAGAGGGAGGGTTGGTGGGGGCTAGTCCAGGGGACACCGAAGGACAGCGGCCTGGAGGACAGAAGAGAGACAGGAGGGTCACGCGGCCGTGTGCTTCTTGGAGCTGAGCTGAGCGGGGTGGGCCTGTGGATTGGAAGGGGGAAGGGTGCCCACAAGTCCTCTCTGGAGGTTGGCAAACTTGGCGAGAGGGGGAGACTGCCCTGGGCTGTGTTTGAGAGCAATGCCCCGCCAAGGGGAGGGGGGAGAGGGGAAGATGGGGGGGGGAACAGTGCATTTTCTGGGTTCCACCCTCTGTGTTCTCCAGGCTGGCTAGGTGTGATTCACAGGGCCCCAGAGCCACATGAGGAAGGGAAGTGTTTGTAAGGCAAGAAACAGTGCTGTCAAAGGTGGCCAAGTTCCCATCTCTCCCTTTCCCCTGCTTCTCTGCTCTGCTCGCCATCATTGCCTGTGACACCTTGTGTGCACAATGCAAGCTCAAAGGCCAAGTGTTGGGAGTTTCTCAAAGCTTGGGCCTTTCTGGGGGCGGGGAAGGATGGTGTGGTCAGTCTTGTGCCTTCCAGGCTGGCACAGGTCTGTGCACGTCTGTGTTTCAGAGAAGCTCGCTCTGGTCTGGAGTCCTGTCCTTGTGAAAAAAAGACAGCTCAGAGACCCACACAAGGTACAGTACAGAGCTGGGGTGGGGGGCGATGCTTAAGCAGGGGGCGGAAGTCGTGTGGCAGATTTCAATCTGAAAGGCAAATGTGTTTTGGGGTGTGTGTGTATGTATGTGAGAGAGAGAGAGAGTGTCCTGAGGCTTGAACTCAGAGCCTGGGCACTGTCCCTGAGCTTTTGTGTTCAAGGCTAATGCTCTTCTACTTGAGCCACAGCTCCACTTCCAGTTTTTTGGTAGTTTATCAGAGATAAGAATCTCCCAGACTTTACTGCCAAGGCCTCTGGCTTTGAACTGCGATCCTCAGATCTCAGTAGCTAGGATTACAGGAGTGAGCCTAAGCACCCAGCTGCAAATGGTGATTTTAGAGAGGGTGTGTGATGACAGGTCCCCACATGGCCAGAGAGCCACCAGGCCAAGGCAGGGGCGTCTGCAAGGAAAAGGAGGCACCCCTGGGGCCCAGAACAGAGAATGTTCTGGATTCATTTGCCAGGGTGGTCACAAGAGAAATTTGTTTTCCCATGGTTCTGGAGACCGGAAGCCCAAATTCAGCGTGTCAGTTGGCTTGGCTGGCTGTGACCCCCTCCTCTGGGATCTCTCAGGTTTTCCTCTCCACTCCCTTACAAGGATGCCTGCTGACAAGGCTGGGGTCTCCCACAATGTTTTCTGCAGAAACCCCATCTTCAAGTGCAAGGGGCGAGGATCAGCTCCTTCTCCTGCAGTCCTAGCCCCTCGCCCTGCCCACAACCTTTGACCCAAGGTTCCTCTGTTGCAAGGGCTCCTAAACCTAACTGCTGTCTCCAGTGAGACCCGCTGCCCGGCCTGGCCTGGGCTCCGGACTCCCCACATGCTAGCACTTGTTTGCATTTGCTTTCTTATGAAGTCATTTTTGCCACAGCTGCCGAGGTTGGCGCCACTGATGCACTAGTTTCCTGCGCCTGGAGGAGTTACAGCCAATTACCACCGGCTTGGTGACTCAAAACAACCCGCGTTTGTCAATCTTAGAGTTCAGGAGCTCCAACGTGGGCTTCTCCAAGCTAAAAATCAAGATGTCTTCTGGGCTCCAGGCGCTGGGGGAGAATCCATCCCCCTTTTCCTATTCTCACTGCAAGAGGCCTTTGCAGCCTTCCTACAAACCAGCGATGGCCGCACGAGTCTTTCCCCAGGCTGCATGTTCTTCTTTGTTTTCCATTGCTTCTGACACACGACACTGGAAGAGGTATATTTTGAATCCTGGTTCTGGACGCCAAGGTTAAGAAGCCACATGTATGTGGCAGAGGCTTTGTTGATGGCCGAGCCTTTAGATGACTCCAGGTATGTGTGGCAAGAGACTGCTGGTCTGTACACCTCTCCTCTAGTCTCTTCCTCCTCTTAGGAAACCACCAGAATCCATTCATGAGGCCTCCACCCTCCTGACCTTCTCCACTCCTAACCATCTCCACCTGCAAACTCTACAGCTCATTGAGGGGTTCAAGAGCATCATGAGTTTCAGCGGGGAAGACCTGTGATCTTTCCTTGGCTGCTGCTGCTGCTGCTGTTGCTGTGTCTGTGTTTCTGGGCTTTGCCTTGACATTGGATCCCCCCCTCCCCATCCAGTCCAGGATGACCTTTCTCCTCTACAGCCAGCTGCTGGTCACATCCATCACAGGCCACAGATCACATCCAGGGGTTCCTGGTGGGGACATCTTTGACATGCTAGTCTGCTGACTGTATGCCATCATCCCCATCTCATAGATGAGGAAGCGGAGGCACCAAGTGATCAAGGAGGTACGCAACACTACACAGCTAGTAGGGTGGAAGGATTGGGCCCAGGCAAAGTGGCCCCCAAGTTGTGAGAGCCTCACTCGAAGAGGGCTGGTTCTGGCTAGTCAAAATGACAGATGTCAGAAGTGGTGCTGTGGCTCAAGTGTTAGAACACTAGCCTTGAACACAAAGAGGCTCAGGGACAGCATCTAGGTCCTGAGTTCAAGCCTCAGGACTGGCCAAAAAAAAGCAACAGATTGTCTTGCTTTCCCAGAAGAAAATCACCCTGTTTATACTCTTCTGTACTAAACTCCTTCCCTTCCCTTCCAGACCTTTCCCTTCTTTCCTTCCTTTCTTCCTTCCTTTCCCTTCCTTCCTATCTTCTTCCACTCCCTTCCTTCCTTTCTTCCTCTCTTTCTCCTTCCTTCCCTTTCTGTTTCCTTCCTTACAGTACAGGGGGTTGGACCCAAGGCCTCAAACATACTAGGCAAGCACTGCCACTTGAGTCATATGTCCCACAACCCTTTTGTTTGTATTTTGGTTATGTGAATCAAATCAACTAAGTTTGCCTGACTTGGGCTTGAACTTGTGATCCTCCTGGCTAGGATTACAGGTATGCACTACCGTACCTGGCTTTAAATGCAGTTTCTCCAAGGCAGGGGTGGTGGGTTCCATCAACTTTGTATATTTGTCTCCCTGGTAAAGCTCACTGCCTGGTGGTGAAAGAAAAAGAAAATGAGTGACTGGGGTTGGCCTGGGACTCCAGTGCCAACAGATTTAAACTCAGCCGAGGCCTCTCTAGGGCTGAGGCCTAGCACTGACAACTCTATGAACAGAACTTCTTTCCTCTCCTCTGCCATTCTGGACCCAGATTCCAGCTCCCTGGAACCACTGTTCCACTGGCAAAATGAAGGAGAAAACTGGCACTGGGGAGATTAAGGCAGAGCTTTGGGGTCAGTGCCTCCATGGCCAGTCCATCCTGTGGTAGGGGATGTGTTCCCCAGAGCACTGCAGGTGGGACAGGAGGCTGGACCTAGGGGGGGACAGGGTGCCCCCCCCAAGCCTTGCTCAGAGGTCATGGCAATATATCATTTCAGACTTCCAGAATCCTTGGGCCTCTGTCACGAGGGTGGGTCTCAGAACTGCATAGGAAGCCTGGGAGGCTAGTGGTGGGGTGGCTGCAGTGGTACCCTGGGGTTGCCAACCAGTGCCAGCTGGGTCAAGTTCCACAAAGAGAGAAGGGCTCACGGGAGTCTGTGGCCAGAGCTAGAAGAAAGGACAGGGAGAAAAGCGTACAGGACTTTGCAGCCTGAGCTGCCCCAAACCTCGCATGTCAGAGTGGGAAGCAACCCTGAAGATAATGCCCATCTTCTTCCACCTAGAGGATGTGGCAGCCACTCAAGGTCAGCCAGCCAATGGGCCCATAGGGAAACTCAGGTGTCCAGCATCCTCGTACGGAGTTATCTCACTAAGGGACCACGGTTTCTAGATAACAGAGCAAGCATCTCCTGGGCATCCTGGCCAACTCTTAGGGGACCTAGTAGCCCTGCCTTGGTCCTCCCGGTGCCAATTTTCTCCTTCATCTTGCCGAATGTTGGGGGGCAGCCTACATCAGGGTGTTTGGGTTGACATTGCCCCCTCATTGTGCATACATTCCCCTCCCCATGTTGCAGGGATCCCCTCAAGAGCAGGTCCTGCCCCCCACGTGAGCCCCAGCCCCCAGCTGCAGGTCCTATTTCTCTCCCAGACCTGACATCACTGCTTGGGCATCGTTGCAAGCATCAGAGAGCATGCTCAGTCTCCCACGGCTAGGCTCAGCTCCTGGAGCAGAGCACAGAGACGGTCTATTCATCTTTAATTCCATAATTACAAAGACAACAATCATATCTTGCTTGCCAAGCACAGTCCTAAATGCTTTACACATATTAGCTCCTTTAATCCTTACCCCACCCTGTGAGATAAACGTTCTGCAGATCCAGAATCAAAAGAGCACCAGAAGATGACGTGGGATGCCAATCACGTGGCTGCCAAAAGGCAGAGCTTCGGCCCCTAATGCATCTGCTCCAGATTCCTGGTTCTTGGTCCCTTGGCCGCACTGCCTGGTGGGGGGTGGGGGGGCACTCATCAAGGGTTCAGGAAATGTTTGCAGAACAATTGAATGATTATCCAAAGTGCCTGTTTTGAATGATTGCTAGTCAGTCCAGTTAGAGTTCAGCCATGGCTTTGACCTCTGCAGGCAGCCAGTTAGGTAGATGCCTGGGCCCAGGGCACACACCAGGAGCCCGGTGCCCTGAGAGCTTCAGTAGCCTGCCCTAGGTGGTCCTGAGGGCAAGTGACAAAGCCAGTTTGATTCCCAGGGGGCCTGGCATAGCCCACAGATCTCAATCCTGGGTTGAGTCCAGTCTCTCTCCCCCCCAGGCCAAGAAAGGTTGACAGGTGGAGGCTGTAGCAGTGATCCTTTAGTCAGCCTGAGCAGAGGTAGTCAGGAGAGAGAGAGAGAGAGAGAGTATGAGCATACATGAGTAATGAGACATCAGGTTTGATCTAGTAGTGATCTTACAGATCTCTCCAGGTAAATCTAACCAAAAGAAACTGATGGGTAAACCACGAATAGGTTTAAACATTCATGTAACAACTACTTACTGAGCAACTTCTTTGTGCCAGGCATTGACCTAGGACTGACAGGTCAGGTCAGGAATGAAATAACATAGGAACATGTTTGGTGCTTGCATTCTAAGGAACATTCAGATGAGGATAGCTGTCCTTCTTAGCCCTGGAGTATCTGCTGAGGCCGTGTGTGGGACTTGGAGGACCAAGGGCAAGCCCTTTGGGAGACTCTTAACTGGGTGGATTGTGGACAGCAGGGCAGACCCTCAGGGTCTTGCCTTGCTTGAGATTTAGGCCCTAGCCATGACCATCTTCCCCAGCAGAGCTTGGAATGACCTACTACTGAGGGAGGGAACTCACCTGGCCCAGCCCTTCCGGGGTAGTTGGCCCGCCCCAGAGGGGTGACTGTCCTTCCTGATTGGATGTCGTTCCGTTTTGGGTCTAGAAGATTGTCAAAGATGCAGCTAAGGCTCTCCCTGCCTGACCTGCCCCCAAACACACATCACACACACACACACACACACACACACACACACACACACTCCTGAAGATTGCCCCAGGAGGAAAGAACTGTTGCCCTGGGTGAGACCCCAGGTCAGCGAGGGCAGGGCACTGGCTGGACCCTTGCCAGGCTCACCTTTCCTGGAAGATGGGAGGAGCCTGCACAGGAAGCTTCATTTCCAGTAAGAAGGTGGAGCCGGGCTCTGTCCGCACACCCCCTCACTCAAAGAGAAGAGTTCTGGGCTCTTTGGTGCCCTAATAAGTGCTGTGGAGAGCTGTTTACTGCTAAGTGAGTCATAATGGCTTTCTGCGGTCATTAGACACAGCCTCTGGGAGCCCTGGGAGGTGGCCTGGGCCCAGCTCCTGCATGTTCCCTCGAGACCCTGTACAGTGAGCTTGAGAGGGGGCTGGGTAGACCCCAGCTAAGTCAGAGAGGCTCAGCCCAGAGAGGGTTGAGAAGAACCCCGGGGGGGGGGTGAGGTGGGGGGTTGGAGATAGACCTAACTTTGATCAGAATTCTACTGTAGGCAGGAACGTTCCCTCTCTCGGCCTCAGATTTTCCATCTCAAAAATGGAGCTAAAAATGTCACACTTTGTGTAGTGATGATGCAATAGGTAATATACGTTCAGTGGCCTAACACAGCCACATGCTCAGTGGAGGATCTCTGCTACATGGAAATAATCATTATCACTACTACACTACCGCCATCACCACCACCACTACCACCCTCATCAAAACCACCACTACCATTATCACCGCCACCACCACCATTACTACCACCACTATTGCTTCCCGCCAGCACCATCATCATCAACACCATTTTCATAACTATCACTGCTATTAATACCATCATCACCACCATTATACCACAATCATGATTATCACCATCACCACCATTACCACCACCACCACTACCATCATCACTATCATCACCCATACCATCATTACCACCACCATCACCGCCATCATTACCATCATCATCAACACTATCATCACCACAATTAGCACCACCACCAACGCCAACACCACCATGACCACTATCATCACTACAATTAGCACCACCACCATCATAAAAGATATGCTTGTTGGATGTCATTCTCTTCTGCTTTGGTCTAGTGAAAAAAATGGCAGGGCTGAGCTACCAATGAGCTAGCAGTGGGCGCCTGCATCATTGATGGATAAGTGCATTTGGAGACTCTAGAGCACCTAGTCCTGGTGAATGCTCTGTGGGTCACGTGGTTTGTGGGCCGGGTGCAGAAGGTGGTAGGAGCCCTGACCTAGGCCAGGCCATGTTTAGGAGGAGACTGGGATTTGTGGCTGGGAGGGAGGAAAGTGCAGGCTGATCCTGGGGTAAATGCACTGTTACTGCCTTGCTCAGTCAGAGTCTCTGTCTCCCCATGACTTCAGAGCAGCCCCAACAGGGTCTGAGGAGAGTAATGAGGCTGTCTGAAGCCTGGACGAGTTAGGGCTCTGAGGTCTGACTGCTCATCCCTCACCCAGAGTGAGCGACCTGAGTCCGCTGTAGCCTCCTGTAACTCAGGCCCTGCTACAGAGCACTCCTGGGGTACTTTTATCACCCCTATATCTTCTAGAGCTGAGAATAGAGGATTGGTGTATGCCTGCGAGGGACAAGATGCAGATTGCAGACTTATGGGTTGGACCCTTCCAGGGGGAGGCTTGTAATCACCCACCTGCCAGGGAGAACTCACAAGAACAAGATGGACCACTTCTCCTCTCAGACTGCAGCATAGTGTACAAACAGGGCTTTTCCATCTTTATCCCCTCCCTTAAAAGCCACATAAAGGGGCACCCCTCAAACAGCCTCTGTGTCATGCACCTGAGGGACCTAGAACAACTACACAAGAACCTTCCAGTATTGCCTTAAGTAGAAAGCCAAGTGCCCAGAGAACCAGTCTTAGGTGCTTCTCTGCAAGTACTACTTCTGGACCCAATCCTGGCTGGTTCTGCTCTAATGTAGTCTGGGTGGGGGCTAATTAGAAAGCCCCCCTGCCACTCTGGTTCTGCCACTTTCTCCTATCTTAAGTGGGTTACTCAACATCTCAGAGACAAGAACCTGAGTCTCCCCTACCTACTCTTCCTCTCTTGGTTCTGGAGCTTGAACCCAGAGCCTCGTGCATGCTAGGCAAGTACTGTACCACTGAGCGACATCCCCAGGATTTGTTCCCTGGATATAATATATAATATATATTATCTAATGCTGGATGCCAGTGGCTCACACCTATAATCCTAGCTACTCAGGAGTCTGAGATCTAAGGATCATGGTTCAAAGCCAGCTTGGGCAGGAAAGTCCCTGAGACTCTTATCTCCAATAAGCCACCAGAAAAATGGAAGTGGCACGGTGGCTCAAGAGGTAGAGCGCTCTCCTTGAGCTGAAGAGCTTAGGGACAGCGCCCAGGCCCAGAGTTCAAGCCCCATGACCAACATATATATATATATATATACACACACACACACATATATATGCTCTATAAAATATCCTCTGAATATTTTCTATTGATTGGTCTTTGCACTCACTGACCCTTATTCTTTTCAGTGTACTGTTAAATCTTTCCAGTGAATTTCTCCCTACAGATAATGTATTTTCTGATGCTAGATTTTTTTTCAAGTTATTTTGTTTTATAGTTTTTGTTTTCCTAAGTGACATTTCCTATTTGGCTTGTTCATTCTGTATATATTTTCTTTTATGATGTCCATGAGGGAAGTTATCAGAATAGCCTGTCTAGATGGCTTTTTCGCTTGTATAAGGGTCTGAATTTCCTGCTTCTTCATATCCCTGGGAACTTTGGACTGTATTCTTGTCAGTATGAATGATACATTGTAGAGTCTCTGGATTTTGCTATGTTCATTGAAAGAGTTTTTGTTGTTTTTGTTTTTGTCGGTCATGGGGCCTGAACTCTGGGCTTAGACGCTGTCCCTTAGCATTTCAGCTTAAGGGTAGCGCTCTACCACTTAAGCCACAGAGCCACTTCTGGCTTTCTCTGCTTATGTGGTGCTGAGGGATTGAACCCAGGGCCTCATGCATGCAACACAAGCACTCTGCCCCTGAGCCACCTTCCTGCCCCTGGAAGAGTATTTTTTATTGAAGCAAACAGTTAACTTAATCTGGATTCAAAACTCCAAGCTCCATGCCCTGGAGTGGGGAGTAGCAGACATTTTTGTTCAGTCACTGTAGCCTTTCCTGGGCTGCCTGGCCTCTGCTTGGTGCCAGTGTGTTTAAGGGGTCAGCCTTGGATTTAGGTAGAGTGTACACAAAGTAAGTCTCCTCTCTCTGGCTCTTCTCTTTCTCAAATCCCCACCGTTACTTTCTTTTTCTTTGTGGGGCCTGAACTCTGGGCCTGGGCGCTGACCCTCAGCTCTTCAGCTCAAGGCTAGCACTCTACCACTTGAGCCACAACGCCACTTCTGGCTTTTTTCTTTTTGCTTATGTGGTGCTGAGGAATTGAAACCAGGGCCTTTAGCATGCAAGGCAAGCGCTCTACCACTGAGCCACCTTCCCAGCCCCCCACCCCCACCGTTTCTGCCTTGGAGTTCTTTAGACAAGATAGACTGTGGGGTTTGCATGTGGATTTGAATCTGACCATGAACCACACACCCCACACCTAGAGAAGTTCACCCCAAGCTCTTCTTCTCTTCTGCATGCCACCTCCCTCCAATGGCTGTATCCACTTTGGCCTTTTCCCCCCATCATATCAGGCACTTTACAGTTGTTTTCAGTAGGAAGAGGTTGGTCTGATATCAGCCATGTCTCTCAGATCACTAGAAGCCTAAAGCCCAGCTGTTTAGCCTCTCAAAGTCTTTTTTTTTTTTTTTTTTGGCTTCTCAAAGTCTTAATGAGCTTGGACACTGGTAACTCATGCCTGCAATCCTGGAAGAGGCTGAGATCTGAGGATCATGGTTTGAATCCATCCTAGGCCAAAAAGTCTGTGAGACTCATATCCATTTAATCACCAAAAAAGCCAGAAGTAAAGCTGTGGCCTGTGGCTCATGTGGTAGAACAGTAGTCTTGAGTAGAAAAAAAAAAAACTAAACAGGAGCCTGAGGACCGGAGTGGAAGCCCCGGTAGAGATACGTGTGCGCACGCGTACACACACACCGTGGGATGATAGGTACCTCTGGGAAGTCCACCTACACCTTAAGAGATTAGTTCAATCATTTACTGGCCATTCTGTTGTCCAGTGCTACTCTAAACCCAGGAAGCCAAAATCTGGATTTACAGATATGCAGGGCATATCAGAACCATCTAGTAGGAAGCTGTCAGCCCCAGGTACTTCAGACATAGAAATCAAAATGTGACCATGTGAGGCCAACCCAGGCACAAAGTTAGTGAGACCCTCTCTCAGTCTTTAAGTTATGTGTGCTGGTGATTCCCTGCTACACAAGAAGTGGGAGGAGGAAGTGGCGCTGTGGCTCAAGTGGTAGAGCACTCGCCTTGAGCTGAAGAGATGAGGGACAGTGCCCAGGCCCAGAGTTCAAGCCTCACAACCAGAAAAAAAAAAAGTGCAATTCTTTATGCTAGGTGCCAGTGGCTCACACCTATAATCCTAGCTACTCAGGAGGCTGAGATCTGAGGATCGCAGTTCAAAGCCAGCCCAAGCAGGAAAGACTGTAAGACTCCTATCTCCAATAAAACACCAGAAAACTGGAAGTGGTACTGTAGGTCAAGTGGTAGAGTGCTCGCCTTGAGCTGAAGAGCTGAGGGACTGCACCCAGGCCCAGAGTTCAAGCCCCACAACCAACCAAAAAAAAAAAAAAAAGTGGGAGGACTGCAGTCTGAGGCACCCCTGGGTAAAAAGCATGAGACCCTATCGCAAAAATAAGCCAGAAGCAAAAAAGTAAAAAGGGCTAGGGTTGTGGCTTATATGGTAGAGTGCCCAGGTAACAACTGTACGAACCCTGAATTCAAACCCCAGTACTGTCTCACACACGCACACCCCACCACCACCACCAGGAAAAAAAAATGACATACTGAGAGAGGAAAGAAAACTTATGTAGGGCATTTGAAATAAGATTTTATTACCTGGCCCCCAAAATATCTACCTGAAATAGGGTTGCAAGCTGAGAGATGCTTTAAGAAGTAATTACAAAGGGACACAATAGACATTTTTAAGCTATGAATTCCCCTAAGATCTTTGAGATAGAATGTGGTTTATAAAAATGAGATTTGCCTGCTCCTGGTGCCAGCCTTTCTGGCTGCCAGCAAAGTTGCCCACAGCTGGTTCAGTCCAGTCTTTCAGTCTTTCCAGTCTCTTAGGAGGTGGGGATACTGCCAGGCCTCCTTCCAGCACCCAGGTGGGACTCGAGTGGGAGCTTGTAGCAGTCAGGCCGCATCTGAGCAGAGCCATCCTCCCTTCCTGTCCTCCTCCTCCTCCCTTCCTGGTTACTGGTTGAACACACTGATGTCTGAGTCAGACGCCTGGGTTGATGCTGTTGCTTTCACAGAGCTCTGCGGCTCCCTTGCCTTTGTTTCCCTGTCTGTAAACTGGAGAGTGGAAGGGTTTCCCACCTCCTGACCCTATTCCCCAAATTCATTCATCAAGACAAATAGTAATTTTTATGTGCATGCCAATCTTGGAGAACCTGTGTGTACAGTCTCTGAGCCTCTTTTGCTCAAGGCTAGTGCTCTACTACTTGAGTTACAGCTCCACTTCCAGCTTTTGGGCGGGGGGGGGGGGTATTTAATGGGAGATAAGTGTCTCACAGACTTTCCTGCCTGGGCTGGTTTCAAACTGTGATCCTCAGATCTCAGCCTCCTAAGTATCAAGGATTACAGGCTAAGACAAATAATAGCTAAGACAAATAATATTGTAATGCAATATATTTCTTACTTTTTAGTACTGGTACTAAGCTCAGGACCCCCCATGCTCACTTAGCTTTTTCACTCAAGTTCTACCAGTTGAACCATAGCTCCACTTCTGGCTTTTAGTGGTTAATTGGAGATAGGAGTCTCACAGACTTTTCTGCTCCAGCTGGCTGCAAACTGAGATCCTCAGATCTCAGCCCCCTGCATAGCTAGGATTACAGGCATGAACCACTGGAGCTTAATGCGACATTTAAAAATTCCAAATTAATGCAGATCTTTTCCTGATGAACGGAATATCAAATGCTTCTTAGAGATGAGAACCCTCCTTCCTGTCCTCCCTCCCTTACGCACCTCCCCAGCCCCGCCAGTTGGAGGAGCTAGTTTATATTTAACATTTCATGGTATGCTCATCATGGAGTTTTTTGCATGAAATTAAACATTTGGAAATGTTACATTAAGGCACCGTGTCCTGATGCTGAGATTTGGGGTGCTCCTCCTTTTACAGCATGCCTGGTTGGCCACTTCATCTCCCCTCATCCCAGCGTCCCCCCCCAGCAAAGGGTCTTCAAGGGTACAGAATGCAGGGGAAGCTGCTCAGGGCCTCCACAGTGACCATCTCCAGGGGGGTCTCTAATGATGACGGCTCCTAGTCCAGCCTTGTGGCCATTTGAGGCTGAGAAAAGCCTAGTCGTGGGTCACACGCATGGCCCAGTGATTCCACGCACCCCTCAAAAAGCCCTCTGTCATGAATCTCTAAGACCCTTAACAACACCCTGCCCCTTCTCCATAGCACCCCCGGAGTGTCTTCTCTGGTGCTTCTTTGTAGCCACGTCACCCTCTGGGGAGTTTGCCTCTCTCCCTACCCAGCCCCTCTCCAGGTCTCCCTCCTCCACCTCCCACTTCTGTGTTGACCTCAGCATCTGCGCTGAGGGCTGGCCACAGGCAGGGTGGGAAGAAGGGCCAGCAAGAAGCCGCCCAGCCCTGCCAACCCTGTCATTGTCTCCCTGTCATGCCCTCTACAGCTCTCTTCCCAGACCCAGAATAGCTCTCTCAGCCCCTCCCGTGGCCCATCTGAGCCGCAGTTAGCCATGCCAAGCTGTAGAGACGGTGCCAGGTCCCCCAAAGCTGGGCAGAGTAACCGGCAGCAAGCAAGGCGGGGTCTCTCCTCTTTCTGAACCTGTGGGCAGTGTGGGAAGATGGGGGCTCCAGGGATGTCCACACAGCATGGTAGGATGAGAGGCTCACGTCCCCCATGCCCCTCATCCTGACCTCCGTGGGGTCCTGGCTCCAAGTCCTTGCTGCCCTTCCTGGGGTGGGAGGGGGGGCTGTATGTTCCTGAACTACACAGCTGGAGGTGAGGCAGGCCCCAGAGCCCTCCATGGAATTCATGTACCACCCCTGTGAGCTTACCAACATTCACAGTGTCCTGTAAACGGGGCCCTGGCCCCCTCCTATCCCTAAAGTGTGCCCTCAGCAGCATAGGTGTTTGGGTATTAAAGCTCTATTACATCTATCTGCACAGCCAATCAATAGCTGGTGCTGGCCATTTCTGGAATCTCCAACCGCTGGCAGCTACGGGATGTAGCTAGAGCTACATCCCTGGGCAAGGGATGAAGGCCTCTGCCCACTCTGGCCCTGTAGCCCCAGGATTGAGCGATGCCCCCGTGTCTGTGGTCATTAAGATACTTTTTGTGTGTGTATCTCTGTGTGTATGTGCTGGTCCTCAGGGCTTGAACTCAGGCCCTGGACACTGTCCTTGAGCTTCTTTGCTCAAAGCTAGCACTCTACCATTTGAGCCACAGCTCCACTTCTGGCTTTTATTGGTAGTTAATTGGAGATAAGATTCTCACAGACTTTCCTGCCCTCGCTGGCTTTGAACCTCCATCTTTAGATCACAGCCTCCTGGGTCGCTAGGATTACAAGCATGAGCCACATTAGATGCTTTCATGGGTGGTGGCTCCAGCAGAGGCTGCTTCCTGCCGAGGAGGAAATTGGAGTTGCTAAGAGCTTAGGCCAATATTGCCATGGCTGGGTTTGAACCCAGCTGCACATGGGCCTGGAGCCCGGCAGACTCCATGGCATTGCTGGTCATGGCTCCTCCTGTTGTGTGACAGTCTGGGAGATCCCACACACCTGCCCCCAGTGACATCCCACTCTGGGGTGATCCACCCCCACCCCAAGCCTAACAGACTGGAGAGTGAAGGAGCAGTTCTGCACAAGGATCCCATTTAGCAGGTGCTGAGACTTGAGGAGATCCACCCTGTGGCTGAGACTTGATGGGGGGGGGACCTCTCCCCATTAGTCATGTGTGATCTTGACAGTGTGACCTTGAAGCACAGGTCTCAGGACCTTTGTCCCTGACAGGACAGAGAGGAGGGGAGCTGACCTGACCCTGCTCAGGCCGCCCGGCCCTTGGGAAGCTAGAGCCACCCCACATTGCAATGTATGTGTTGTAAAAGAAGGGGAGCCCCTGCAGCTGAGAGCTTAGGGTCCTTTGTGTCCCTCTAAGCTCCCCACTCCTTCTCCTCTATTGGCAGGAAGTTCTCAATCAGAGCCCACAAAAAGAATTATAGTACACATTATAATGTAATGATTACATTACGTTCTCTAATACCATATCGCATCATATTATATCATATTACACTGTGCTGTGCAGTGTAGTTTCCATTTCCCAGCTCCTCCATCCTTAGGTTATCTTATCTAACCCTCGCTCCCGCCTGGGCAGCATCAGGCTCATTCTACCTGCCAGCCAGCAAGACCAAGGCTGAGCAGATGCACACTGCAGATTGACTGCCTCCTCCTTGGGGGCCCTCTGCCCTTTAGACAAGCCTGGGGGTGGTCAGCACCCCAGGAGGTGGTGACTGTGTCAGTCAGCAGGCTCTCTCCTTCCTGCTTTGTCCCAGCCGGAAGCAGGAAGGCAGGGGTGCTCCCTACCCCTCCCATGTGTCGGCTTCAGTATCTTGGCTGGCTTTTCATTCTTCGACATGAGCTCCATCCTGGAAGGTGCATTGGCACAGCTAGAGGACAGGCACTTTTCTGCAGGCATGGCACCCATACCTCTCCCTCCTTAAGATGGGGGTAAGGGGGAAGGACTACAGGGTCAGCCAGAGAGAGCAGGGCCTCACCCAGGCTCTTCCCAGAGATCGGGATGAACAAGATATGAGGCTCAGTGCCAGGACCTCTGGGTCCTGTAGACTTGGCCACTGGCTCAGCCATATCACGGAAAGGCAGCACGCCTCACTTTTCCTATCTGTCTGCAGAGTGAACAGTGCCCAGGCATAATGTGAAAGTGTTCGGACCTTTATAAGTGGCATGCAAATGCAAGAAATGCGCTTAGTGCTCCCTCCCATCCTCCCTCCCTCCCTTTTTCCTTCCTTCCTTCCTTCCAAGTTGATTTTAGAACAAGAGCATCCAAGTCCCTTTCCATCTCTCCCAGATCAGGGTCATTGTCATTGATGGGGAAATTCTGGAAGGTTCCAGAGGGAATCTGGAAGAAGCCTATGCTGAGCAAACTGCATTGCATAGCCCCAGAACCCCCGGGTGCCTCTGACCTTTACAACTGAAGACCAGTGTAGCTGTGGGCTGAGTCCTTGGGCAGAACTTGGCAGCTCAATGCTGCTGAACACCTCTGAGGACCCCAGTCTAACAGTCGGGGCCAGGGAGGGACACTGAGGGACAAAACAGCAGGAAGAGGAGCCTGCTGGATAGGGAGAGCGAGGGAGCTCTGGGGGCCAGGGAGTAAGCAAAGCTGATGGGTGCTGGCTGCCCTGTGCACTGCTGGGCCCAGAGTTGGCTGTGTGGCTCCCACACAGTGGAGGCCGTGGGCAGATCTTCCTGAGGCCGGAAGTCAGGAGCTCTCACTAGTGATGCAGTGTCCGGATAGCAGGGCTTGGCTGTGGGGCTCTGGGCAGCCAAGAGTTCTCTGTGCTGTACCAAGGAAATTCAGCCAGACAGAATAGAGGGAGGGAGGGAGAAAAGGATGGAGGGAAGGAGGGGAAGTATGTGTTGGTGGGGAAGAGGTAGAAAAAACTAAGAGGGAGGAAGATTGTTTGGGGGTACAGCAATTCCTGGAAGGCCTGTGACCCTATGCCTTGGCCAGCTAGACTGGTCCATTGGGGCAGCTGGCTGGCTTTATGTAGCATGTGGTCTTGACGTGGGTATTCCATGAGCCTCGGTCACTAAAAACTTACCTGTTAACGTAGAATGTGCCATCCTTACTCCCATTTTACATATGAGGAAACTGAACCCAGAGAAGTGAAGTGACTTGCTGGATTTCATGCAGCTAGAACATTCTGGAGAGCTCATAGCTGCAGCAGGATGTCCCCAGGGCCCATACACAGTTGTGAGAAGGAAGCGTACTGAGATTGGTTCTGTGCTGAGTAATACCATTTATCCAGCCGCACGCTCAGAGTCTGGTGTCCAACTACTGTGAGATTGCATGTGTGTGTGCACATGCATGTGACATGCATGCACACATGCCTGTCCTGAGGCTTCAAATCAGGGACTGGACACTGTCCCTGAGCTTTTGAGCCACAGCCTAATTGATTCATTGGAGATAAGAGTCTCATGGACTTTCCTGACCAAGCTGGCCTTGGACAACGATGCTCAGATCTCAGCCTCCTGAGTAGCTGGGATTACAGGCGTGAGCCACCGGCACCTGGGTACAATGGGTTTTAATGCACACAGTCGTCACAAGCCTTTGGAGGGACATCCTGTTATTATCTTTGTCCTATTGTGCAGATGTGATGTCACTGGCTCTGCAGGTGAAACCAAGGGACCCTGGGGGCCACTCTGCTCCTTTCCCACAAGCAGGGTCAGCTGAGTCCAGTCCCCAGCAGACTGCCTTTCTGTATTTCAGACCCGCTGCTCTAGGCCTCTCCACTGGCCCCCTGCTGTTTCAGGTGGGCAGCTCAGGCTGTAGCTCTTGGGCTCCATGGACCTATTTGTCTGGAAAGAATCTATTGCTTCCCATCTTGACATCCACCTCAGCAGCTCGACCTCCATCCTCAGGATCTACTGCCCCTCCAGGATTAGGAGTAGCCCCTGCCTGAGTCAGCTTCCTGGCATTGCTTTGGCAGCTGTCCACTCAAGCCCAGCCCCCCTATGACAGTGCCCTGTGCTCCAGAGCCCCAGGCACTTCCCAGAGGCCCACTCACTCCTCTCATCCTTCCCTCTCATTCCCAGGACTCCTTTGCTGGGGTAGAAAGCTTCCAGATTCCCAGTCTCCCCAGGTGTTAGAAGTCAGCAGCATTTCAATTGCATGTTTGCTTTGTATGAAAGAAGCTACCCCGTCTGCAGAATATTAAGTGGCTCGGGCGGCTCTGGGAGGCAGAACTGCTAATCCACTGACATCTGCTATGAATATGATCTTGGCGCCAGCCTCCCCACAGTCGTCCGCCCCCCACCCCAGATCTGAGCTCTTCCTCATCCTCTCCAATAGAGATCAGGGAGAGAGGCTTAGCCTAGTCATGCTTGACTGAGGGCAGAGGCTGGGACAGTGGCTGAGTCCCCTCTGAGGCCTAAGGCAGAGGCCTCCTCTTATAAGTCTCTGCATCCTCAGAACACAGAGGAGGAGGTATTCAAGGTCCAGCATCCCTCTTCCCATGAGCATTCTGGGCTGGCTCGGCAGCCTCTCAACTATGAGGTCCACCTTGGCAAAGGCTCCCCACCCAAAAGGCGCTTGGTGCTCTCCTGCCTTCCAACAGTCCTGCCATTCTTCAGGGCTAGGTCCTGACCACATTTCCCATGAGGCCATCGTGGGCCCGTGACTGTCCACAGGACTGTCTTGGGAGACAGGACTAAGTGCCTGCAGCTCAGGGCTGGGCACACAACTGAAAATAGTCTCTTGGATGACCCCAGGATGGGGCGGGGCTGGTGCTCTCCATTACTCTGGGTTACCTAGAAGGGCCTCCTGTATTGGAGGAGGGTGGAAAACACTACACTCTATGTATGTTCTGTAACTTTCCACCACGACCATGAGTGTCAATCAATACTCCTCAGAAGTAAGAGGGAGTTCAATCAGGAAGGGCTTCCTGGAGAAGGTGGGCTTGGAGTTATGATGCAAAATAGGGAACCTATGCTCTCAGAGAAGCTGGAAGACGAAGCCCCAGCAGAATGAAGAGACAGCGCTGAAAAGCATAATTGTATATAGGTATATTTGTGTTAGGGAGGCTGTAACAAATACCAAACTAGATGTCTGAAACAACAGACATCAGCTAATCAGCTGCCCCTGAGTGTCTGGTATCATGCAAAACTCTGGCTTCCAAAGGTGAGGATATTTTAGCCACTGTCCCCAGGAGCCCAAGACCAGCAGGGAGTCCTGGGGATGGCACACATCTGAGAGGGGCTGGAGGTCATGGGCTGAAGCCAGCAGTAGACCTACTGCAGGGGTTAGGAACATCAGCATGAAACCATGCTCTCCTACGAGCCTCCTCCCTTCCTCCCTCCATCCTCCTCCCCACCCCACCCCCACTGGGGGCTATCCACACCCATGACAAAAACCTAAGGTTCCAGGACAACATGCCCAAGCCACCCAATGTGTCCCCTTGACTTGGACCTGGTTTAGGGTTAGCAGGACCCTTGCATCCCATCCCCTCCTCCCAACTCAGGGAATGGACATAACCCTCAGCCTGCATCCTCTGGGGAAGGGGTTGATTTGTGCCACCCAGGCATAGGCTGAGCTCTAATAAGACAGAGGACATAGGCAAGACAGATGGCTGTGGCACAGCACCTTAGGGACAGGCTGGATCTCAGGCCTCCCTCCTTCCTGGCCCCCTCATCCATCCCACACACCCCTAGCAGCTCCTAGGGCAGAAGCTGTCCTGCGGAGGTGTGGCCTGGTCAAAAGGGCTAGGAGCCAGCTCCCTGCTGACGTGACTGACCTCAGACAAAGCCTGCCTGATCTTCTGAAGCCTCAGTTTCCTCACCCGTACTACAGGAATAATAAGGTTCACTCTTCAGAGTCACCACAGGGATCCTAAGTTTAAAAAGTGTGGGAAGAGGGCTGTATGTGGATAAAGCCTGACACTAAGAATGACCAGTCAACACCAATCTCCCGATGAGAGGAGCCCCAACTTCCTACCACTAGCTGTTTAAGCCCTAATGGAATCTAGAGTGAACCCCCACATCCCATCCTTGAGAGTATTTCCATGCTCAGAATGCCACCAGACAGAGGTGAGGTTTAGTGAAACTCCCCTTTAAATACAGGAATTCTTCGTTTAGAGGTTCTTGACTTCAATCACAGAATAAGAATTTCTGGGCAAGTCACAATGGTAAGGAAACGGCAGAGCTTGATCAAGTAAACAAGCAAGAAAACAGACAAAAAAACAGACAAACAGAAGGGCAGGGGCACACTCTAGTAGAGTGTGGGTGCTCTCATAGGGACACAAAGACACAGACACAGACAAGGAGACATCCCGAGAGACACACAGCTCCTTGAGCTGTTCCGTATTTATAAGGTAAAGGCTTTAAGTTTTGCAAAGCCAGGTACTTTGTCTTTGCTTTGGTGATATTCTCTGAGTTTCCAGGTAAGAATGCATCTTGCCATAAAACAGATCCTTATCCTTGAAACAAGGAGACACTCTTCCCTGCTATCTGCATGTTGGGGCATCCTGTCAGGCAGTTGTGAATTCTTGGGTGAGAATGTATTCAGTTTCTCTCTTCAAAGCAAAGATAACATTTCTAAGTTTCTAGATACCATATTTCTGAGTTGCCTACACCAGGCCTCAGTTTCCATAAGTTATCCTGCTTCTAACTCCCAGCCTATACATCAACCACCATCCCTACAGCCACCCATCCAGAGAAAGCAGCGAGTGGCTGCAGCTCGGGACTGGGTATTTCAGGACCCCAAGGCCCAATCAGACCCAGCCTCTCCCTTGTATCTGCTCTCCAGGTGACAGTCCCTATCTCTGAGTACCAGCCGGAAGCTCTTGAGCTGAGCGCTTGCCAGGGAGAAAGCTTAGAGTGTCAGGGTAAATGAAGCCAGAGTGAGAAGCGTGAAGGAGTTGGTTCATAGATGCAGTGTGGAGGGAGTGCTCGCAGTCCACATTGAGGCAGCTGGCAAGACGGAACTGTCACCCATAGGCTCTGCAGTCTCATCGAACCAAGTTCAACTCCTTCTCCTACATGCTACCACTGTGATTTAGGACAAGAGACGTAAGTTGTGTGCTGGTGCCTTTTTCTCATCTCTAAAGTGAGTGTCACACAGCCTGAGGTTGTAGCTCAGTGAAAGTGCTTGCCTAGCACACACAGGGCCCTGGGCTCCATCCCCAGAGCTGCAAAAATACATAAAAGTAAATTAAAAACTAACGTGGGTATAACAGAAATGCCTACTTGCTTGGATGGATGGAGGAAGGATTCCCAGTACCTGTAGCACTCTCTTGTCTCTCTCTCTGTCTGTCTGTCTCTGTTTCTCTCTCTCTCTGGTAGCATTTATACTCAGGGCCTTGTGCTAGCTAGCAGATGCTGAACTGCTGAACCGCTGAGCCACACCTTCAGCCATTTTTTGTCCTGTTTCTTATTTTGTTTTGTTTTTGTGTCAGGACTGGGACTTGAACTCAAGGGGTTTGTGTTCTTGCTTGGCTTTTTTGCTCAAGGCTGGCGCTCTACCATTTGAGCCACGCTTTATTATGGACCGGCAGAGGCAGAAAGGCCATGACTGAGGGCCGTGAGTGACATGGGCTCTCAGTCCTCCAGCAACAGGCTGTCTCCTTTGTACTGTTGGCTGTGACACATCTTAGCAGGGTGCCTGTCTTGGAGGCCCTGAGCTCCTACTCACTCCCTCCATACACACAGCTTTGTATTTCTAGGCTCCCTTCACCATGGCTATAGCTTTCCATACACTAGTGGAGGATGTGTCCAAGAGAAGCCAGGGGCTTCTGGGAAGGGAACCCAGGGTGCTGGTAGCTGAGCTCCCAAGCCTGGGCCGCCACCATTCACCTGTGGCTGGGGGAGGTGGACACACACCTCCTTGGTCCCCCGCCCCCTCCCAGCCAGTCCACGACACAGATGTCATGGATCCACCCCAAGCTACCTTAACATGAGGGAATTCTATCATGAATATGTTGCACAAATGAATAATAAAAACAAAGGAAAATTACCCTCTTTATTGAAACTCATTTTATGAATAAAACAATTATTCTGGTAATTGAAAAAATGTGTCGTTAAATTAAATGCAGTGGTTCCTATTAAAATTTTAGTGCGTTTTTGCTGCTGCTGGCTAGAGGCTGGTAATTATAGTCGAGAGTTTCGCTCTCTCTTTATTGTTTTTTAATCTCTCTGTGCTGCAGCTCTCCAGCGATATTTTATGTCAGAGAGATTTAGAGCTGTGCCCCATAACGGGAGTGTGGGGTGGGGGAGAAGCTGGCCGAGGGGTGGGGGCCAGCAGGGGTACCACAGAGACATCTGCCTCCGTTTTTTTTTAGAGGCTGCCTGTCACTCCAGCTGTCTAACAGTCTTGGTTGGTCCCTTCACCCATCTGTCATCATGGCCATGGCCAATCACAACCCAGCAAATGCAATGCCCGCCTCTTCTCCCTCCTCCCTGATTCTCCTCTATTTGGAAGAGTCTGTCTGAAGAAGAAAGCCTGGTCTAGTGGATGCCTGGGTCTCGGATAACTCTTGGAACCTAGGTTTGGAAAACTATAGGGGGAAGTGGATCTTCTGAGCCTGTTACTGCCCTTGGTAGGAAGGGGATGTGGCAGCTCAATGTGTAAGCCCCTGGAGGACAGGGATCATGCCTGTCCCGAACATTGTTACCCAGGCAGCTTCCAGTCTAGCACAGGGTGCATTAGAGACTTTTTTTTACTTCATGTGGAGGGAGGGAGGGAGAGAAGACAGGCTGTATTGCAGCTTGTTTGATCCAGGATGAGTTTGGGAGATGGTAACAGGGCACAAGAATGTCCCAGAAGAGCTCTGGATTTTCTTTTCCAACTCCCACCTGCTCCCCAATATGCACCAAAGAGGATGGGAGAAATCCAAAGGCATGGCAGCTCCCTCCCCGGGGGCTGGCAGGAGTCGCAAGGCTCCCAGGTTCTTCGTGGTCGCTGGCTGCCCTTGGTGTGTGATGTGTCTCTCTGGCTCTGGCTTCCTTTCCCTTCTTTGTCTGGGAGATTAAGCTCCTGGTGGGCAAGGTCTCTGGCTGTGCCACCTGCCACTGGGAGCTTGATGAATCAGGCTGGGGTGGGAGCGGCCGGGCATTTATCTCCAAGGCACCAGGACACAACATTGTCCAGCAATGTCACAGGAGCTCTGAGCACTGGACAGGAAGGAAGGCAGGATGAGCCCTGAGCTTGGATGCCATCTTGGCCCCTGTGCCTTCCTGTTACCTCTCAAATCCTTTCCCAGTCCTTGCTTTGCTCTGCCTAGATGGCAGAGGGGAGTGTGTATGTTGTGGGGGACAGGGAGGGGGAGCAGGGAGAGGAATCTGACCCCAAGGCTCTGGGGTCAGCTGACTTCAGGCTGAGTTTGGCTAATGGAAAGCATTGGCAGGAGTTGAAAGGGGGAGAGACAAAGACGTGAGGGTGTCTCCTCTGTGTTTGCCTATACCATACTCCTGGTAATGACTGTGTTTGGTTCATCACCAGCTCCCAAAGGACAGGTGATTCACATGAGCTGTGGGAACTCACTTCTTCCCTAGCCCTAGGTCAAGGCTTTCTGAGTTGTTGATCCTTATTGCTAAGCTTTGTTGGGCTTCTCAGGACCCCATTACCTATACCCAGATCGCTGTAGCACATTCCTCTGTGTTAAGACACCCCATCGCTTCTTTCTTAGCTGGACTCTGACCAGACGCCTGCTGAGTTAACATTGCCGAGATCAAGATGGCTGGCCGAGGGTGGCAGGCACTGGGCTGCGCTGGGCTAGGGGTAGGGTGGAGGGGGGGACAGAGAAGGGAAAGACTGTAAGATCAGTGCCCTGTCCAGTTCTGTGCAGCCTCCTCCCTGGCTGCCCCATCACCCAGGGGAGGTTGCTGTGTAGAACTGGTCTCTGCAGTGTCCTTGTCACCTCTCCAAACTGGTGGGACCATTCACATCAGGCTCATTCTAATTCATTCACACTAGGTCAGCTCCTCATTTTTCAGTAATTGAGCTAGTGGCCCAGTAGGCCAAAGGGTTAACAGGTTAAGGGGTCCTTTCTGGGAAATGCAGCATCCAGCCAAATGTATGTCAGAGTTACTGACCCTAGAGTACAGTAGCTGGAAGGCTAGTGCTCCCTGCCCTGCTGGCCGGCCACCTCCCAGGTGCCCCTGGCCCCCTCTTCCACTGGGCATAGGGCCAAATCAGGCTGGCTGCTCACCCTGACCTGGATGTGCACAGGGGTCCTCAAGGGGAGTGACAGGAAAGAGAAGGAGGACGGGAACAGGTCTGGGAGGTGTGACTGGATGCCAACTCTGTGGCATTCCTAGAAGCCCAGGACACTGGTACAAAGGGCAAATGGGAAGGTCTTTAGTTCATCTGCTTTTCTTTCCAACCAGCATCACACACTGCCTCATTCTGGGTTTTGGTCACTCAATCATGGCTCGTCCCTCCCTGGCCTCTCCCTCCGGTCTCCAGGTTGCAGCCAGAAGGATCTGTCCTGGATTCCTTTGGTACTCTTCTACCGCCTTGCTTACCTGTGGGACCACTCCCTATCACTCTTCCTGGATCTCTGCTCACCAGCCCTGTGTGTCTCAGCCCTTGTTTCCCTTCTGCACTCCAGGTTGCTCAGTGTGTCCCCCAATACCTCCCACCCTCTGACCCATGCCCCACCTCAGCCTGGTGGACATGTCCCATCTGTCCTCCAGGAAGCCTTCCCAGACTCCTCTAGGCTCGATCAACCCCCCTTCCCTCCTCACGTAGCACTACAATACGTAGCCTACCATACCCAGTGTTTGCCAGGAGCTCTGGAAATGTTTTGGAGGTGAATGAATGAATGAACGAGTGAATGAAGCAAGCATCCAATTACCTAAGTTAAAAAATTACTTAAAGTTCCAATTTTAAGGTCAAAGAGTACCCACAGAGCCCTGAGCAATGAAAAAGTTGTAGAATGCTTTTCTCGGCCCCTGGTGGCCGGCCACCTGCTGCCTGGAGGAAGGAGCCACTTCCTTTCTTCTCTCTCCTCTCTCCTGGATCTGCCCTCCCTCCCCACCTGCTCCTACTCCTGCATCTCTGTCAGATGAGAGCTGGCTCATGAATGAAGACTGTTGCTGGCTGGATTTTTTTTCCCTCTGGCAAGGAAATCTTTCCTTTATCTGCCAGCCACAGGGCCAGGGCTGGGGCTGTTGGCGCCTGGTACTTTGGCAAACAATGATGGCCGATGGCGTCATGGTGACAGAAGTCCTTGACCACTTGTCTTTGAGAAGAAGAGAGCTGACAGCAGCAGCAGCTGGAGAGTGAGACACATCTCAGGTGCCTGTGCTGGAAGCTGGAGCCCAAGACGGCTGGACTGGGTCCCCAAGAAGCTACAGTCTGGGTGTCCATCCCTTCCTGGGGAACCTGAGCATTTAGGTTGAAGGCTGCGTTCACCCAGGAGCCAAACCTTGGTGAACAGGAAGAAAGCTTGAGTTCCCCCAGACAGTGTTGAGGTGTCCAAGGTCATATCCTTCCCTGGAAGGAGACGAACTCTCCAGAGCCTCCTGGGAGTGGCCAGACTCCTATCAGCGCATCCAGAGCTTAGCCCTCAGGTACTCCACAAACTTGATCTGCCTGCAGAGGGGCAGTTCAAGGCTCCCTGGTCCTGGTTCTGTGCCAGTCAGACCTTGGCATCCATTTCAATATCCCCAAAATAGGATCAGGGTTATTTATCACCTTGTGCTTAGCGGGAGAGTCAGGGAAGAGGTGTCTGGAAGGCATATCCCACTGCAGGCCGGGCAGCTTTGCCCCTATCCGATGCATTGCTGGGCTTCTCCAAGCTCAGGGCTCAGGACCTAGAGTGGAAGGTCACCATTGCCTTTATTTACCTCTGTGCCATAAATCCCTGATTCAAACTCTTTCAACCTCATTTTCCCCAATATGTAAAGTGGGGCACTAATACTCCTAGTGATCTGAGTGAAGTCACAGATGTCAAAAGCCCCAAGCATGACCCTTTACCTCTCCTCCCACATGCTGCTCCCAAGACCAGAGAGAGCCTGCCTGTATGGGTTTTGTTTTTTTTTTTTTACAGATCTGCCCTACCAGGAGCCCCTCTCTGAGATGGGAAAAGGAGATAAGACCAGCTGAGTACCTGCCACCGCCCCCCCCCCCGCCTTCTGCCAACAATAAGCACCCTGTAACTGCTGCTTAGAGCCCCTGAACTTAGAGCCCCAGCTACACACACGGGCTTATCCTCCCCTGCCCTGTGACCAGAGATCCAAAGATTGCAACCTGCCCTGAGAGGTCCTGAGAGGGTCACCCCACGTCAGTACTGGTGACGTCACCAGACAGCATCTATGTAGGACCAGCCAGCCTGGCTCTGGAGCCAAGGCCTGCGTGCCAACTGGAGGGCACAGGAAGCGACTAAGAGGACACCTTGAGACCTGGGGAAGGAAGCTCTGTGTCCCAGCTCTGCCTCTGCCAAACTGTGTGACCAGAGCAATCCTTGGACCTGTCTGACTGCTCTGTTCTCCAGGTGAAGCCTCTTCTGGCAGGCATTTGGGAAACACACACACACACACACAGATTCTGATCCCAAAATGTCAGACTGTAAGGGTCTTATGAGTCAGAGGGTAAGGGTCTTATGGACCCAAAGACAGGAAGTAGTGTCTCCTATCTACATGACAGGGCTCACTGGACCTCACCTGCCACCCAGACTGGACAATAGACTGGTCAGAAGGCCTTTTCCAGATGTCCTGCTCCATCCTGATCAGAAAGGGCAGAGATGCGGCTTGCATAGTGCCCCAGAGGGGTGACCTCTTCCCTGCTTAAGAATACCCAAACATTGTCTGGCTCTCTGTGCCCAGCCTGCCTTGGGAGCCACCTGGCCTAGAACTCCTATGTCCTTAAGCCTGTGTCCTGCCATGAAGTAGCAGCAGGCCCAGGTGTCACGCCATAGCAAAAGTGCCCATTAAACTACCACTGGCTGCCAGCCCCGGTTCCCAGGAGCCATGTCCACAGACATGTCAGCCTGATGAATTAATTGGGTCTTTGCTCTGTTGCCTGTGTGAGAGGGGGAAAATCTGACTCTACCTCTGCTGCCCGCTCACCGCAGCCTGGGAGGAGAGAGGGAGGGAGGCTGCGGGCCATCTGGGTTTCTTTCTTCTTCTTTTTTTTTAAAAATGGTGCCAGGGATTGAACCCAGGGCCGACCCCAGAGCACACTGTGAGGTCAGCAGGAGAACTGAGAGAATTGGTCCCCACCTACAGGTTGCCTTGGGCAACCCCAGGCCCCTCTGGGAACAGCTGGTGGCTGAACCACGAAGCTCAGTGTGGCTTCCCATTAATTGGCATTAATCAGGCCAAGAGTACAGCTGGGAATGGTGGCCCTGTCCCCTTGCTGCTTCCCAGGGTGGCATTCCTAATCAGCCTTGGGGCCCTGAAGCAGTGGGGGAGGGGGAGGGACTTGTTCCTTGTCCTTGTGTGAGGGGAGTGGGGTTAGCTGGTCAGCCTGCGGCTCACCTGATCTCTCCTCCCTAGACCTCACCCGGGTACTCTCCATCTCCCCTTATTTCTAATATCCCCCCAGTCTCTCAAAAGGCTTTGGTGCATGTATATTAATGAAGAAGGAAAGTCTCTGATGGGATAGAGGGGGCCCTCCACAAAGCCTGCCTCCTGCCACCTGGACCCGTTCACTTACCATAGGGAATGGGGTAGGTGACAGGAAGCAGCAGGCTGGCAGCTGGAAGGGGTGAAGGGATTGAGTCCAGAGCGAGTGACCTCCTTGCATCTCATCTACGGGGGGGGTGTCGGACAGGGGAGCCCCAAGATACAGAGGCCATGATATCTAGGCAGGGGTGCAAGGGAGAGGATGTATGCCCAGGACAATGTTTTCTGCAGAGGACAGGCAGGATCGGTGATTTGCTCCTGTCAGTGAAGGACTCATTGCCCCCATAACCTGATTGACAGGCTCTGCCATGAGTGCAGAACTGGTTCTGACCCTGATGCTTCCTGCTCTCCTCAGAGGTCCCAAAGAGCTATTTCCCCTCAGGAAGGCTCAGTGCTTTACCTATGAAATGAAGGGATTGGGTTAGAGAGCTGGATAAGGTGACAGGAGGCATGATTCTTGTACAGATCAACATGGTAAGCTGGGAAGCTAGCTTGCTCAGCCATCTACCATCCAGCTATCATCCTTTATATCACCTTCCTTTTCTCCTGTCCATGTACCCACCTGTCTGTCCATCCATCCACCCACCCACCTACCCATCCATCCAACTTTCTATTCGTCTGCTCATCTATCCATCCACCCATCCATCCATTTATCTATCTATCCATCAATCCATCTATCCATTTATTCATCCATACACTCACCTATCCATCCATCCACCCACCCATCCATCCATCCATCCATCTACCACCCATCTATCCATCCATCCATCTATCCATCCAGGGGGTATGGAGGAAGGGGTGTGTTTTCTAATGACTTCCACGATTCTGAGCTCCAGGAGCATTGTAATCACTGGGAGTGACTAATCTTGAGCTAAAAGGGATTTCCCCCGAAGCCCCCTCTCCTGTGCAGCCCTTTCAGGGCTCTTGCAGCTAATTTTGTATTTAGAATGATGTGGTCTTAAGGCCACTGCATCACACACGCTTCGGGCCCTTTGCAAGCCCAGGAATGGTGGCCAAGCATCCAAGGTGCTGGCTGCTCCTGGAAGCTCCATGCCTCTCCATGGCCAGGCGTTGGGGGTGAGAGGTTGTTTCTGCCCCACCCACCCCAGGGGGCGGGGCCAGCTCTCCTTGCTCTCTCATAACTTTTCCTGACTGCCCCCAGCACAATCCTCACCTCAGCCTTGTTTTCTCCCAGCCCTGCTGGTCTCTGGAATAGGCTGACCAGAGCTCTCAAGCCCCATGAAAGGCTTGAGGCTAGCTTGCTTCCTCTACTGCAAAGGGGGATTACTGGTGTGGGTACTTTAGAGATCCTACCTCATAGTATTGACATGTGACTGTGAACAATACGTACCTCACAGATGCGGTTTTATTTACATACAGTACGTCACAGTCTGATAGGAGGTACAATAGTCACTAGCAGCAGGTAGGCTCAGAGAAGGTCTGGGGCTGTCCTGGGGGCACTCAGACAACCACAGGCTGTGATTTGCCTACCCACAGTGAGCCCAATGGGTGAGGACCTCACACTGGCATCTAGTGCCCCCCTCCCCCACCCCGGTTTTCCACGAATGGGTTCCATGAGTGACGGGCTGCTGATCCTCCACATGGCACCCCCCGCCCCCTGGCACCGTCCCTGGGCCACAACACCCACCATTTCTTCTGCTGTGCATTCTGGGTAAATTCATTTTTATATCAAGCCAAACAAAAGCAGACTAAATCAGGAAGGTAAACATGCCTGGAGAAATGCAGAACCAGGAGGGAAAGAGAGAGGTGGGGGAGGATGGGCAAGCTCAGGACTTGATGTCCACAAAGAAGGGGATAGTGAGCAGGTGGCCTCCCCCTGTGGCAGGGCCCAGTTTCCTCATTTGCAAAGTGGGGGTGGGAGGGTCCCTGGCCACATTGCCCTGTGGAGTCAGAGGGAAGGATGCTAAGAGGGATGGATGGGGATGGAGCACCCCGTGAGATGCCCCTTTTGTTGACTGCACTGAGAGCTGGCTGGGTCAGTCTGATGCCATCTGCAGCCTGGGTATTATCCGCGCCTCTGCCTGTACTCGCCAGCGGGGAGGCCAGGCTCTGGCGCCGGTCCAGCTTTCAGCAGGGTGCAGAGCTCTTGGCCCTCCGCCCCATTCTCACCCTGTAATCTGTTCCTTCCAGACACAGGGGACCCCAGCCTTTCCTCCCCAAGGGGGAGTGGGTCAGGCATGCACCGCGGGGTAGCCTCAGCCTGGCACCTCCATCTCAGACTGTGGAAAAGGAGCTTTAGGGACTAAACCCTAAACCTGCTCGGCTAAAAAGACCACCCACTCCCTGCCGCCCAGCCAGGCCTGACATGAGGAGCAGACCACAGTCCACACATGTAGAGAAGGAGAGGAAAAGAACTCTGGCTAGGTCTGGGTCTCGTCTACAGCTAGATGGGCATCATCAAGTTTGCCCTAGCTAGGCTCAGTTTCCCCATTTATACTACACATCATGCCTCATCCTGGATTCTACTATGAACACTAAAGAAATGATACAAGAACTCCCTGAAATGACAGTTACTGTTGTCATTGGACCAAGAAAGGTTGATGTTAGACACAAGAATAATTTTTAATATGTTGTATGTACTTAAATTCCCCTTCCTTCCTTCAAAGATTAGAACAAACTGAGCAGTCTGCCAAACACTCAACGCCGCAAGATCACTGGAAATGAGAAAGTCATGATAGGCAGAGGGACACATGATAGCTGAACATAATACGCTGTCCTGCATGGAATCGGGAACAGACATGCCCTATTAAGAGGAAACTCTCAGAAGGCCAAATATATTACGTTGTGCCCTTAAGAATGTTATTAACTTATAAGTTTTGACCATGGAGATTCAGGGGGAACTAGATATTCACACGCACATACACCCCCAATCTCCTATCTTTACAGCATTTCTTATGTCAACAGCAATAAGAAGTTGATTAAAAGCAGTCCTTTACCAGGTGCCTATGGCTCATGCCTGTAATCTTAGCTACTCAGGAGGCTAAAATCTGAGGATCCCAATTGGAAACCAGCCTGGGCAGGAAAGTCCATGAGACTCTTATCTACAATTTACCAGAAAAAAAAAA
>NW_012267223.1:11049335-11112452 GCF_000151885.1 Dipodomys ordii | reverse complement strand
CACCACTTCTGGCTTTTTTCTTTTTGCTTATGTGGTGCTGAGGAATCGAACCCAGGGCCTCAGGCATGCAAGGCAAGTGCTCTACCACTGAGCCATCTTCCTAGCCCCTTTTTTATTATATTTTTATTATCTTTAAGTTGTCATACAAAGGAGTTACCATTTCAACAAATCAGTTTATAAGTGTAATGCATCATTGTCACCCCTTTATCATGGCCTGATTATTTTTTTCTGCTCTGTGACTTTTAAAAGTTATATAACCACCAGGCACTGGTGGCTCACACCTGTACTCCTAGCTACCCAGGAGGCTGAGATCTGAAGATCGTAGCTCAAAGCCAACCTGGGCAGAAACGTCTGTAAGACTCTTTGCCTCCAACTACTCAGCAAAAAGCCAGAGATAGAACTGTGGCTCAAGTGGTAGAGCACTCACTTGATTGAAAAGGCCAAGCAAGGTCCTGAATTCAAGCACTAGCTACCAGGAAAAATAATTGGAAAAAAAACAACCTTTCTGTGCCTCAGTTTCCTCCCAGGAAAATGGGCACAAATGTAGCACCTATGGAACCCATTCCAACTGGTTTCAGACGCCAGCCTCCCTACCAGTATTCACTGAGCCCTTCCTGCCAGACCCAGTATCTGGAGCACCACCATCCCCAGAGGCCAAAAGTCTATCTGGCATGGCCTGTCACCTGACATCAGAGCAACTATCTCCATGTTAGAATCATCTGCGGAATGAGTAGAAACCCACCCATCCTGAAGGGTTGCAAGGGTTCTGTATGCCAAGCGGGGGGCGGGGGGGGAGGGCTCATCCCTCCTCAAACAGTGTACATTCTTACTGGCTCAGGCCTCGGTCTGCAGGGACAAGCCTCCAGCCTTAAAAATCCCCTCCTCTCAGGTCTGTCCAGCTGCAGTGCCAGCCTGTTTTCCACCATGTACCTGTCCAGTAGCAGACCTGGGGCTTCGAAGAGGCAGGCACACTGTGAGATGGGCCCACTTTGAGAGTTAAAACCTGGGGGTGGAGAACACAGTAGGGATGGAAAGCAGAGGGTGGGAGCAGGACAGAAGGGGGAGGTGAAGATTGAGTTCCTAAAGGCCTACAAAGCGAAGTGCACAGATTAGAGACCTGCTTTGATGGCCCTTTTATCCCCCTGGCTACAGACATGTCCATTTGGCATGGGTGAGGGGAGCAGGGAGGGCAGGAGGCTGGCTGAGTTTCAAGTTTGATTTCTCAGGACTTACAATTCATCATCTCTTTGCATAAAAAGGGATTACTATCCGTGCATGAGTATTAACTGATTGCCCCGGCACATGTGTGCATGTATGCACACACATGCATGCACACACAGCCACACGCATGTATACCCTCATTGTGATCTGCTGACAGGAGGCTGAATGGTGCTTAGACCCACCCAGCATGATTCCCAATCTTCCTGCACCCCACATTTCACTCTTATCCACCACCACCACCCCCAAACTATCTAGACGAAGGCTTCCCCATCTCTGTTATGTAAATAAAGTACAGGATGGAAATGTTGATCCCATTAGAGGGATTAGTTACTCTGAAGGCCTGGAGATTAGAATATCAGCCAGAAAGGGGGAGGTAACCATGGATGGAAGGGGTGTGGTCACAGAGGTAAGGGGCTTGTCCACAGAGAAAAGGGGTGTGGCCACAGGCAGAAGGGCGTGGCTACAGAGGTGAATTGGGCATGGTCTCAGAGTTGGGATGGGGCCACAGGGGAAAAGGGTGTGCCCCCAGGAGAGGAAGAGGCATGTCCATGGAGATGGGGTGTGGCCAACCTTGTCCAGTGGCATCTATCCTATGCCAGTTGTGATCACCCAAGTTGAAAGAGGTCCCTAGTACACCCTTGTCACTCGCTTCCAGCATGGACATTGGGAGAATAAGGCAGAAACTTGGCTTTATGTTGCTGAGTCCTATTCTTGCTTGCAAAAGCAGTTCTGTGATCCCTCTCTTGAGGGGTTGGAGAGAGGTGGGTTATTGGCTTTTCTGGGGTGGTAAAGCACTTGCCCGTTCCCTAACACTGGGTCCTCTGCACCCCAGCACAGCAGACACACCTCTGTTCTCTCTGTATCCTGACAGCCGGTGGCTGATCAGCTCTCCTTCTGGGCCTGTGGCTCTCAAAGTGGAATCCTGTGTCAATACAGCAACAGTGTCAATACCTGAGAACTTGCTAGAAATGCAGAGACCTGTGAAATCAGACCAGGGAGAAAGCTGGAGGGGTGAGGGATGGGGAGTGCTGTATGACTCTGTGCTCTGACAAACCTTTTGGGGATGGATTCTGATGCATACTAAACATAGCTCAGACAAGCTCCATCCGTGAACTCTGCAGGGCAGGGCTTGGGGTCATGGTTCAGGGTAGGCAAAGTAGGTGGAATGTAGGAAGAAGGTAAGGTCAGAGAAACACCTACTAGGTGTGAACGAAAGGGGAGGGATAGGATAAAAAAATTGGCAGGTAGGTATGGATCTTACAGCGGGCATGTACCGCCAGCCACCCTCTGGACTCCTCCCTCCCCAGCAACAGGACAATTCATGGATGCTGACCACTTGCAGTCAAAGCATCTTTTGTATCCCAGGGCTCAGCTAGCATGAGTCACGAGACATCGCTCCCAGGATCTTGACAAGCCCCTAGCCAGTCACATGCACGGGTAGAAGGATTTCTGCTCCTGGCCTCCTTTCATGATAAACAGATGGTGTTATGTGGACACCCCTGTCTCTCAGTGTCCTGTTGACCAGCCATGATGGGAGTATTTACATCAGGGAGATTTGTAGATGCAGTTAGTGGAAGTTTTTTTTTTTTTCTCCTTTACTTCCTGGTGAGTGGATGCCAGGGCGCTATGGCATGTGAGGATGAGTGAAGTGAGAAGAAGCAGCATGTCTTCTCCAGGAGATGGCTGGAGGGCAGAATGCCCAGCCTCTAGACAGGCACACAGGGAGGAGCATGTGTGGCTGGAGAACTATGAGACTGTCTTCTCATTGGTCTGTCTAGTGGTCCTGGGAGTGGGGGAGGGGCATTGACACTTGCCACTTAAAGATGAGGGAATGCAGCTCAGAGCAGCAATGCAGGCTATCTTAAACCACATAGCAAGAAAGCGGTTGTAGGGGTTTAAGGCGTGGTGGAGATGTGCACAACCCCCACACTATTTATCAGTCCCAGAGGGGGGCTTTCTGGCTGAGGTTAGGATCCTTGGTCAGGACTGTAGGGCATCAGGGCATCTTCTGGGGTGTCACTAGAAGACATATTTCCACTCATCCCCACGACACCCTACAGCAGCAGATGCCAGGCTATCCTGAGCCTCCCTGAAGCAGCGCAGCTCTTTCTGGAACTGTTCAGGAGGCTGCCTCCTAGAGGCTCAGGCTGCTCACCTCCTCCCGGGCTCCTTCCCCTTTGGCTAGTCGCCACTGACCTCAGAGCATCCCTCACAGGGAGCCTGAGAAGATTGCCAGGGAATCCAGAGAGACGCCCTGCTGCCCACAGCCTAATTAGAAGAGGGGAACTTTGGGTAATAGCAGCCGCTCTGTACAAGATGAGAGGACAGGAGGTCAGAGCCCAGCCTGCCCCCGCCTAGCTTTCCTGAAAATGGATGGTTTCAATCCACTGGCCACAGAGATTTCTCCCCAATGCAATCCACCCTCCTTTACCCAAGCCAGAGCCACAACTCCAGCTCTAACAAGACCTCACTCTTTGGCCATCCCAGGTGCAGCCTGCACTGTCACCCTCTGGGCCTCTGCCCATCTTTCTACCCCTCCTTCTGTGATGTTACACTCTTATTCTGCCCTGTCTTGTCTTGATCTCCACACCCAACTCTATCTCTGAACACAATACCCGCTAGGCCTCCAGGAGTCCAAGCTCAGCTTGCCCACCCTGTCCCAAAAATGCTCTTCTCAGGGTCCTGGAATGAAGGGCACAGGCAGTGTTGTTCTCCTCCAACTCTGAACTGTGGACAGTTCTGGGACTCACTGCCCAGTTAATTCCTCTCCTGCCCTCCCAACAGCATGCTTTCACTAAGAGCAAGGGAGAGCTGAGATTCTACTCTCTCCTCCTATACCCACTCCACCCAGGGCACTGGCCCCATTCATTCATTCATTCATTCATATATACATTCATTCATTCTCTCATCCATTAATCCTTATATGCATTCATTCACTTTTTTCCTTCCTTCATTCAGCAAGATTGTGTTAGAGTCTTTACAGCATAGTGCTCACTGCACTGTGCCGGGGAAGCTGAGTCAAAGTGAAGGACGCAAAGCTCATTGGAAGGAGGTAAGGATGAGGCAAGGAGGAGGGAGGAGGAGCAGCAAGCAGGAGGAGCCGATCGGCACCTTGGCTGCAAGCGGAGGTGCAGATGTTGGCCCACATCGCTGTGTTCCTCCTGCTGCCGTGTTGTGTTTGGAAAGTGATGAATTTCAGCACCAGCTAATTAGTCTCTAATTAGCAAGTGGAGTGTAAACAATCACAACAGATGGGGGAGAGAAGGCATTAGCCATAATGACCCTTCTTCAGGGGCAGAGACTCCAGGAGGGGCGCTTCCTCGCTGGAGCCAGAGCCGGAGGGCAGCTGGATCGGAGGATTGCTGGTCTCAGGATCTGCTGCAGAGGTGGGGTCTGTAGGAAAGTGCTGGCTGGGGCTTAGGGGGTCCCCCAGTTTTCCTGCAGAGATCAAGTCTCTTTTTTTAGAGCAGTGTCACCGACCCATCTGTAGCCAGGAGTAGGATGAGGATGGGGATGAGGAAGAATGGTGAATGGATGGTCTGTCCTAGGTGTGTCCCCTAGAGGGCTCAGGGCCTGTGTCCAGCAAATTGGAATACCCCAGACTTGTTTGGCACCTGCTGAGGACACAGGCCTGTGTTGCTGGCCACTGCCCGATGTCTAGACAGACTGCCAGGGGATGCACTTGCCGGCTCTGAGCTGTTTGTCACTCTCAGCTGACAACCTGTCTCTGGACCCCTGCCATGCACCATGCTCGGTGGCCCTAGGTACCCAGACATGGCCCTGGCTCCTGGCCTGCTGTGGCCTTGGCTGTAGAGCCTAGGATGCTGCAGGACTGGTGAGGATGTGGTTTCTAGCATGTGTACCAAGCAAAGGGGACACCACCCAACAAGAGGCACGTCTTGGGCCTTGCAGGTCAGTGTGCTGCTCTGCCCCTGTTCTACAGGTCCCTCAGAAGAACAAGAGAGAGGCTCCCGATATGTCATGAGCAGGGAAACCACCAGAGAGGCCCAGAGGTGGAGGCTGACTCCAGGAGGACAAAACCTCCTTTGATGTACATGCTTCTCATCAGATGCCTTCATTAAATGCCGATCGGGGCACAGTGCCAAGGCCCCTAAGAGAATTAACCCATCTCCCCTCTACCCCCGGGGAACCCGTGGCTGAAGGGGACTGTCTCACCCCTCAGGCCCAGCCTTCCTTGACCAACCTTTCTTTCCTGTGAAAGTGACAAGGCCCATCTCTAAGAGGACAACAAGAGCCCCCCCCACACACATACACACACACACACACACATACATGCGCGCACCCCCACCCTCCCCACAACTTGTCCGTTTCCTAGGAAGAACTGTCCCCTCGCAGCTCCCAATTGAGGCCTAATTAACAGGCTTGTCTGTCTCCTCTGCCTAGCAGTGTCATTGTCTGGCAACGTCATCAAGCCTGGCGAGTTGTTAGCTAAATTGTTTGCATTCACCATGGCTCCTGGGGAAGCGTGTCTCCCCGCTTGCTGAAGGACGATGCTCTCTCCTTTCCTGTGCATCATCTGATTCTCCAGCCTGGGAGACTGCCATCAACCTGCCTTTGTAGCTCCAGCCTTCCTTTCAAGAAAAAATTGGATTTTACCCCAGGGCTGGGGTGGAATATGTGATCTTCACTCAGCAAACACACACTGGGGGCCTCCTAGTTGGCAGGCACAGGCAAGACCCTGACATGGGAAACGGATAAACTTCCTCATTCCCTGCACTGTCCGTTCTAGACTCTTTGTGATAGGGCTGTCCTCAGCATGTACTACTCAGGGCATTTGTCAGCCTCTTATACTCACAAAATGCTACTGATAATCCCGTCCCCCGAGTTGTGCCAGGGTCCTCCTGGAGGGAATGTGTCTCCCAGTAGAAGTTGGGAGGGTACAGTCATCTCTGTTGGGAAGCTGTTGACCTCTAGAGATAAAAACCAGTACTGGAAGAGTGTACTGTGATGGGCTGTAAGGAAGATGGCCACTCGGTGCTGGAGAGATGGCCTCAACCCTTTAGGGTTCAGGGACGGTGTCTGAGGAGGCCGGTAGGTCCGATCCAAGGCCAAGGCCTAAGGCTGTGTGCTTTGTCAAGAGAGTTGGAGAGTTCTTGCATTTAACTAGTGTTTCCCTAATCTAAAGGGCTATGAATTCCTTGTTGGAAAGGAGTATTTTATCCTACATGCCATGGGGTAAGAGGGAAGAATTTGAACAAAAGATTACAGGGTTAGAAATCCCTTTCATTAAGTAGATCAGGTTCATGTCAGGTGGCTGAGGTCAGATATAATTCCAAGCAGAGAGAAAGGAAACACTGGTTTGTCAGCGTAAGGAAGACTTTCAGGAAAACACCTTCTGACTATTTGGGAGGTTTTTGTTTTTTAACTATTTATCTGCTTATTTATTGATTATCTGGTATCAGCGCCTTGAGCTGGCTCAAGCTGGGACTCTGCCACTGGGTCATAACCTCTAGCATGGAATTTTGCTGGTTATTTTGGATGGAATCTAGTGGGATTTTCTGTCTAAGCTGGCTTTGAACTATAGTCCTCTGGATCTCAGCTTCCTCGGTAGCTAGGATTACAGGTATGAGCCACTGGTACCTGGCTCGGTTAAAAAAAAAAATTCTGCTGATTGCCTGGTGTGGGCTAGAACTGTGTTAAGTACTAGAGCTAGCGCAGGTATCACAACATGGTGCTGGGACCATGGCTGGGTAGATGAGTGGGCAATGTGGCTGGAGCAAGGAGGAGAATTAGTGAGCAGGACACCATTGTTTCTGGCCTGATGAGTGGACCAGCAGAGGCACCAAGTGTCCTAGAGAATCAAAGAGACTGTGCAAGTTTGCAGAGAACCTGAGTTCATCCTTGTATATTTTAAACCCATGGAGTTCATCAAAGCACAGTTGACTTACTCAGAACGAAAAAAAAAATTAGGATGAAGACGTGGGAAGCATTTATCATCCATGCAGGAGCTAAAATCAGAAAGGTGGATGTGCTCACCTCAGGAGATGGTAGGAAGGAGAATCAGAGCAAAAAGCGGGGTGGAAGAAGAGCAAAGCTGGGAGGCGGGGAAGGAGGGACAGAAGAGGGAGGCGATGGAAACCCAGCATTAGAGAGGCCAGGCAGGGATGACCAGCATTCAAATGCCCAGGGCCCCCACAGGGGTGAGTGTCCAGCTCCCAGCATGGCTAGGGGGTGGGGGAGAAGTCCCCACGGGTGTGGTCATTCCCACGAGAACCTGGCAAATCTTAGTCTGCATCTCCATTCACTCATTAGAAATGGGATGGCAGCTTTGGCATGAAGGGTAAGATGGTAACCAGACAGGTTAGGCAAGGGTGCTGGCAGAGTCTGGGCTTGTAATCAATGGCAGCTAAGTGAGGTCCAGCTCCCCCAGGTAGAGATGAGGCCCAGGTGCATCTCTGCCTTCCAGTCCAGCCTTCCCTCTGCCGTCCCTCAGCTACCTGCCTCCTCATAACTCACGGCCAGACTCCCTGGGGCCTACTCCTAAGTGCTTCTTGCTACAAGCAAAAGCACCTCCTCCCTTCCCAGAGCTGTTTTTCTTCTGGACAGGGAAATATTTTCCCCATATGACCAAAAAGAAAGCCAAGTCCCCTAAAGGAGGTACTTACAGAAGACTCAAATAGCCAGAATTACTCTAGAGAGAGAAAAGAGAGAGGAAGCACATGCAAGCCCCCTAGCATCACCAAAAAGAGCTGCAGAAGATGGGGACATCTCAGGAACCCCAAAGCCAGAGGTGTAGGGGTGAGGCTCCTTCTACCTTGTCAGTGTTGTGGTCCAAAGAAAAATGGTTGTATCAGTAAGTCATCTGATTGGGTGGACCCTGCTTCTCACCCGGAAATGAAAGGTTTGACCTTCTGGGCATAAATGCAGTGTGAGTGGGTGAGCCACACTGAGAGCTGGGAGAGTGAGGGGGAGGGGCAGCCACTATCTTGAGTGAACACAAAGCAAAGTCGCCCTGCCCGCTCCCTTGCAGCTTGGCACGGAGGGAGATGTCCTTGGGACCAAAGCCTGAGCTAAGGATTTGGCCAGACCCAAATGTGAATCCTCCTCCACCAAGACCCTCCCTGTGCTGCTAACTCCCCATCTGTTAAAGGAGTGGCAATGACCTTGAAGCACTGGCACCCGGGACAGTCTGGCACACTGCAGGTCTTCGATGCACGCTAGCTTTTGAGCTGCACCTGCTGGCTCTGAATGGGCCCAAGAGACTTGGAATAGGCAAGGAACCCCAGGAGACTTGAAACATGCCCACCCATGCCCACCCAGCTTCCCACCTCATCGCTCTCCCTTCCTCTCTGGGAAACAAGGTAGGAACGTCAGTAGAATATCAGTTCACCACTTTTTCCCCAAAATCAGCTCCTGTTCCGGTGTTTTGCTCTTAGTTCCCAGCGTCCTTGCTGCTCACCCTCCCTGTCATTGTTTGTGTCTTAAGTGTTCCCCAAAGGCCAGTTTGGAAAATGCGTGGGCCCAGCATGGCTCTGTTTGGAGGTTGTGGCGACTTCAAGAGGTAGAGTCTAATGGGTGATCATTCGCTTTGGAGAAATTTGCCCTTGAAGAAGTAGATTGTGGGACTTTGGTCCCTTTTCGGTTTACTGGCCATGAGGTGAGCAGTTTTCCTCTCCACTGTGGCATACTGCCTCGTCATAGGTTCAAAACCAAAACTAATCATGGACTGGAACCTCCACAATGGTCAGCCAGCATAACCTGGTATCTGTTGATTATCTTGGGCGCTCTGTGATTGTGCTAGAAAGCTAAGACATCTTTGGACAATGCCCTCCAGCAGTCTACACCATCTTAATGCAGCTCAGCCCTCTGTTTGTCTCCAGCCCAGCTCTTAGTACCAGCACCAACTTCACCACTGGTTCTCTTTCCCCCATCATCTTTCCCTGGATAGGTCAATATCCCCCCCCCACCAAGTAACTGAAAAGAAAACCAAACCCTCAAATGCACAGCTCCCCCATCTGGAAGATCACCTCTGCCCTGGGCCTCCCACTGGACTCTAGATGCCCACTCTTACCTCCTCCCACCCACGTCCCTTGGCACTGACAACCTGGAAATGTTTTTCCAGTGTCTTCCTATGGCCCTTGGGACCATTCGCAATGCAGCTAGTACAGAGATGGATCAGGTCATGTGTTCCCCCTCCTCCTTTCCCAACTTCCTTCCCCTGTCTGTGTCACATGCCCACACTCCTGCTCTGTGGTCTTGGCTGAAACATCACCAGCACCCCTGGCTCCCTCTTACAGTCCCCATACTGCACTTGGACATTCCTGTCACACAAAATGAGAGCTCAAAGATGCCCTCATGCTATCTGTCCCCGTTCTGGTATAGCATTGTCTCCTTCTTCTGCCCATGCTCAGAGTACCCCATGCCCTTAGGCATCTCCTACTTTGTGCATCCTCTCTCTGCAGCCAGCTGGACAGGATATCCACATAGGGCTATGGCTCTGCCCCCTTTGTGTTCACATGGCCCATGGCTGGTGTGTACTGAGAGAGACTACACCAAGGAACTGAGTCATGATCCCCTATGCCGAGGTGCTGAGGGTCCCCTTCCAAGATGCTCAGGACTGGCTCATCCTTTCTCTTCTCCTGGAGCACACTGTGAATCTCCCTGGGAGGGGATGCGATGGAGGCCTCAGCAGGCTTTAGGACCATGGTTGACATCCAAACAAGCACTTAGTGGGCACACACATGAACCACGGCCTCCTCCCGACCCCCAGAACAACCTCCACTCCTCAGCACAACATATACATCCTCTGTTCTCTGGGCCCCTGGCTCTCACCATTCATTCATTCACAATCCAGAAATTGGGCTAGGAGCTGCCCTGCATTTTCTCCTAGGAAGTAGGGAAGTAGGGACTCTCTTGCTCATCTCCCCCCCCCCACTTTTTTTTTGTCGGTCGTGGGGCTTGAACTCTGGGCCTGGGTGCTGTCCCTCAGCTCTTCAGCTCAAGGCGAGCGCTCTACCACTTGAGCTACAGTGCCACTTCCAGTTTTCTGGTGGTTTATTGGAGATAGGAGTCTCACAGTCTTTCCTGCCCGAGCTGGCTTTGAACCGTGATCCTCAGATCTCAGCCTCCTGAGTAGCTAAGATTACAGGCGTGAGCCACCAGTGCCCAGCTGTCCCTGAGCTTTTATGTTCAAGGCTAGTGCTCTATCACTTTGAGACACAGATCCACTTCTGGTTTTCTAGTGGTTAAATAACTTCATGGATCTGGGCTTGCTCTGAATCACAATCCTCTAATCTCAGCCTCCTGAGTAGCTAGGATTCCAGATATGAGCCACTGGCACCTGGCCTCATCTCTTCTTAAATTAGAAAAAGAGCTGGAAGAAGCTAATGGATTTACCCAAGGTCTTTCCTCACTGGAGAAGCCTGACCTTTGATCCAACTCCTCCTCCCCCAGCCAACCTCATCTCTTCCCACCCCACAGCTGCACACCTTTAAGCCCCTCCAGCCCTGATATGCCAAAATATCAGAAGTTCCCAGAAGCCATGATGTCTTTGTACATCCGGGCTTTTGCATGAATGGCGCCCTCTGTCTCTGATCTCCCTGGTGTGGCTCACATCCTGCTCTATCCTTTAGGGTGTTGCTTGAGGATACCTACCATGATGTCTTTGGTATTCCTGTAATCTGTGCCTCTAACAGTAATCCTGATATGTCCACAGGTTTGCTCTTGTGGCTCCTTTGTCTCCCCTGGGCAAGCTCTCAGTGAACCCTTGAAGACTGCAGTGTCTCCTGACACATAGTAGGTGCTCAGAAATCGCTTGTTGAATGAGTGATCTGTGAGTGAATACGTGAATGCACAAGTGAAGTGCATGCCTTGCACAACGGCTGAAGGCCAAGGACATTTGTTTGAGAGGAGTGTCAAGGGCACCAAACATCTAAGGGGGGGGCGCTTCTTGGGAGGTGGGGTAGAGGAGCCAGGGGAAGAGAGGGAGCAAGGCCAGCACAGGGAGAAGCAGTTTTCTGCAGAGGATGTTGATCTAAAGGGAGAAGGGCTGAGTGTTGGGGGGGGGGGCTTGTATAGCTGAGAACAGCCATGGTACCACCTCCCTCCCCTGCTCCCCCTGAGACCCCTTCAAATCCTTTCTCCTACTCCAACCCACTTCTCATTCATCCTGTTGACAATCTCACATAGGGCTTTTTTGGACCATATGTTTTATCCCTTGTCACCAGCCAAACAGCCCTATTATATTAATTTATTGTCCTTTCCAGTAACTTGTAGCCTTCCTGTAAACTCTCTTTCCCATGCTGGGGTCGTTCATTGCCAAACCACAGCCCACAGCCTGCCCTCCTGCCCCAAGCAACAGATGGCCAGCAGAGGTCCCCCAGACCCTCCTGGCTTAGCCTCCCTGAGGGCTGCTTCTGGGCTTGTTTCTCCCTTGTGTCAGCTCCCCATGGAGAGCTTCTTGAGGCTCACAGTGCTGGCAACAGTCCCTCCTCTCTCCCCTCCCTCCCCCCCCCCATCTCCTGCCTAGCTTCCTACTTCTAATGTCCTACGAGGGCTGGGCAGAGCTGAGCTGTTTGTGACCTCAAAGGGAATGAAGGCTGGAGATGAGGCCTGGCTGGGTACCACACAGGGCCTAGTGGACACAGGTCTTGTTAAAGTGGTCCGTGGCCCAACCCTATAACATGTGTGATGGTTTGGCCTGTGCTAGGGGCCTGATTGGACCTTTCCTAAGTGATCTCCGGCCAGCCCAGGCCCGTGGGAACCATGAGCTCATTACGGGAGGCAGAGTCCCTTATTCCCACCTCTCTCAGGCCCATGGTTGAGGACAAACCACCACCTGGGGATAGTTTTGTTGCCTTCCCAGTCCACATCATGCTTCAAGTAGAGGGAGCATGGACTTTCTAGGCATGACAGTCTTGCATGGAAATCGCAGAGCCCCCTCCAGGCATCTGAGCATCCTGGGTGACATCCCTCTGGTTTCGGAGCAGAGCATCATTTTTCTTGTCTCCACAATGGAGTCATCATAACATGTGAGCAGCATGCAAACCACCCAGAGCCACTATGCCTCATCACTGTAGATGGAGGACCAAGCAAAATGGGACTCTGGCTGAAGGCCACTGTTTCAGCCCATCCACTGAAGAAAGGGGACAGCAAGTTATGCAGCTCTTATGTTACTCTCTCCGGATGGGGTGGGGGGTGAGGATGGTGGGGGGAGAGATTGTCTTGGTAGAGAAAGAGGAGTATATAGAAATATCTTGTTTACTTCTTAAAATCCATGAACTGCAAATATCCCATCCACCCTGACCCCAGGCCCACAGGGCTGGCAGGGCCTTTGGTTCTGGGGAGGAGATGGGCAGTGAGAAGGGGTGAGTGGGGTGTGGCCTGCTCGCTGCTCTCCATCCCAGAAGGGCTCAAATTCCAAGGAATGAATTAGAAATGGCCTCTGGTCCAGGGCTGTCCATCACACCAGTCCCTCCTGCCAACATGCCAATCCTCCTTGGAAAGCTAGCTGTCTGCCAGGCAGGATGGCATCACTGAGCCCCTGGGTCCTGCTGCAGAGCCACTGGTGCCATGTGGCTGGGGGGTCAAGGAGGGCAAGTTGAGCCCCAGGCACAAAATGACCATTGAGGATGAGGAGTGGGGTAGCGGTGGGGATAGAAGTCACCACAGAACCTCCTGGAGACAGGATTCTTTTCATTCCTTCACTCCATGTGTATTGAGCTCCCATTCTTCCAGAATGAGGACTTGAAGGTGTGAGGAGGCAGATATACGGTGTAGACTGGGGGGCACTCGGCAGTGTAGGGGTTTGTGCTGTAGTGGTTGACATGTGAGTGGAGGACTTCTCCTAGGACAGTGTTCAGTGTTAGAGGAAAGAGCTCTGCTCACAGTTGCCTGTTATTTGTGGACGCTGGTGACCAAATAGAGCCACTTCCCAGGGTTCCTCTTGCAAAGAACCCAAGATTGCAATGGCAAGGAAACAACAAAAACAGATGTTGGAAAACTGAGACCAACAATTGTCAAGTCAAGAAGAGTGACTTGCCATCAGAAAAGCAGGATTCAAATTTATCTTCAACGTCCTCTGCCTCAGTTTCTCCATCTGGAATCCAGAGCTGGATGAATTCCACAAATGCCTCCCCTCAGAGGCTACAGCAGCTGAGGGTGTTTGAGGTGTTTGGGGCTCAGTCAGAACAGGACCAGACCTCCTGCATGGCTCCTCTGATGTCCAGCCTAGCTAATGCCTCCTGCCACACCCCACTCACAGGAGGGGTAGGAGCCAGGGTCAGGACCATGATTCCTTGTTTCTATGGAAACCACTGCCCATGGAGATAGATGTTCATGGTAGACCTGGCCTGCTGGCTCACCCTACCTTATGTCTGTGCTTATTTCTCTCTGTACCAGCTGCTGGGCCCAAACTTCAGCAGAGAGGGTTAAGAACCCCGATTAAATCTGGGGATATGGCATTGGGTGAGGGAAGCCCAAGGAGCTGCCAAATGGAAAGAAGGTCCCGAAGCTCCCTGGCTGGTAACTATCAGGGAGTTGATAATGGGTCAAGACACCTTCTCCTGTCACCTTTGGTCCTGCTACCTTTAACACACGACAGACAGGATCTGTGATTTCAAAGTGACAGAGCCAAGTCTGGGAGCAGCCTCTTGGAGCATTTCTCCCCATGCCCTGGCAGCTACCAGCCTGTGCCCCATCTCCAGACACTTCCCTGGAGATGGCACCCTGCAGTTTGTGACCTCAATTTGACTCTGATGGCAGGAAGGGTGGCAGCAGTGTCGGGAGCCCCTGCAGCTCAGCCTAGCCCTTGCCTCCCAGAGAGTCTTCAGGCCCAACAGAGGGCATGTCCCAAACTGTCCCTCTGGGCAGCTGTCTGTCCATGTGCCAAGGACCTGGCTCTTTTTATCTCTACAGCCTGAACAAGTTACCGAACCTCTCTGGGTCCAGTGGGTGGCTGGTTGCAAATGGGCCCCATGTCACCTCCTTCATCCCAACTCCTGTGGAGTTTAGAGGAAGGGAGCTAGGAGAAAAGAGAGACTGTGACCCCTGGACTGGCTCCTGTGAGGGGAAGGAACCCCAGGTTTAGGCAGCTTTCTGTAACCACCTGTGCCACGAAAAGAGGCAAGGAGGGTCCATGGCTGGGGAGATCTGCAGCACGGCTGGGGAGGGGCTATGTACAGCCTCGTGCAGCCCTGGCATGTGTGTGCAGGCCTCTGTGTATAATCCAGCTTGTAAATTGCTCGGGGACTCTAACTGTGGAAAGGGCCATAGAGCCGCGTGTGTTATTATTTATGATAAAGCGCAGAGGTGCCTGCCGGGGACTGGAATGGGCTGAGCGCTGCGCGCAGGATGGACGGCAAATTGAACTCCAATTTTCTGCTCCGCAGTCTTTGTTACACTCCACAAAGCGCCGGTACAGCGGGGTCACCAGCCTGATGAATGTAAGCTCTTCTTCGGCAGCAGGTTCCATCTCTCAGCCTCTGCCTGGAGAGAGCCGTTCCTGCTCGGCTCTTCCCTCCCCCCCACCCCACCCCACAGCCCAGCCTGGACTCGAAGAGAGATCAGAGGCCTCAGTGGGCAGTCTGGGTTCAAGCCCAGCTCTGACCTGTCCCTCACTGTGTGGAGCTTCAGAAAAAGCTAAATGAGAAAGTACACGTTGCTCTTGAAGACTAGGCCTTCAGCAAATGGCCTTTCCTTCCCTTCCCCTCACCTACCCTGACACCAGGGAAGCAAGAAAAGCCACTGAAATTAGGTAAAGTCCCCTCTGATGGTGACAAAGTCAAGCTGATAGTAGAGAGCTTAGCTCTCTACTATCAAGATGCAGAAATCAAAGACTGAGTGTGTTAGCTGTCATCTGTAATCCCAGCCACTTGAGAAGTAGAGATCAGGATGGTTGTGGTTCAAGATCAGCCCAAAGGAAAGAAGATACTGAGACCTCATCTCAACCAATAAGCTATGCATGGTGGAAATGTGAGATTGTAATCTAAAAAAATAACCTGAAAAATAGGAAAAGACTAGGGGCCTGACTCAAGTGGCAAAGTACTAGCCATTTCAAACTTGAGGCTCTGAGTTCAAACCCCAGTACTGCACAAATAAATTGAGAATTCACTCTGGAATGAAGTCAGTCACCTCTCCTAGTACTTGTCCTCTTCCTGGTGTCTATGCCCTTCTCCTAGGTGGATGAGAGGACAAGAAAGAAGGGTTGCCTGGGAAATTTTGCCAACCAAACTCTGGGCCATTGTTCCATCCCGCACAGCCTGGCCTCCATGGCCTGTTTTTGGTGACAGGTGGCAAGGGTGTGAGCATCAGAATCACCTCCCAGACCAGCAAGGCTGGCAGCTCTCCATCAGCAGAGTCTCCTGGCTCAGGAGGTGGGTTGGGGAGTGACAGGTATGTGGTGGCTCAGGTCCCCTGTGAAGGGTAGGGACAAGTCTCCACAGAGATCCTGTGTCTGGCTACATTGCTGTTCCCTAATGCCAACCTTCATTGATCCCCAGGATTCTTAGAACTCCACAGGAAACCTGGAAATTGCTCTAGGCCAGCCACCCTGCCTGAAGAGGCCATGGCGGGAGAGAGACATGGATGTGTGATCCCTCTATAAGCTTCTTGGGAGGAATTCCAGGACTTAGTGGAAATTTTATTAGCACTGTTTTTATAGCTCAAGTGAATTTGAATACCCTGAAATGATAATAGCACTGTTAGGCAAAAAACATTCTAATCAGGGATGTAAGTTTAATCTCCCAGTCCGCCCATGAGGGAGGGTGTAAGAAAGGGCTCCCTTCTCCTGTTAATTGCAAAATAAACCCAGTTGAAATGAGAACCATCCTTTTTTTTTTTCCATGAAAGGCTGGAGTTGCCCTGGCTTTCTTGTTTTTCTCTTTTTGGGTCGGTTTTTGGGGGGCAGGGATTTGAACTCAGAGCCTGGGTGCTGGTTCTGGGCTCTTTTGTTTAAGGCTAGCGCTCTACTACTTTGAGTCACAGCTCTACTTCCAGTTTTTGAATGGTTATTTGGAGATAAGAGTCTCACAGGGACTTTTCTACCTTTGCTAGCTTCAAACTTCAATCTCCAGGTCTCAGCCTCCTGAGTAGCTAAGATTACAGGTGTGAGCCACTGGTGCCCGGCTTGCCCTGGCTTTCTTTAACCTCTGCCATCTGGCTAGGAGGCCCTCACTAGTTCACACACAGCAAAGATGAGGAGTAAGCATGACCTCCTTTTCCTGGGGCTTTGTCTGTGCCCAGTCCAAGCTTTGGTCCCTCTGGACTAGGCTCAGCTGTTATCCCACCTTCCAGGAGAAGAACATGGGTGCCATGGATGGGAGGAAGGAATCCTATCTACATGCTGTATAGGGAGTATCCTGGGAAGGGACATGGGGACCAATGTCAGAGAGGATTCTAAGGGTATGGGAGCAAGAACTAAGATCCATGGGTTCCCAGCAAAGAAGGAACAAAAAAGATTCCTTGGGGGAAGAGAATGGTATGTGTGAAGATCCTGGGGCATGGGGGCATGGTGTGCCTCAGGCAGGACTCATGCTTCCCCAGGAGCCCTGACTGCCACTACATATTGTGTGATCTCAGTAGGGGTGCCAGGATAACGTTCTGCAAACTGCATAACTTAAAACCTGCTCTCACAGTTTTGTAGACTAAAAGTCTGATAGCTAAGTGTTGCAGGGCAGAGCAAGCTCCGAGGGCTTGGGGGAGAGTCCCTCTGGGCACCTCCTACTCTGTGTGGCTCCCAGCAACCCCACCACTCCTTGGCTTGTGGATACATCACTCCAATTGCTGCCTCTGTCTTCCTCTGGCTTTCTGTTTTCCCTGCAGGGCTCTGCCCTTCTGACTCTTCTCCTCTTGTGTTAGAATTTCTGACACTGACAAATCTGTGTATACAAGAAAGAAAACTTCAAGGGGAAGGACTGTATTTTGGTTGTATTTCAGGTTCATAGGTTCTGGTCCCTCGACACTGGTTCCACTGCTGGGGAGCTAAGGCAAGGCAGAGCAGAATAGCTGAGCTTATGGCAAACAGGAGCAGAACAGAGACCAGGTGCAGGGGTAGCTTCTGGGACATGCTTCCGCTGACAAACATACCCCTCCTAGCCCCCCTCCCACCACCTCCAAACTATATATTCAAACTTTGTACATCAATGGAGTACTCCATTGGTGATGACAGAGCCATCAACCCCTCTCCCCCCCCATTTCCCCCAGAAGTCCCACCCCTCAGATAGGAGCCATGCCTTCAACCCATGATCCTTTTGGGGAACAACATTTCATGTTCCAATCCTATCACCTCTTTTCTATTTTTTTGCTGGTCCTAGGACTTGAACTCAGGGTCTGGATGTTGTCCCTAAGCCTCCTTGTGCTCAAGGCTAGTGCTCTACCACTTGAGCCACAGTACCACTTCTAGCTTTTACTGAGTAGTTTATTGGAGATAAGAGTCTCATGGACTTTCTTGCCTAGGCTGGCTTCAAGCCATAATCCTCATATCTCAACTTCCTGAGTAGCTAGGAGTACAGGCTTGAGCCACAGGCACCCAGCCCTATCACTTCTTTTAATGGAAATGGGGGAAAATGAAGGAAGGGGTGACATTAACTAAGAAGCATTGTACTCAACCTGATTTATGGAAACTCAACCCCTTTGTACAACTACTTAATAGTAATAATAATAATAATAAATAGGAGGAGGAGGAGGAAGAAGAGGAAGAGGAGGAGGAGGAGGAAGCAGACATCCATCCCATAGGGACCACACTACTCCAGTGTGAGCCAGCCTTCACCTATTCCAAATAAAGTCACATTCTGGGGTTCTAGGAAGGCCATGAGCTTTGGCATCACTGTTTAACCCAAGTGTAGGCATCGACTGGTCTAGTCTTGGAGACTGTTTTTGTCCACATTCTGTAGCTTTGGGAACTTTATTAATACCACCAGGCCATGAGGCCTTGTCATTCATTCACGGGTACTTCCTGTGTCCAGCACTGGGACTATAGGCAACCCACTTGGGTTTAGATGCTTGAGGTAATAAGATGTAAGCATCACCATTTGTGTAAGCATTGCAAATCTGGTGGGACATATTTGTCCACAAAGATGTCTACAAACCCTCTTTAGGCCCCGGCTGCTTTTTCCCCAGTCCTGAGCTCGGCTCAAGACCCAACAAGCCATCCCTGCCATGACCCAGTTCTTTCTTTCTTTATTTTGAGACAGGATCTCACAGTGTAGCCCAAGCTGGGCTATAAGAGCCTCCACCCAACCTCCTCCATTCTTCCTCTCTGTAACTTTTTGGCTGGTTGTACAATGGGCCCAGATGACGAGAGACTGGGAATTGGGGTCGGGCACATGTCCCTTCTTCCCCAGCCCAGGCTCCTGCCACCCCATTTACAATTCCCCAAAGCCATGTCGAGGCACAGTTACACAGGCTTCCCTGGTGGCCAGGCACCCCCCTAATCAGATTAGATGTGTATTCAAACAAATTGATGATCCGTTCCATTAGATGCTTTTTGAACACGCTTTTCTGAGCGAGAAATTCATTCGGCGGCAGCTGCACAGGCTGCAGCATAATTGATTGTTGCACCCACCCAAGCCCCCAACTGTCAGAAGGTTCTGGCTCCTGAAGGTCACTGGCGAGGATTAGATTAAGGAAGGCGAAAGCCTTCTTTCCTGGCTAATGAAGCACTTGGCATGCAGGCAGCACAGAGCTGAGCAGACCGGGCATCTGCCAAGAGACAGGAGGGGCGGGGGTGGGGCCTCAATTAGCATCTCATCTGTGGAGCTTGAAGGGAGAAAGGAAAGAGATGGAGGGCCTGGGGTGGGGTGCCCGAGGCCCTTGGCTGGGTAGGACCACACAGGGCAGCAAGGTACTTGTGCAAAGAACACCTGTTAGGTCCTCTGCAACTTCCACTTGGAAAGCAGAGGCCAGCAGGGCCCTGCAGCCTCTTCCTGGTCCTCAGTCCCTGGCCCTAGGTAGCTGCCAGGCCTTGTCCAGCCCCTCTACCTGGATTTAGGTGGCAGGAGGACCTGTATGAGTCTCAGATATTATAAGGCCCATCTATCTACAAAGATGTTTACAGCCTTGCTGTCTCTACTCCAGTCCTAAACTTGGTTCAGGACCTAACAAGCCATCTCTGCTCATGACTCAGTTCTTACTCTTAGTTTTTGGTTTTGGTTTTGATCATTTATTCCATTGTAAGACAGGGTCTCACTATGTAGTCCAAGCTGGGCCCTAACTGGAGATCCTCCAACCTAGGCCTCCTTAGTGCTGGGATTACATGTGGGAAGCATTATACCTGGCAAGATCCACCCTTGAGCCAGCTTGGAGTGGCCTGGGGAGTTGAATTTGGAGGGCTCCCAGGGGAAATCCTCCATTGGAGACTGAGCTCCTGGAGTGGCAGGCTGAGCAGCAGCAAATGGATAGGGGGAATCTCATCCAGCCCCTGTCCCTTGTCCCCTATCCCCACCTTCTAATGGGTTATGACTGCACAGGGCACCTGCCCCATGCCCTCAGCTACACACACACACACCTGCCCCATGCCCTCAGCTACACACACACACACACACACACACACACACACACACACCTGCCCCATGCCCTCAGCTACACACACACACACACACACACACACACACACACACACACACACACACACGCCTCTGATTCCTGGCAGCCTCTGGGCAGAGTTTCAGTCTGTTTCACTGAGGAGACAGGTACAGGTGAGGCTTAGCAGGTGAATTTGCACCTGACACCTGTCGAGTTGTAGTTAATTTAGGAACTGAGACTAAAGACCCAGTTCATCTTCTCCCACTCAAGGGGTGGCAAAAGGTCTTCTCCCTTCAAGACAAAGGGGTGGCCCCTGGGAATACCAGCAATTAGCAGAACCGTTGGGTGGGGTGTCCCCAGCTTAGCCTCTTCTTCCAGGAAGCCCTCAAGACTCCACCTCCTTCATCCCCAGCCCCCTCCTCCTAGTGCTGACCAGCCCTTCCTAGTACTCCACAGGGATCCTAGGGGTCAGGGTCATCCTGAGCTAAACCACCTCTACCCTCGCCCACCCACAAGTCTGGGGCTGAGGTTGTAACATTTCAAGCTGGCATGGGAATGGGCCTAACTTATAGCATGGCTTCAGAATTCATGGTTGAGAAAGGCCACCAGCCCCCCACCCCACCCCAATACCCTGTCCCGAACGCCCTGCCCCTTGCCAGTTCACTCGCTACCCATGATGCCCTGGGTGAGATGGGACTGATGGGACAGCAACTGAAATATCTAGAACTCTCGATTCCACGGTTCCATCACAGAGTGCCATCACAGAGCCTTTCTGGGCTTCGATCTTCTTGTGTGCACAATGGAGGTAGTGACCGTCCTTCCCTTGAGCAGGTCCTGTGGTCCTGAGAGAGGTAAAGAACACAGAACACTGCGTGGGTAGACATTCGGTGGGGCAGAGGTGGTAACTGAGCCCCTGCTCCCTTGACCCATGGCTCATCCTGACCAGCCTGCTCCTGGGCATGCAGACTCCCAAGCCAGACGTCCTTCAAGAGGACTGTGAAGGTCAGGCCAAGGGACATAAGGAGAGAAGTTCTGCAAGACCAGGTACCACAGCCCCCATCCTGTTCCAGGGACACTAGGTTGGCTGGGCTGTTGTTATTAGAAGTGACGTCTAGGGAAGGCCTCTGAAAGGGAAAGGAATTTGTCTGTGTTTGGTGACCCCAGAGGCCCCTCTGGAGGGCAGATGGACATCCTTTGACCACTTAGGTGCCTGGAAAGACCTTCGCCCCAACTTGCCCCATCCCAGGGGATCAGCTCCAGGGGAGATGCAGTTCCCAGGCTGCCTGGGAAGTCTCTGGAGGGTGAGGTGGAGGGCGTCTGGCCACTCTGGAGAAAGATGACATTATTCTGCAAGGGGCTAAAAGGGGGGGGCATCTAGTTGAACTTAGCTTCTGTGTGGGGTTATTTAGCCTGGAGCCTGGAGTCTAGGGATGACAATGGGGGTATTTAGTGGGCTTATCAGGGGTGAATGGCAATCTCAGCCCCTGACCTGTTACAGGAAATTAGAAGGAAACCCTGGGCTAGAGCCTTTTACTAGCCTTTCTTTCTTCCTTTTCTCTTTCTTTCTTTCTCTTCTTTCTTTTTTCTTTTCTTTCTCTCTTTTTTCTCTCTGTCTCTCTTTTTTCTCTTTCTCTTTTTTTTCTTTTCTTTCTTTCCTTTTTTTTGTGCTACAGCTTGAGCTTAGTGCCACTCAGTCTCACTCATCTTTTTCTTTTTTTTTGCTCCTGACTGGCATTCTACTACTTGAGCCATGCCTCTGCTTCTGGCTTTTTGCCAGTTCATCGGAGATAAGGTTCTCTAGAGCGAGATCTTGAGATCTCACCTTCCTGAATAGGATTATAGGTGTGTGATTATACAGGTGTGAGCCACCAGCCAATGTCTGGCTGAAGGCAGATCTTAGTTCAAGGGACTGGGCTCTTCCGGTCAGGGACAGCCCCTCCCCTCCCCCCAGTCATGTAGCACCTCTGAATCATACACAGGGGCCTTTGTCCTCAGCAGGGCTACTCCGTGCTGGCCAGCCCTGCACACACACTTACATGGGAGCATACAGATGCATATCTAATTACAAATAAGCAATTGATGCTGGGTGTGGTGGCCCACACCTGCAATCCCAATACACTTGAGAGGCCAAGGTTAGAGGATTGCAGATTCAGAGGTAAGCAGGGCTACAGGAGAAGACTTTGTCTCCAAACAATGAGAGCAAGTAATCCAAGCAGCTCATGTGTATGTTCAACAGTACAAAATGTATGTCTGCGGTCCTCGTGATAAAAGTGGCACAACATCAACAGCTAACCACCCCTGCCACCCAGCTCTCCCCAGACCACCCCTTTCCCAGGAAAAGCCTGTCATCCGCATCAAATCCATATTTACACCTGAAGGGAAAAAGCAATCTTAGACCGGAGCCATCACAGATTCTGCATCTTGCATGCACAGATTCACGGTGGTTGCCAATGTGTATCTAGAGGTCGCCAGCACAGAGACTTCTGCCATTGGAGGTGCAGCTGTCGGGGGGGGGGGGGGACAGGGAGGAAATGATATCCTGAGTCTTCGGTTGCTTCCCTCTTATCACCAATGGTGTATGGTGTAGCTCTGCTTGCACGCCTGAGTCGTCTGTCATTTTCTCTGAGTGTTTCCTATCCTTTGTCCATTCTTTTCTATTGCACTGGCCATCTTTCTTTCTTAGTGATTTGCAGGAACTTTGTTTTTTAACAGCAAGAAAATGTAAAGCCAGGCACTGCTAAGTGGATCCCATCTGTAATTCTAGCTACTCAAGACGCTGAGATCCAAGGCTCATGCCTGGTTCCAATCCAGGCCTGGAAGGAAAGTTTGTGAAACTCTTATCTCCAGGACACCACAACGAACAACAACCACAACAAAAGATGGAAGTAGAGGTGTGGCTCAAGTGGTACAGCACCAACCTGGAGTGAAAAAGCGAAGGGGCAGTGTCCAAGCCCCGAGTTCAAGCCCTAGTACTGGCACAAAGATAGGAGGGAGAGAGCAAGGGAACAAGAGAAGGAAGGAGGAAGGAAGGAAGGAAGGAGGAAAGGAGGGAAGGAGAAAGGGAGGGAGGGGAAAGAGGGAAGAAGGGAGGGAGGGAAGAAGAGAGGGAGGGAAGAAGGGAGGGAGGGCAGAAATGAGCTCTTCATCCATATAGTTATTCGTCTCACTCCTTTCATGTGTATGGGTTTACTTTTGTCTGTGCAGAATCTTCATCTAGCTGAAGGCTTCTATCTGTCTTGTTTCGCGAGCGTCTGTAGCTCAGAAAGTATTTGGTAGGCTCTCCTTGCCAGCATTGTGTATTTTTAAACTTCTGTGATTCCCCCCCCCTAGTTCTTTTAGGATTTCATTTTCATGTTTAAAACATCGATCCCTCTAGCATTTATTTTGAGATGAAGTGTGATGATGAGATTCAAGTGGTTTTTTTTTTTTAATTCCCAAATGGCTTCTCTGGGTTGTTCCAAAACCATGTGTTGAATAATTGATCTTTTCCCCCCACTGATTTGAAATTCTACTTTCATCCTCTATTAAAAAATCTCCATATACATTTGGATCCATTTCTAGACTCAGAGACCCATTTCTTCTTTGGTGTATTCAGGAAGACCACACCTTTTAAATGATGGCAGCTTTACAGTATACTCCAGTGTCTGCGCATATCTCTTCCCCCTGACCATTCCCTCTCAGACTTTTCTTGGTTGTTCTTTTATGGTTGCTGTTTTGTGCAGACTTTAGAATCGCTTATTCTAATGAAGAAATCCTAGGTGTGGGGAAGGGTGGAGGTGTGAAATGAAGAAATGTGGAAGGAATGGTACCTTCAGTGTTGACTCCATCTCTCCACATTTCTCCATTTGGTTATCTGTCTAGAGGGTGAGGGTGGCTAGCAAGGCTGCTGGGTACATACAGTGGCATAGGTTGTGTGCACTGTGCCATCTTAGGAGGAAGGCTGAGAAGAGCAGCCGCCCCCACCCACGGGACAGCATTACCCCTCCAGGGCCGTGTGGCAATCTACACGGGGTCCTGCAGTAAGCACAGCCCCTCCTAGGCACATGCCGGCCTCAGTTCTAAGCACTTGAGGTCCATTCATTTACTTCGTCCTCATGGCAAACACACTCCCAGTTTGCAGAGAAGGAAACTGAGGAGCAGAGGTTGCATAACTCTCCCAAGCCCTGTGATTCCTACCTTTGCATGTATTCACAACCAGCAATCAGATGCATGTGCCCATGTGTGCGCATGCGCGCGCGCGCACACACACACACACACACACACACACACACACACACACACACACGAACAGATGTGCCCACACTCACACTGATATTCCCAGATACACGTGTGGTCACAGTGTATCCCTGCACACATGTGAGCAACACACACACATCACACACATCACACGAGCTGACATCTTCCCAGTTCCCCGCCCCACCCCGAGCCATCCTTCCTCAGATGAGTGTGGGCCCAAGGAGGACATGGGCTGTTGGACACATGGCTACTGCGCCACCCAGGATCCCCAGAGCTGGGGCCTCATGGGAAGGGTACCCTATCCACATGGGCTCTGAGAGAGGATTTTCATTCCAGGCTGGAGGAAGAGAGGGGAGGGATGGGAGCACTGAGGGCATGAGCTGGGACCCAGCAGGTGCTCAAGGTAGGTTTGCCCTTCCTCTCCCTTCTCTTCTCCAGAGTCTTCATCTCCAGCAACCCCGGACATCAGCACACATCATTCCTCCAGGCTGCCAGGGTCCCATTTAGACCTGAGGAACAAACTAGCAAAGGCAGACCTGGAAGCTAATTGCCCATGAGCAGATTGACAGTGGCCAGGGGTGCCGGGGTACAGAACACGTGCACACACGCACACACACACACACACACACACACACAGATCTGATTTTGAGTCAGCCCCCACATCCAGGCAGGGATTTAATCTCCGGGGGTTGGGAATGTTATTGTTTTAAAACAAACGAGGGATGACATCCGCGAACAGAGGGTTTTTAAAAAACGCAATTCAAAGGGCTCTTGAAAGCTTGCTGGCGAGTATGAATGCGCCTTTGAAGCGAGAATGTGCCCATTTGTTAAGCCGAGAGCCGAGCTGGCTGCCGGGAGGACACGAGTCGCTTTTCTTGGCAAACTGCCCCAATGGTGAAGCCTCCCTGGTCTCAGTTGGAGGTGGCCGGGGACCCCCAGACACACAAGCATCTCTGGGAGGGATGGAGGATGACCACCTCCAGCTAGCTAGCGGTCATTCTCGGAAAGCGATCGCTCTTCAGGAGCTCTTCGGTTCTTCGTGACGGCTCATCAAAGCTTTGGAAAGATGCGCCCGCAAGCAAGCAGTGTGAAGCTCATAATGAAGACATCTTTGGCCAGATAGACCCTGGAAGAGCAGTCAGGAGTCCCTGGCCTGCATTGGCTTTCTGAGCCATCCACAGGCTTGCTTTCTCTTGTAGCCCCATAGCAAGGGGAGCTGACAGGGATGGGGGCTTCCAGGAAGAGCCTCCCAAACCTTTGCAAGTTATGCATTCTGAAAGATTGTGCGCCTAGGCCTAGGGATAGGGTACAAGGCTTAGAGATGCTGTGTTGTAAAACCCCAAAACATATTGCAATTGTGTATGTGTCAGTGTGTGTGCCTGTGTGAGTGTGTACTGGTAATAGGGCTTGAACTCCGGGCCTTGTGCTCTTGCCTGGCTCTTTTGCTCAAGGCTGGCACTCTACCACTTGAGTCAGACCTCCACTTCTGACTTTTTGTTGGTTCATTCCCAGATATGTCACAGACTTTTCTGCCCAAGCTGGCTTTGAACCACAATCCTCAGAACTCAGCCTCCTGAGTAGCTAAGATCACAGACATGAGCCACCAACAAACGGTTCACTGTGATTTCTGCGTTATTAATTCCTTCTTGACTGATCCTGACTGTGGGTGCCCCGTACTGGCTAGAACTGTGTGTGAGAGGAGGATCCAAGTCCTGGGGCTCGGCCTGGGGTGCAAAGAGGCCCCCACCCTGTGCAGCTCCTTCCTTTGCTTGCTTTTGTTTGCTCCCTTTCTTTGGTTGAAGAAGAATGTGTGGCCAGCCAAGTACCGGGGCTCACACCTGTAATCCTAGCTACCCAGGAGACTGAGATCTGACGATCATAGTTCAAAGCCAGCCCAGTCAGGAAAGATAAGCCTCTTATCTCCAATGAACCACTCAGAAAACCAGAAGCTGTGGCTCAAGTGGTAGAGCACTCACCTTGAGCTGAAGAGCTCAGAGACAGCGCCCAGGCCCAGAGTTCAAGCCCCATGACTGACAAAACAAAACAAAAAGAATGCATGGTAGCTCTGGGCTCTGGGCTCACAGGGGAAGCAACCTGAGGTTGCTTGGGGCATCAGCCAATGCCAGGATGATCTCTGCCAGGGTGTTGAAAGAAAGAACCTCATGCTGGATAGATGCCCCAGGGCCAGCACAAGGCCAGCTTCGCACCATTGCTTTCTCTTTGGCCCTGATGGCAGCTAGTTCCCTTCTGTGTTCATGGATGGGGCACTTGCCCACCTTACCAGCTGGGCAGCAGTGGGGGTGGGATGTGAGCACACGCACACACACACACCTCTGGATGTTTCTAGGCTCCATCACTGGCATGGAAGTCAGACACATGGGCCTGCCCTGCGGGGCCAGCAGCTTCCCGAGTGGCTCTGAGCACGTGGGATCCATAGAAGGCCGGTGGACGTGGCCACGCCTGGGCTGGACCCCTGGCCTGCCATTGAGCTACGTGTGGAGGGTCCTCAGGACACAGTATTCATTGCCCGGTGCTTTCTGGGACTTCCTGGGGTTCCGCAGACACACTAACTCTGAATCTCGGCTCTTGCCTTGTGCCCATCCTCTCCTCCCATCCTTGGCCAGGCAGTCCTGAGCAAGGGGCAGGCAAGGCTCTGCCTCTCTCTGTAGCTGATCTTCCGGCTTCCGTGTGTCCTTTCTAAAATGTGGGTCCTAACCCCTGGAGCCATGGGGTGGCTAAGTGGGCATGCATTAACACCCCTAGAACAATGGGCTCCACTGTTCATGTTACCACCTTCTGGCTCTTTCCCCCAGGCCCCCCACACACACCCCTAAGAGTCAGGGGTCTCAGGACAGGCTTGGACCTCTTTCCCTCCTCTTCCCCTTCCCCTATCTTTCCCTCAACCCCCTCGCCTACTTCCGCTTCTACCCTCTTTCTCACTGGCCAGAGGGACAAAAAGGCTCCCTTCCATCGGAAGACTTCAGTCCCTGAAGTCTATGACGGGGGAGGGATTGTGTCTCTGTCAAGACAGCCATGGGGCTCTGTGGGCTGAGCCAGGCCAGAGAGGCATGGGCCACCCTACAGAGATGCATAACCCCAAACCCCTCTCCTCTGGCCCAGGCAGCAGGCTTTCTCTCCCCAGGAAGCTGTCCAGGCATGAACAGGGAGGCTGAGGCAGGTTCACAACAAGGGCTGGAAGTGTGCCATGGAGGAATGCTAATGCCATCTGCCCTGGAAGCCTCCCCCGCCCCTGGGGAGCAAGACAGGAACCTGCCATCCTGGCAGTTAACTTCCACCTACCTTCTTGAGTTTCTGGGGAAATCCATCCTGCCTTTGGCTGAGGTTGGGGGGTGGGGGGTTTCAGGGAGCTGCCCCATCTCTCCATGCCCTGTAGTCAGACAGGCTCAAGTTCAAGTCCTTCTGAGGTTCGCAGCCTGGGGCTAGGGGAGCTCAGCCTGCCTTGGGAGCAGAGTGGGCCAACACACGTAGCAGAGCGAGGGCTAACGTGGCTCTGTACCTTTGTTTCCCACAGATGACGTGGCCCCCTACTTCAAGACGGAGCCCGTGCGGACGCAGGTGCACCTGGAGGGCAACCGTCTGGTGCTCACGTGCATGGCCGAGGGCAGCTGGCCCCTGGAGTTCAAGTGGCTCCACAACAACAGGGAGCTGACCAAGTTCTCCCTGGAGTACAGGCAAGCCCCACCCCGCTCTGTCCTCCTGGTGCTCGGGACAATGCCCCTGATCAAAGGGGAATGGGAGGGAGGGGCTCTGTGCCATGGTGTGGAGTGGTGGCTTGACAGAAGGCTCCCAAACCAGGGCTTCCTGAGACACTGGGCCTGCCCTGCCCTACTGAGCCCAGCCGAGGAGAGCTGGATGATGGACTAGGGGACTTCCCACACAAAAGTGCGAAGACAGGCTAAGACCATGTTGTATTAGAGGATCACTACCAGCAGTGAGCCATGAAGGGCCAGAGCCCTCTATGGGAGGGGCTTGACTCCATTGGGGAAGCAGACTTGGGGAGCTGTTGGGGTGGGGTGGTAAGGCGGGAGACATCTTCGATTTGGGGGACAGTTCAGGTGGATCATGCAAGTGGTTCACCCAGAATGCACCACTCTCTACATATGCCCAGGTTCCCAAACATTAGGTCCCCCTGGGCCTCTCCCCTGTTTCTCCTCCGGACAGGGCTAAGTTGGGAGGAATAGGGAAGAACAGAGTCTAATCAAGGGCAGGCAGCTAGCTACTCCCCCCCGCCCCCCCCCCCCACACACACAGCTCCCTGGCCACCGGCCCACTGCTTTCCAGGCTCTACAGAATAGGACACTCTGTGTCTTCCTGCCTTATCCTCCCATCTCTGCCTTTTTTATTATTATTATTGGCTCCCAGGCCTGTGGCTGGTGATTAATCCCCAGGCCTGATGTGCATAATCGGTTTTGTTGAGAAACAAGATTGTCTTGCCCCGGGGATGTTGATACAAATCTATGGCCAGGGACAGGAATGCAAATGAGAGGAAGGGGTTTAATTGCTTGAGGAGCTGCTCTTTCCAGAGAAGAACAGCTTCCTTTGTAGCTGGGAGGCCGGGAGTTCAGGAGGACCCCATCCCCCAGATCCCTTTCTGCCCAGTCTCTTGCACTGGATCTGCTGGTGTCACCTGGCAATTAGCCTGGGAAGGAGAGCTGGAAAGGTCAAAGCAGGAAGAACAGCCTGAGACCTGGGCCAGGAAGCAAGCGATGTGGGCCTCCATCTCCCAAGAATCCAGAGAGGCCTCCCTGAGCAGTCCCTACAAAATCTGTCTGTTGGAGGCCCACTTTTCAGTTGGGGCAGCAGGCAGTGTCTAAAGTGCTCGTGTATTCTCTTGGGTAGTAGGCATGGCGGAGTGGGCACCAAGGTCTTGCAGGTGGCATGCTAGGCGTGTGCAATGGGGGGCCACAGCCTGCCCTTGCCTTGTGGAAAGGAGCTAGAGAAAGACCCTGGAGGAGCAGAGTCTACTCTGGATCTGGTTCAGATCCTCTGCCGTGGTATTCTGCACAGCTGGGAGTCCAGAGTGGGCACTGCACAGAAGCAGCTAAAGAACCAGTCTCACTCACCCCTGGGATGGGCCACCTTTGAAATACTCAACTCCTGTCCTTGATAGTACCCAGGTGGCAGCTGGATCCAGCTGTTCATGAAGCCCATGATGATGACAATGATAACAACAATGAAAACAATGATAACAATTGTCTGTGAAAAAATAATTTAGTGTATCAGGCACTGGTGGCTCACACCTATAATCCCAGCTCAGGGGGCTGAGAGCTGAAGGATTGCGGTTTGAAACCAGCCTGGGTAGAAAAATCTGTGGCACCGCATTTCTAATTAGGCAGAAAAAAGCTAGGCTGGAGACATGGCACAAGTGGTAGAGCTTCCAGCCATGAAGAAGAAAATTAAATGAGAGTATGAAGCCTTGAGTCCAAGCCCTGATCCTGGGTGGGGAGAGGGATGAGGAGAAGAATTTAATAGATGGTCAACATTGGCATGTAAGCCAGGTATTAGTGGCCCATGCCTATAATCCTAGCTACTAAGGAAGCTGATATCTAAGGATCATGGTTCAAAGCTAGCCCAGGCAAGAAAATCAGTGAGAGTCTTATCTCTGGCAAAAGTCCAGAAGTGGAGATGTGGCTCAAGTGATAGAGCATCAGCCTTGCATGAAAAAGCTAAAGGAGTGTCCAGGCCTTGAGTTTAAAGCTCAGGACACATACTCACACACACACACATACACACACACACACACACACACACACCTCTCTCATACTCTGATTATATCATGGACTGCTAAGAGTAGGCCCAGTTCATCTCCCCATTTTACAGATGATCGGACTGAAGTTGAGAGAAGTTAAAGAATTCCCCCCCAAGTTCAGATTGTGGAGCTAGGCTTCTAATGTAAGTCGTCAGACTCCAGAGCTGGAATTCTTTTCCACCCCCTATGCTGCTGCTACTGGAGGAAGGATTGCTACAATTGCTTCCTTAATGTGTATCCTTAGCAATCTTTCTGCTAACTGTGCTCTGCAAATTCTACAAAACAAAGCAGTGGGAGAATGCAAATATACCATTTTATAGCTGTGTTGGGTGGAAGTCATTCAGGGGAAATAAATGCGCTTCCACTTCGGGAACTCATCCCTTTGCCTTGTCACTACAGGAGCAGCGCTGCCTTGGCATGGGGCAATCAGATGCTTGAACACAGGGTTGGTCAGGAGGCTCCTCTAATTAAAAAAAGAAAACCTCACAGTGCCCACAAAGCCAGGACTGCACTCTTCAGCATGACCCCCAGGACTCGGTGGTCTGCTCTCGATGCTGCCATCTTCCTCACCTGACTCTCCAGCTAGCGTAGTACAAACTATCCTGGACTTCAGGACACTTTTCCAATTATCTCCTCTTCTCTCTGCTGCCTTGGTAGCTCTGCCCAATCTGTCTCCAGCTGGAATATCACCCCCTTCTTGGAATCTTCTCTGTCCTATAGGGTTCAGCCCAAATGCCTTCTCTTTCAGAAAGCGTTTCATGCTGGGCACCAGCTCACGCCTGTCATCCTAGCTACTCAGGAGGCTGAGATCTGAGGATCCCAGTTTGAACCCAACCCAGGCAGGAAGGCCCATGAAACTTTTATCTCCAATTAACTACCAAAAAGCTGGAAGGGGAGCTGTGGATCAAGTAGTAAAGTGCCAGTCTTGAGTGAAAAAAACTAAGGGTGTGCACATACATACACAAATGCATACATGCACACACAAACACATACACACACACAGAGAGAAAGCTTTTCCTGATTGTACACCTGTGTTGTCCCAGTATCTCTCTGACCTCTGCTCTCTCTGTTCTTCGGCACACACAGATTTCTCTCTCTTCTGACTGTCCATGACACCTCCCATTACACCCTGCCTTCTAACCACTTACATCATGCAATGAAAATCAACCACCAGAACTGAGGTCAGAACCTCCAGTTCCAGATACTCTACCTTATATCCTAGAACTTGACACTGCCAGGCCCTCTTCCCTCTAGGCTGTTCAGCTGTGTCCACCTCTAAGTTTAGACTTCAGTGACCCTGAGAAGATGAGGGAAATCAGGCTACATCTGCCTGATTTCCAAGTAGACGGTTCACTTAGGAAGTCCCAGGGAAGAATTCTGATTGGTTCAGCTCAGATCATTCTTGACCAATCACAGCGGACAGTGGCATGAGTATCACCACAATTGGCAGAGTCTGCAATATATGTCCATTCCAGCCTATTCTCCAGCCACCTGGCAGGGAGGAGGGGGAGGGCTGTGAGCAAAGGAGGAAAAGGGTGGTGGACAGGTAGGAACCACCTGTGTCCACGATGCCATCCTTGTCCCCAGGGAAGACCTGGCACACAGCAGATGCTTGAAAATTGTTAAATCTCTTTTTAAAAAACGGTAAATATAGTACTAAAAATACTTGTGTACATTTTACCATTCACTAATTGTTGATATAGCACTCTCTCTCTCCTGTGCTATTTCTGCTAAACTACTTTAGAATTTCTTATAGAAACCTATCACATCGGAACAAGGCACTCTACTACAGAACCACAACAGCTAGAAATTTAACACTGACGCCATTCTGCTACCCAATCAATACACAGTCCATATTCAAATTTGTCCACTTGCACTTAAGGAGATTATATTGTTGTTTGATACAAGAGCTCATCAAAGACCACACATTGCCTTTAATTTGCATGACAGTTTGTAATCCTTCAGGCTAGAACTATTCCTTATCTTCTCCCCTCCCCACCCCCAGCCAGTTTTACAAATATCCCTCAGTGTGAATCTGCTCAGTTAGAACCTCGAGCTTCAATTCATATTAAATCTTTTGGCAAATGTGTGGCAGAGATGGGTGTACTGGATACACCAGGTGCTAGAAGGCACCTGCCATCAGTTTGCCCCATTAGAGGTACTGATTGGTTTGACCACTTGGTCAAGGTGATGTCTACCAGATCTCTCCCTCAGCCAGGGCAGGCATCTCTTTCCCTTGTAATCAGTGAGCCACCTATGAAGTGCTTATGCAGCCCCCCATGGGCAAGACTTACCTGAATCAATTCTTACTTTTTTGTGGGGGGAGGGGTTGTCTTTTGTCGTAAGGTGATGATCAGTGTTCTTTTCCCTCTCACTGGGATTCCTTTGCAAACATCTTTGTCTTCGTACCCCCTTAAAATTATTTAACATCAATGTGAACTTACAAGTTATACTGCTTTTTGAATACACAACTGACATGTGTGAATAGAATTTGTTTTTTCACTCAGTGTTTTCAATCCATCCATCCATATCATTACTGATTTCAGTGAAACCCAAATTTAACCAATACAACCTCTTCAAGCTGAATTGCACATATGTGATCTGTCCTCATTCAATTTTGAACACTTCCTTGTTTGGGGCCCAAAGCATGTTCCAGATTTCCCTTTGAAATCAGTGCTACCGGAAGTGGCACCCCGGCAGTGGAGCTGGCCTGCCTGACGTCTTGTGGCTCTCTGACTACTGCTTGATTCCGAGTTGTTTCTCGTCTTTCACAAACCCTGGCATCAAGTCGGGTGATAATGTCCAATTCTCAGGCAGAGAAATGGCTAAATTTACTCCACACATTGCAAGAAAATAAGATTAGATGTGCTGCCATAAATTTAACTATGTCTCCTACCCTGATTCTCCAAAGGAAGGAGATTTATATTCATGGACAATTTCTAAGTCTTGATTCCTGGCAGGATTTGCAACTAAATGCGTGTGAGTGTGAGAGGTGTGTATATGTGTGTGTACGATGTGCGTCAAAGAGACACAGAGATATGTGCGCACATGTGTACCTAAGAGAGAGACGCACGTGTGTGTCAGAGAGAGGTGTATGTGTCTGTGTATGTGTGTGTATGACCATTACACAAAAGCAATCTTCAGTATCTTAAGTTCAGTCGTGCTAGATGCATCTTTGGGTGGTTTTGTCACTGTGTGAACGCTGTGTGGTCGCTCACACGACGTGACCTTTCAATGCAATACAGAGCCGTGGTGAGCATAAGACGTGCATTTGTGCCTGGCCCGACTCCATACTGCTTACCATGAGTGTTTTATACCCTGTCACTCGAAGGGGTGACAGGGAAATCATGACGAAAGTTGAGTGAAGTAGATGGACAAACCTGTTACCATTGTTGATTCTCCAAATATCACATGCTGACCAGTGACCACCCGTGCTGTATCCCTGTATGACAGGCAGGCCTAGGTCTGTTCACGCCGACACGGGAGCAATGTAGTGAGCTGTGATGTGACGGTGACTATGTTGTCACTGAGAATTTTTCAGCTCCGTTATAATCTTATGGAACTACCATTGTGGATGTGGCACGTCATTAACCAAAATGTTAGGAGTCACATGACTAAGGGAGGGGCAGTTACCCATGCATGGCTAGGAGAAGCCTGAGTACAATCAGACCCTTACAGCTCTGTCACCCTGGGCCACAGCCCTCAGAATGGGGCCCAGTGATGCTGACCACTGAGGCTCATTGTGAGAACCACCTCCGATCCTCAGGCAAGCCCCATCACGGCATGACAGATATAAAATAAGTGGTACCCAAGGAGTCTGTGTCAGTAGTCATGGGCCGAATCAGTTAGTCTCACCACCAGGACCTGTGGTATAGTTGTATCGGTCTCCTTGGTGCTCACATTGTACTCTGCACCCATGTTCTACGCTCACTACTGTGGTCCTGAAAACTCTTTTGTTTGTTTGTTATGTTGGTCCAGGGCTTGAACTCAAGGCCTGAGCACTGCCCCTGCCATTTTTTTTTGTTTGTTTTTGGCTGAAAGCTAGCACTCTACTACTATGAGCCACAGCTCCGCTTCCAGCTTTTTTAGTACTTAGAGATAACTAGCTCATGGTCTTTCATGAGTAGCTAGGATTACAGGCATGCACCACCAGAGCCCAGCCTGAGTACTTTTCGTTGTGGTGGTTGTTGTTTTAAGAATTGGCAGGTACTATGAGACACCTGTGGGAGACAAATCAGATGGCAGGAGCCCAGGATGCACCTCGGGTACAGAGCCAAAGCTGACTCTCTCAAAATGAGATCCTTTGCTCACGCGAGTGGAGTGCTCCCAGATGAGCCTGCCCAATTACCCACGCTTCCTTCCCACACCGGAAGAGGTGCTCAGCAACACAGAGTGACCAGTGAGGGACGTGCCGCGGGCAATGGGAAGGACCTGGACAGACAGGCAGGGTCTTGTGCGTCTGTTAGAATGTCTCACAAACACCAGCCACGGTTACGTGCCTGCCTGTCTGTGCATGGCACTGTGGGCCTCTCAGTGTACGCTGTTGATTGCACAGGACAGCGACTCACAAAAAGCCACCTGCAGGGGGAAAGACCAGCTTCTCAGTAGCTGAGGTCTGTGCAGTCAACAACCAGCTTATTTTGCCCCACCTGGCTCAAAGTCCAGACCTCTGAGCTTAAAGAAACCAGGAGTGGCAAGAGATAATGGCCCCTTGCTCCTCCAACAGGTGTCAGTTTGGGGCCGGAAGTGAGGACAGTAAAGAGCAGCCCAGCAGAGGCAGAGTTGGGGAGACCCAAGGCAAGGCATGTGGACAGGTGACAGTTGGGACTATGGACCTCATAGTTCACACAGTCAGTGCAGCCTGGTGACCAGACATCACATATCACGTGACCACATGTCACATGCTCACAATGCAGCAGAACACAACAGCCAGGCCCTTACCTCGTAAGGGTGCTGCTAGTGACACCAGCACGGGTTGGATGAGCGCTATCAAGAGAAAGTAGATATCAAGAAAGTTCCATAGGTGGGGCTCCAGTGGCTCACACCTGTTATCCTAGCTACTCAGGAGGCTGAGATCTGAGGATCACGGTTCAAAGCCAGCCCAGGCAGGAAAATTCATAAGACTCTTATTTCCAATAAACCAACAGAAACCAGAAATGGAGCTGTAGCTCAAGTGGTAGAGCACTAGCCTTGAGCTGAAGTGCTCAGGGACAGCGTCCAGGCCCAGAATTCAAGCCCCATGACCGACAAAAAAAAAAAGAAAATGAAAAGTTCCACAGGGGACACCCAGACCAGAGCACTGGCTGGCTCTGGAGTGAGCAGGACCGGGAAGCCAAGGAAACCTCATGGACAGACACACTGGGGCCAGAGGAGTGGAAAGGAGCCAGCGTGGCCGAGGAGGTAGAGAGGGCAAGAAAGGGAAGTAGCTGAACAGGAGAAATGGGGCCTGTGGGTTATCTCAAGGAATCTGTTTTCTGCCAAAATCTGTACGGAATCCTTGAATTGTCCTTTCCAAGAGAAGGAAAAAAATGTGAAAGATTACTTTCTTACTTTCTTTTTTGGCCAGGGAGTGGGGGGGGGGAGCTATTAAGGGACTTAGAGCCTGGCACTTATAAATGGTACTCTTCCACTTGAGTCTCCCTGCCAACCCCTTTACACGCTGGTTATGTGTTTTTTTTTTTCAAGATGGGTGTATACCTTGATACCCAGGCTGCCCTGGACTGTGATCCTCCTATTTCTGCTTCCCTGAGATGTCAGGTGCCTGGATGTATACTTTGAAAAGGTTCTCTGGGACAGCCAAGCTTCCCTTCCACGGTCCAGTATGGCCAATCCTAGACTAGTCCCCATCCTGTCTCTGACCCGCTTGCCCTTGAGCAAATGACTTAATCCCTGCCTCCCTGGCCTGGTTTATCCTAGAAGATCAGATGCACAGAAGTGTGTCTGGTCCTCGATGGCTGTGAATGGAAAAGTGCAGTCTGGGAGCCACCCCGGAAATAACTGTGGGCCCCACCCTCGTTGCTGCTCCCGTGGGACCACTGTACCCCACCCCGTCCTCCATCCCCGGCCTCATTCCCACCGTCCTGGGAAACCCTGACCTCTTCCTTGGCAGCCAGATTCCCCTGTCTGCCGCCAGCCTCCTGGAGAGTTGCTCCGGTTCCACAGGCCGTGCGTGTGGACATCTTGTCTGAAAATTGAAGGCTGAAGTGCAGGAATTAGTTATGATGGACATAAATTGAATTTTAATAGAGATGTACATGGCACCGAGCCAGTGTGCTCAGGCTCAGGGAAGGTAGTAATTAAAAGTTAACGAGTTTAGAAATGTTGTAACCCACAGGGAGGATGGGAGAGGTGGGCCGGGAGGAGCAGGAGGAGGAAGAGCAGCGGGAAGAGGCGGAGGCCCCAGCCGGGCTCACTGTCCTTCCCCTGACCCTGAGGCTGGCTCTGAGATCCCTGTCTTCATGCATGGGCCCAGCCTCCCACAACAGGGGTGGTGGCACCGTTCTGAGGGCCTTCAGCCCACAGCCCATGGGGCCGTGCACCAGCCACTCAGTGCTGTTGGCACTGGAGGTGGGCTGGCTCTTTGTCATCCGGGCAGGCTCTGCTCAGGAGCTGTTCTGTAGTAGCCCCGACTGTTAGCCACGGGATGCCCATAGAGGCGCACGTGGCACCCCATGGTGCCTCCAGACCCTGCAGATGTGCACTGGGGACATCACCCTGCGTTCAAAAGCCAATATCCTACAGACAGGCACCAGTGTCCCCAAGCCTTTCCCAGCTGGATCCAGAACTGCCCTTCCTGACAGGGGTCCTGCCATGCTGGGCCTAGCTTGGCCCCATCTGGTCTGGCACAGGAGGGGGGAAACAGTGCTGGCTGCCTCTCTGGTCCCCCACGGGGCTCTCTTTAGGCCCTTCCTAATTTGTATCACCACCAAAGCAGCTGCCACTTCCTGTCCCACAGGTGGCCCGTGTCAGTGACCCATCAGTGTGAGATGGACGGGGCAGTGTTCATCCCCCTCTCCCAGCTCCTGACGTATAAACTGTCCACCCAGGCCACCTTAGGGAGTGTCCAAGGCACCCATGGGAGAGGTTATGGGCTGTGACCAACAGTCCCAGTTACCTTTGACATCATTAACACGGCTTCTAGAAACATCTGGAAACATCTGATGAGCCTCAAACTCCAGCCTGTCCTAGCCTCCCTCCTCGATGTGGGGGTCCAGGCTGGCGTCAGTGTCTGCCGTAAGGGACAGGAAGAACCACAGGGGAGGTGCATGCATGGGAGAGAGAGAGGAGGGAGGACAGGGAGGACATGAGGGCCAGGGCCTAGGGGGCGGGGCAAGAGGCCCAGCTGGCTCTTTGTGACACCCCCCCCCATGGACGTTGTAATGATTATGTCAATTAAAACTAATAAGTTCACAGAGTACAAGGAAAGGCGGAAAAAGAAGCCAGAGCCTCTGAAACCTTAGCTGGCTCCGTTTCCATGACAACCTCTTTCCTCACCCTCTCCTTAATAGGTCTTGGCTTGGGAGGAAATGTGGGGGGGGGTAGGGAGCCTCCACTCTGAGGAAGCTGGGGGTAGATAGGGGTGTCTTCTCCTGGGATCCTAGCCTAAGGAAGAGCGGTGCTGGGGGGTGGGAGAGCGTGGCCTCCAATCACCTTAAGCTTAGACCTACCGCCCTGTCTTGAAGTTGGGACAGCAAGGCTCAAGGAGAAATGGCTACCAGGGAATGGGGCTAGAGCTAATGGCAGCAATAGGACCACCACCAGGCACTGCTTGGACCTTACCAGGGTGCCCAGCTGGGCACCTGGGGACCTGGGGCCATGCCTGCCCCTGCATCCGATCAGCCCCTCCCCGGGGATGTCCGCTGAGCCCTCTTCCCTCCGTGTGCCCTGTGTTCACTGGATGGCAAAGGATGGAACCGGAGGACATTTCCAGAAAGCAGTGGACAGAGGTGGAGGGAGGAGCTGCCGTATCCCAGACATGGTGCCCAGGCACCCTGGACGTCCATCCCTGCCCTCTGTGGGGTCCCCAGCTGCAGCACTGCCCAGCTATCCGGTGTGTCCTCAGTGCCCTCCTGGCTGGTTCCTCACACGGCAGATGCAAAAACCCACAGCACCAGCTTGTCTTCTTATTTAAAGACGCAGACTCGCCAGGCATCAGTGGGCTTGCACCTGTAATCCTAAAGAGGCTGAGATCTAAGGATCACGGTTCAAAGCCGGCCTGGGCAGGAAAGTCAGTGAGACTCTTGGCTTCAATCAACCAGCAAAAAGCCAGAAGTGGAGCTACAGCGCAAATGTCAGAAAACCAGCCTTGAGTAAAAAAGCTAAGGGACAGCTTCCCCAAGAAAACCACAGGAACTGAGGCCTAGAGAGGCAGGGACAGGTCCAGGGTCACACTGCAAGTGAGGGTGGAGTGAGGGACATGGATCTCCCCACCTGCTGCTCTGCCGGGAACAGTCTGGAAAGCACAGATGTGCATACCCACCACTCCCTCTCTCCCTCTCCTTCCCTCACCCCAGTTCCCAGTGGACGATGCATTTTCCAGGGCCAGTCCAGGCAGCCTTGGGGACCCAGACTCCCCAGAGTCGTGGTGCAGAACATGCAAATGAAGCTCTGTCTGCTGCCTTTCATGAACCGCTCCAGAGAAAAGCTCTTCCCTGATGAACTCGGGCTATTTATTTCCACCACGAGGAAATTTAACATGCAAATTAGGAAAGGTTTGATCATTCATCACCTGAAATTGACAGATTGGATTTGGCCTCAATCCCTGGTAACCATAGCACACGGATGGGCGTAGGGCATTAGAGGTCCACAGGGAGGAAGGGGTGGGGGTGGGCTCCCTCCAAGCACATATGCTTCTTATCATGGGCCGCTTCAAGGCACAGAAATGAGTTGATCTTTGTTTCTTCTTGAACAGCTGGGTCAGAGAGCCCAGCTGCCCCCGGGGTCTCCCCCTCCCACCCCGGCCCAGCTCTTCCAGGACACAGAAACTAATCAGACCTTGACTCTGCTCTAGATCCCAGCAGGCAATTGGCCTCAACAGGTGCCAAGGGAGTTCATCTTGACCCCTGCTTCCTGGAGCGGCCTTCGTACACGTACACACACACACACACACACACACACACACACACACACACACATCCTCCCCACCAGCACCCCTGAGATCCTGCCCTAGGGCTTATTTGTGGGGTTTCTCCCATGTCCCTGCCTGGCTTCTTTATCTCTGGAGAGAGGCCCTACATTTCTGCTCTCTAGGTTGGGGCAAGTCAGGCTTCCTGCAGTGCTGTAGTGCTGAATTTTCCCACCCAGGGTGGTGGGGGGCTCCTGAGTGTATAGTTGGGGTGAGGCAGGGGACAGAGAGGGATTATGGTTCCAGCTGGCCGTCCACTACAGTGGGCCAGGAGGTGCCGGGGCATTCTCCAGGTTGGCTTGAGTAGAAGGGCTGAAGCCCCAGAGGGATGGGGAGGGAGAGGCTATTCACCCTGCAATCAGCCCCCAGCAAAGCTTGACACAGGCCAGGAGGACAGCCCATGACACGCCATGAAGACTCTAGGCCCCTAAAGATCATGTGCTCCCACGTGTACCCCCTGAGGCTGGCCAAGGCTGGGCAGTAAGGGAGACCGGCCACACGATGTGACGGGAGCTGGAAAATCCTGGGGCTGCCGCCTCTTCCATCTCCCCACCCTAGCTCACGCCTGGCCCCGGCCGGTGTCCAGCGACCTCAGCATTCACCTTTTCCAGATGGCCGCCCCTCATGGGTCTCCAGAGCCTCATTAATGCAGTTCTGGTCTGGTTCCCCCCTGAGGAGCCTCTGAAGTCCCCTGCACAGGGTGACTTTGGAGAGTGAATGGCAGTAGCAGGTGGTGCTGGATGAAGATCAGGGCATCAGAGGGAGGGGGCGGGGCCACCGACGCCACAGGCAGCTACCCAGGTCTGCCCTTGTTCAGAGGAGCAAGGGAGGAGTCTGAGTAGGACCAGGGCACAAACAGCCACCTGGGTCAGGCTGTACCTCAGGCTGCCTGTAGGGCAAGCATTTGCCTGGCAGCTCAGACCTCCTGCTCTGCCTCAGGGTCATTGGGGAGGGACAAAGGGCACTGGTCCTTGCTCCCAGGACAGAAGAAGAAGTGAATGAGAGCGGCACTGTGGTAACCATGGCAACTCACCTGAGTGTGACAGCACTTGTCTCCTACCAGCGCACAGTAGCCAAGAGCACAAAATCTGGGACATTCGGCTGAGGGCTTTTTGTCACCTGCTGGCTGTGTGATCTCAAGCAAGTTACTTAACATCTCTGTGCCCTGGTTTCCCCATCTTTTCCATCTGCCAAATTTAGACACAATGCTAGCCTTGTAGTGTGACCAGAAGGAATAAATGCATTATGGCAGGCCAAGGCTGCAGACAGTGCCTGGCCCACAAGTCACACAGCGAATAAAATACTGAATCGCAAACCTTGGCTCTGCACTGCATCGGCAGAGCTGCACTGTAGACAGAGTCTACCCAGCAACGTGGGTATTGGCTGCGGCCCCATGGTGGGTGCTGTCAGGCCCAGGGAGTGATCGGCCAGCCCAGGCTTGCTGGACACCCACTGGGTATCAGACCAAGTGTCAGGATGCACCAGTGTGGAAAGGCTAGGGGTGTATGTGGAGTTCCTAGATACGGGCACTCAACGGGGTGCAAAGGTGGGAATGGGGAGGGCGGGGAGAGACAGCCCAAGTCACCTACATCCCTGCTATAACAGGTCAGCTGATGAACTCATCAAAACCAAGACAGTGTAGCTGGTTCTCCACATACCCCACCCTCCATCTAGACTCCACTGGAGTTTAAGATGGCCTTAGGGGCAGGGGGGAATGAATCTTGAGGATTTTTCTGCCCAGGCTGATCTTAAACCTCAATCCTCAGATCTGGCCTTCCTGAGTAGCAAGGGTTAGAGGTGTGAGCCACTGGTGACTGGTGGATCCTTTTTTTGTGGTTTTGAGTAGCTCACAGAACTCAAGGAAGCACTTGGGTTTGACAAGCTGTGGTGGAGGGTAAGGAGGACACATGGAGAGACATGAAGGGGGAGGTCTGATGAAGTGGGGTCACCACCCTCCAGAACCTTCCATGCATTCAGCCCTCAGGAAGCTCTCCTAGTCCTGGCCTTTTGGTTTTTGATGGAGAATGTGTTGCTTACATGAGACTATGGGCTCATGGAGTAGTGTTAGAACTGGGCATAAAGATGCAGTTCCACATCTGTAGATTAAATGGGGAGAGCCAGCCAGGCCTGGACATACAGCAGAGTCCCCAGTGGAATGGGAGGAGAAATCAGAGCTTCCATGATCTGCGCAAGGGAAGAACTCCTAATGAGAAAGGCGTGATGAAGCAGGATCTGAGGGCAGCCATGATCTATTTGTCATTACGTCATGGTGATCCCGCGGCTACTTCTGGAGACTTAGCCATGGCTAGCTTGGCTCAGCACTGACCTGCGTCAGGTCTTCCTGGGACAAAGAGTAAACATGGCACCATACACCGTTGGCCGGCAGCAGGACTGCCTGGTACCCCAGGGGGGCCTGTGCCCAGCTCCCCTCCACCTGCCAGGCAGCCTCCAGGAGATAGTACTCCTTCCCCAGGTTTTCAGCCATCATGAATCCCCATCTGGCCTACAGGAGACTGAAGAGTAGGGCTGGGCCAGACAGGTAGCTCAGGCCAGCTTGGCAGAGCGGGGCAGGGTTCATGCCAGCACAACTACTCTGGTGCCCACTTGGTAAGGCTTCCAGTGTGTGCCCTCCCCCCTCCCCACTTGGCATGAACTAGCCATGGTTCTTGGTGATCATGCCTTTGCATGGTACAGGTGTTGCACCCCCTTCACAACTGCCCAGAGAAGACAAGAAACCTGCCCTTGGTCACCCAGCCAGCCAGTTCACAGAGTGGAAATGCAAGGCCTGTGCTTGCCGGCCTGCGCTGGGTCTGTTTAGAAACACAGAAATTTGCAGGGTGCTGGTAGGTCACACCTAGCCCGCACCTGAATCCTCGCTACTTGAGGGGCCAAGATCTGAAGGTAGTGTCTCTAAGCCAGCCCAGCAGGCTGTAGAGCTGTGACTCAGTTGCTGAAGCACTCATCTTAAGCCAAAGGAAAAAGCTAAGCAAGAGTACACAGTCTTGAGTTCAAGCCCCAGTACCAGCAACCAAAAAACAATGGTTAAAAACACCCAGGGTCCTCCTCCTTCTAACTCAAGCCTTTTCTACCTCCTTTCCATTTTCTCTGTAACCCAGGACCTTGCCCTCATCAGCCACCACCCTCCCCCGAGCCAGCCCAGCTGCCCTACCCAGCCACCCAGGCTATCAGGCTCCGTGCAGTCATTGGACACCTGTCCACTTTGCCCCGCCCCTTGGCACCATCTCACACAGTCCCCATCCATCATCTCTCACCTGGCCTATGGCAAAGACTGAATTAGCCCCCACCTTGCCCTTGACTGACTCCATCGACTCCCTTCCTGCATAGAGAGCCTCACAGCAGCACAGTTCACAGACATGGCCGATCTGGGCCAGGCCCTTTTCTGAAAGGTTCTCTTGGAGCCTGTTGGTGGCCCAGCTAGTACAAGGGCACTATGGACAAGGTGAGCAGTGGCTATGTGCCAATAAAACTTTATTGGGAGAGGAAGGGGAGGAGATTTGACTGTCATGCAATTTTCACCTATCACAAAATACTCTTTGGTTCCATTCCAAAGAGTTTACAATATAAACACGAATGTGTTGGTATGCTTATGGTAAAAAGGCTGTGGGTTGTAGAGTTGGAGTGTGGGCGCTAGTTTACTAATCCTTGCCTAATACTTTTTTTCATATGTGTATGTGCTGAGACTGGGGCTTGAGCTGCACCTAGGTGTTGGCCCTTAGCTTTTTCGCTCAAGGCTGGTACTCTTATTACTTGAACCATAACTGCAGCTCTAGTTTTGTGGGGATTTTTATGCATTTGTTTGTTTGTTTGTTGTTGGATAATTGGAGACAGGAGTCTCACAGACTTTTCTTCTAACCATGATCCTCAGATCTCAGCCTCCTGAGTAGGCAGGATTACAGTGTGAGTCACTGACACTAATAAAGTCCTGTCTTTGGTCATATAGAGCAGTTAATTGAGCCGGGCGTCGGTGGCTCACACCTGATTGACACACGGCCATCCTTCTCATTGACCACAGGGCCTGGGGATCAATCCGAGCATGTAGGATCACCCCTGGGGAGGCCTCTGAAGCAGCTATGCAAAGGGTCATCATACGAGCTCAGAGCACCATCTGTAGGTAGAACCTCCATGCTACCTGCTTGTAGTCCCACAGAGCTTCAGAGATGGGCAGATTCGAGGGTCCCAAGGAATGCTGAGGTCAGGACCAGAGCCCTGTGGATTTCTGAGTGGGGAAGCAGCCATACAGGGGCACTGTAAGCCCAGAGTGTCCTTCCTGGGTCTCGGAAATGATGTGGCATCATTCCTGTGCTATCCTTCCTATAACCCAAGGCTGTTGCTTACAGTCTTCAGAGCATAGATAATATCCATCAATGTCCCTAACTCCATCACCCCTCAGCATTACCAGATAGCTCTTCTTGCCAGGCTTGCCCCTCAACCTGTAGTAAACCCAGCTGGTTAGGTTCCTGTGACTGCTGGACCAAATTATCACCAACTTGGTGACTGGGACCAATGTTCCTACAGCTATTGCAGTTCTAGAGATCATAAGGCTTAAAGTCAAGGTGTCTGCATGGCTGGTTCCTTTCTGAGCCTCTCTGGGATGTCTGCCCATGTTCTTGCTTTATCCAGCACCCTAGAGGGGCCTTGCTTCCCTTGGCTTGTGGCCCTATATCACATGAATCTCCGCTACCATTGCTGTGTGTCTTTCTCTGCTGCCTCCCTTTCAAAGGCCCAACAGGATTGCACTGAGCCCATCAGTCCATCCAGGATCATCTCCCCATTTCAGGAGCCTCTGTCAGCTGCCAAGTCCCTGGCCCTTGGCTTCCTATGTCTGCTATTGCCAGGTAGCACAGGTGGGATGGCTTAAAACAACAGAAATTCATTCCTCACAAGGCTGGAAGGTGGCGTCAAGGTGTGGACAGAGCCACACCTTCTCTGAGATCCCGCCAGGAGCACAGCATCCTTCCTCAAGCTCCATGGGCAGAAGCTGGTATATGTGTCAGACTCTTACCAAAGATGGGGGATGGGGTCATGGAGGGAAACACGTGTGTAGAATTATAGCTCTGGATAGAAACCACTTAAAACAGAAGAACAGAAAAATCACTATTTCTATATTTCAACCTGATGACAAACTCAGGCCCCACCCATCTACTTCCTGTGTGGAAGAACATCTGCATCCTCAAGGCTCCACCCATCTACTTCCTGTGCTGTAGAGTTCTACTTCCTCAAGGTCTCTCTGTTCCTCTTCCTCCCCTCACCTCTTCCTCCTCCTCCCCTCTCCTCTCCTCTCCTCTCCTGAGCTCACTTCCCTTCCTTACCTCTCCCCTCCCCTGCCCTTTCCTCTTCTCTCCCTCTCTCTCCTCTCTTCAGCTGGGCTGTCCAAGTCCTTCCTGAGTCACTCCCATCACCAAACTGGCCAGTCCTTAGCAAACTGCCCAGCCCTCTTCCACATCCAGTTCTCAGCCTGTTTTGCAGAGCCCTCTTTCTCCCATTAGTCATCCACAGTCTGTCCATGTGTGAGGGACAGCAGGGCCAACAGGCAAACCGTTCTTCAAGGTGAGCCCCCAGGAACGAAGTTATGGGGTACACATCCATTAGGGTTCATGTCCTCCGTGTGCCAGGCTACAACATGCTGGATTCCTCCTGGCTGTGCACCCTGGAGCAAGTTGCTTTGGATCTCTGGGCCCCATGCTGTGGTCTGTGAGCCAAGGATGAGATGGTTCTTATGTTAACCACACCTCCTACCGTGCTGTGCTGGGTTAAAAGAGTTGATATGTGTTAAGGTTCTTCCAACAGTGACATTTCTTATTATTATAATAATAATGGTTATTCTACGAGTTATTATTACACAGCAGGTGTGCTTTCCCTTTGAATCACCGTGGACAGAGTTTAGCAAAAGCAAGCTCCCAATGTAGAGCCACTCTGCCTTTGGCCAGCCAAGTCTCAGTGCTACCTCCATCCCCTCCGGGGGTACAAGGGTAGGATGAAGATGTCACATACACACACACACACACACACACACACACACACACACATACACCTTAGTGTTTTGTGCCTATTTCCCAGAGGGACAGGATCCTGGATCCCTGATCCTCATGGTACCCACTGTCCCTGAACCCCTGTGGGTCTCTGCTGCCCACCCCTGGTGGGCATGGTCCCTCTGTTGCTTCCCTCCATGAACACAGTTTACTTGGGGAGAAGAGGCCTCGTAAGAACATATGTGCATGTGTGTATGTGTGACAGGGATGTGCCTACATGCTGCACAAGTGTGTACAAGTGTAGGCAGTAGCGTGTGCACCCCCAGGCACATTGTAGCCTGCATGCGTGTGATCTGTGTAGACGTGTATGTGCACATGTGCACCCAAGTGCACACACACCCTTCCTGTGCGTGAGCACCACCACCCCCAGTACATCTCCAGGCATCTGATTTATTAACCAGGACAATACAAGGAGAGCGTGCCTATTATTTCTGGTGTCCGCATCCGCTCCTGACAGCTTCGTGGAATTGAAATATCTTATTTAATGTGAGTAAGAATCATTTTAAATATCAACTGTGACACTCAAGGACTCGAACCAAAAAGGGCATTGTGTGTTTCCCCGCGTGCTGGGGAAGATGCCACATTTGTTAGGCAGCTATTTTCTCTCCTGCTCTTCTCTTTGTCTCTAAAAATCCAATTATCTGTCCTGGTCCCTGTCCCTGATTTCAGGCCAGGCCTTTCTCCCTCAGCCCCTCTCTGCATCGCAGAAGAGTGGACGGAGTGGCAGGACCACCCCATAGGGTAAATCAGGACACTGGCATGAAAAAAAGGACGGGACTTCCTTTGCCACCCCCTTTGCTGCCCCCACACCAAGCCCTGCCCTTAAAGCAGTGAAAGCCTTGTGAACTAGCTAAGTGTCCTCCATCCAGCAAGCTTTCCCCCGGCCCTGCCCTTCTCCAACAGCTCAAGACAGTTGTGTGGGTAGCTATGAAATGATCACCCACATAGAGTGAGGGGCAGGACAGGAGACTGGGTCTCCAGATTCTAAAGGAGAGAGATTGGAAGTTTGAATCTGCTTACATTCACATAAGGATGCTGATACCATTGAATTGTGGATGGCTATAAACAAGAGGACTGGATCTGGGAATGTTCACATATCCCCCCAGCCCCTGGATCCAGCCCTCATCTCCCTGCCTTGTCTCTCCCTCTCTGGACAAAGTATGAGATTGCAGGTCAACCAGAAAGAGGCTGCCAGCTACCTGCTATAACTATCTCTCCCTCCCCCTCCCCTCCTCACCCCCCCTTCCTCCCTGGGGGAAGCTGGCAGCCATGGAGATGATGATGGCCTTTACGTTCAGGGGATGCTTAACAGTGAGCTGGGTTTGCAAACCAAGATACTAGCTGCCTGACTCCCTGCTGTTCCCAGCTTGCAACTGGATGGCATGGAGCAGGATTCCCCCGGCCAGAGAAGCAGTGGGCAGAACTGTTAAATAATGTTGAATGCAAGTCTGAAATGGGTATGGAGTGGCAATCAGGCAGGCCAGGGAAAAGGAGGCAGGAAGATCAAGACAGGAGGGGACAGAGTACCTCTGGCCTGTCCAAACCCTTCCTCATGATCCCAGGTGGTGCCTGGGCATCTGGCTGGAGCAAAGGGACATCAAGTGTTCTGCAGAAATTGACTTTCATTAAGGTTTACATTTCTCCACACATCACTGACAGCCGCAAACAAATCCAGGTGCAATGAGTCCCTGGTGCCTTCTTTTATAATGTGTCCTTAAATTATATACACAAAGTGCACTTTTTAAATTTTATCTTTAAAATAAAAGCTATGTATGTATTCGATAAAGAAGAGTCTGATGGCATAGAAAGACATAAAATCAAAAAGTGGAAGTTTCTCTCCCTCCCTTCTTGGCTATGTCTCCCAAAAGGGAGATAACATAACTTTATCTCGGAAAATCTCTTATATGCCAGGCGCCCAAGATTCACGCCTGTAATCCTAGCTATTCAGGAGGCTGAGATCTAAAGATCCATGTTCAAAGCCAGCCTGAGCAGGAAAGTTCATGAGACTCTTATCTACACCACCAAAAGAGCCAGAAGTGGAGCTGTGGCTCAAGTGGTAGAGTGCTAGCCTTGAACAACAACAACAAAAAGCTCAAGGACAACACCCAGGCCCTGAGTCCAAGCTAGGACCAACACACACACACACACATGCACACACACATGCACACACACACACACACATGCACACACACCCCAAAAAAGAAAGAAACCTCTTATACACTTACCAGTGTGTTTAAGTGATCATATGTGGGTGCGTTTGTATGTATATATGTTCACCTGTTTATATTTGCATATAGGTGTATATTTATGATGTGCATGTTTGTGTTTGTAATTGCAGGTATATATTTGCATGTGTGTATTTGCACATATGTGTATCTATACATATATAAATTATATACAATTTCCATTTATCTATATGGGGCCAAATCATATTATCACACTATTCTTTGATAGTGATGGCATAGGGATTAAAAGGCTTAAATTATTTTTCTAAGATCAGTTTGCATGATCCAAAGCATTTAGCTAACGGTTTGGTGGCCAGTGTCACTAAATAACAACACCTAAGGATAAGCTGTTCTTCCCATTTCTGTCAGTTCTGATCTTGTTTAGCCTCCTGTGACCTCATACATTTATTCACACAACTCTTCCCTGCTCCCTGGCTTCAGCTGCCTTTCTGTGCTCTGTGTATCTTGGAGATGTTTTCTATTTCCTCCCATCCAGGTATTTTTCATTCATTCGGGGACCACAGCATCATTTATTGATCCAATTCTATTCTGATGGACGTTTAGGTTGCTTCCAATTTTCCTTTGTTTATCTCTGCCATCTCAAGCAATGCTACAGTGAACATTCTTTTGCATATTTTTGTCACATTGTTGCAAATGAATCTAAAAGGCTTGTTGCCCAGGAGTGCAGCCCAGGGGTCAAACAGCTGATAGACTTTGCCCCAAAGGTTGGACCTGGTTGCTGTGTCACCCAGAGACCTGAGGGCATGACCCCTCCCTCTTACCAACAGTGGGGTGACCGTATCTGAAAACCCTTCACCGTTTGACATAGGAATAGTGTTTTGTTCTGAATTTCTTTCATCATGAAAGAGGCAATGCATCTTTTTTATGAATTTATCAACCATTTCTATTTCTTTTCCTCCCCCTAGTACTTTATTTATTTTTTTTTTTTGTCGGTCATAGGGCCTGAACTCTGGGCCTGGGTGCTGTCCCTCGGCTCTTCAGCTCAAGGCTAGCGCTCTACCACTTGAGCCACAGCACCACTTCCGGCTTTTTTCTTTTTGCTTATGTGGTGCTGAGGAATTGAACCCAGGGCCTCAGGCATGCAAGGCAAGCACTTTACCACTGAGCCACCTTCCCAGCAACCTCTAGTGCTTTTTTTTTTGTCAGTCGTGGGGCTTGAACTCTGGGCTTGGGCGCTGTCCCTGCGCTCTTCAGCTCAAGGCCAGCGCTCTACCGCATGAGCCACAGCACCACTTCCAGTTTTCTAGTGGTTTATTGGAGATAAGAGTCTCACAGACTTGATAAGAGTCTCACAGACTTTTCTGCCTAGGCTGGCTTTGAACCATGATCCTCAAATCTCAGTCTCCTGAGTAGCTAGGATTACAGGTGTGAGCCACCTGTGCCCGGCTTCCCCCAGTGCTTTTTAACAATGCTGGATTATATTTGTAAAGGTACAGAACCCTGCAGCCCACCTCTCCCTCTCTTTCTAGCGCCCTTCTAAGGTCACTTGGTCATTGTAGCAACCCCAGCTGTTTCCCCAAAGTCATTTCACTGCGCTGGGGTGAGATGGACCAGCAGGAAGGACCACATACCCGGCCCAGGGTTTGAGGGGTGAAGGAAAAAGACAGATTTTCCAGAGCTTGAGCACCTGCTTTTTCCTCTCGTCATACTGCACAGTAGCCAGGAACAGATAAACACTGCTACTACTGGCAGAGATAAGAAGGTTCTAGACAATGCTGCAGAGTCAGAACAAACTACCCATGTGTCTAGCTTCGAGTAAGGCATGCACACTATCCAAATGAGAGGTGGGACCCTGGGTGGTGCGCACAGCAGATTTGGAATCAGAAAAGCTAAGAAGGAGCCAGGCACTAGTGACTCCAGCCTGGAATCCTAGCTCCTCAGAAGGCTGAGATTTGAGGATCGAAGTTGCCAGCCCAAGCAGGCAAGTGCATGAGACTCTCAGCTCCAGTTAGCCAGCAAAAGCCCAGAAGGGGAGCTGTGGTTCAAGTGGTAGAGCACCAGCCTTGAGGAAAAAAAAAAAAAAGCTCAACGGCAGTATGCCCAGAAACTGAGTTCAACCCCCAGGACTGGCAAAAAGAAGGGAGGGAGGGAGGAAGGGGGGAGGATAAGGGGCTCACTAGCCCTGCCTGTTACTACATGTGAGTCTAAGATTAATGCCAAGGAATGACTGAATCTCAACACCCTTGCCTCTAAAATGGGGATTCTAATAAAAGCCCCTCCACCATGGCATGATTGTGGAGATGGAGATTAAGTCAGCAGCTCCCAGATGCCCGACCATGGTAGCTTGTCACTATACAGATAAAATGAGAAATGTGGTGGTAGTGTAGTGGGCTTTGCATAAAATGAAATTTAAATTTTTGTTAAAACTGTCTTTATGCTGAGATTATGTCTTTTTTATCATCTCAGAAATATTCTTTTTTTTAAGGTAAAATGCTGACTGTTTCTATTTATTTTTCTCTCCGTGGCACTTTTTTAATAGTATTCCTTTTTTTAAAAAAAATGCTCGTTGCTTGATAGTGTTGCTCTTTGGTTGTTTGGTTTTAATGACCTTGGCAGAGTAAAAAGTTGTGAGGCTTATGTTGATCCCCGTTTTTTTTAAGTGTTACTTGTCCCTGGCATCCAATAATCTGAGAACTGCTGTGTGAAACGAAGAAAGACATGAAAGGTACTTAACGTGGCGTCGGATGCACAGATGATGCCCAGAGAGGTCTGGCTGTTGTGTTGTCGCTGGGAAGGTGACAATGGTGATGAAGGTCAGGGTGATAGTGATCCTGACGGTGGTCTTGGGGCGTTGATGATGGTGGTGGTGGACATGATGGCGGTGGTAGTGATGATGATAGTGATGGTGGTGATAATGATGGTAGTGATGGTGGTGGTAATGACTAGGGTGGTGGTGGTGATGGTAGTGATGGTGGTGGTAATGACTAGGGTGGTGGTGGTGATGGTAGTGATGGTGGTGGTAATGACTAGGGTGGTGGTGGTGATGGTAGTGATGGTGGTGGTAATGACTAGGGTGGTGGTGGTAGTGGTGATGATGATGATGATAATGATACGCCCTAGCCTGAAGTTTGTATGAAATAGATCTGACAACTCCTGGGGATGGGCTCCTCCCTCCCAAGCTTGGCATACGAGAGGCTGGTGGTAATGAGCTTGTCCATGAAGGCAGCTGGGCAAAGTCTAGGATACTCAAGGTCTGGGGAGGGGTAGTACAAACCTCTTTGTTGTTCTAAAGACTTTGCTAGACTTTCCTAGAAATGGAAACAAGTGATCTCCCAGGGCCTACAGGGGAACTAGTCCCTGGCCCCAGGCCCTCCCACAGTACAAAGCCCGATCACCTGGGCCTGGCTGTCAGGAGCTCCTCTCTCTGATCTAACCCTCCCTGACTCTCAGCCAGGTAGAGGACACCTATATCTGCTCTGCAGTCACCTGCCCCATGCCACACTCTGCTCTTTAGGGGAATCTCTAAGGAGGGGCCAGCTCCAAGTCAGGCCAAGAGCCCAAGCCACAGAATGCTGCTGCGCAGCTCGGGGACCCACCAGCCTCCCTCCACTGAGCCGCAGCGAAGCTGTCTGTCAAGCTAAGGAAGGACCGACACAGGTCATCTGGGGAGACATATAAATTTCCCTGCCTCTGTCACCTCCATCCATCCCAATGAATACTTCCCCCACAGTCCTGGGCTTGGCTCCCCACATGTCTCGGTCCTTTGGGTCACACACAGGGGAGGACCACAGAACCCACACAGCCTCGGAGGCCTGGCCACAGGGACCCCAGCCCAGCACTTCCTGTCCTTGGGAAGTGCAAGCTACTTCCTGTATGGCTGAGCAAAGGCTCAGGGTTGTGGGAGGGGATCTCCCTGTCCCCCTACCCTTCCGTGCATAAAGACCTTTCTGGGATCCCATGAGTCAAGGGACTCCCTTGCCTTATCCATTCCAGAAGACGATGACCCTGTGACCTCTGACCCCTGAGCCCCACCTGACCTGCAACTGCTTGTTTTAACTGTCTTCTCTGTCCCCCCAGGTACATGATCACCAGCCTGGATCGCACTCACGCCGGCTACTACCGCTGTATTGTAAGGAACAGAATGGGGGCACTGCTGCAGCGGCAAACCGAAGTCCAGGTGGCCTGTGAGTCCAGTGGGGGTGGGGGGCAGGGCAGGCGGGGGTGTACAGAGTCCACACCCACCAGCCACACCCGGCATGTTCTTCCACACCCTCTGTGGACCAGTGGTGGCCCACCCTTCCCACCTGTCCAGCACTTGATAAAAGAACCAAGGCCCAGAGAGGAAGTAGGTCAAGGCCACTTCACTGACCAATGGTGACCACATCTGCTGGCATGGTGACATTTTACTAAGCCCAAGACTTAAGAGCTCTCCAGGGCTGGGAAGGTGGCTCAGTGGTAGAGCGCTTGCCTTAGCATGCCTGAGGCCCTGGGTTTGATTCCTCAGCACCACATAAGAAAAAAGCCGGAAGTGGTGCTGTGGCTCAAGTGGTAGAGCACTAGCCTTGAGCTGAAGAGCTGAGGGACAGTGCCCAGGCCCAGAGTTCAGGCCCCATGACCGGACCAAAAAAAAAAAAAGAGCTCTCCAGAAGAGCATGACCCACTGTTTCCTCTTCAGATGGGAGCAGCCAGTCCATCTCTTCACAGGGTCTTCACCCCAGTCTTTGGGGGTCTCAGCCCTCTTCCAGGCAGGTTTACCATTCTCCACCCAAGGAGACCCTGGAACAAAAAGAGCATGGGGGTCCCCTGGGGTCCTCAGGGGAGGCTGGGAGACACCTTAGTGAGGGAAGCAGAATAGCAAGTCAGGGATCCTCCCAGAGGGGGAGAGGGTAAGAGGAGTAGGCCCCCACCAAGCCTTTGGGGGTGACAGTCTTCTCTTCAGTGCCACCAGTGCCCAGCAAGGTTTCCCCAGGGAAGGAAAGGAAGATGGCTTCAGAGAAAAACCTAAAAGGTAGCCAGGTGCTGGTGGCTCACACCTGTAATCTTAGCTACTCAGGAGTCTGAGTTCTGAGGACCGTGGTTCGAAGCCAGCTAGGGCAAGAAAGTCTGTGAGACTCTTAGCACAAAGACCGAAGTGGAGCTGTGTCTCAAGCCATAGAGCAGCCAGCCTTGTGAGAAAAAGCTAAGAGAGGGTATGAGGCTTTGAGTTCAAGCCTTAGTACTAGAACAAAAAGGGGAAGGGTGGGGAGGAGGGGGACCTCCCCAAACGACTCCTAGATCCACCTCTTCCTAGAACACCTGCAGACTGCTGGAAGGGACTCATTATGGGTTATTTTGTGCTGGATCTCTTAGGGGGAGAAACTGGAAGATGTATTCTGAATGGTGGGAGGGTGAGACTCCTCAGAGAGCCCTAAAATCTTCCCAGGAGGGCCTCCCTCTCATCTGGAGCCCCCGGGAGCAGCCTCTGAGCTGACACAGGGGAGGGCCTGCCATGCAGAGAGGAGGCGAAGAGAGAAATCTGAAAGAAAATCTCAAGTGAGGCAGAGTGTTGATGATGATTATGAAAAACAGCCGTAATCAAAAGTGGGGGACAAATTGGCCCATAAATCAAAGGCAGCTCTGCTTATGCCCAAAGAGCAGAAAAGCCCCAAATCACAGCACTGGGTTCTGGCAGCTGTCCGTGCCAAAGGACGCTTATGCTTCCATTAACCCACCCCAGACCAAGGGGATGAGGGGGCACTGGTGGCTCACACCTGTAATTCTAGCTACTCCACAGGCTGAGATCTAAGGACCACAGTTCATAGCCAGCCTGAGCAGGAGTCCGTGAAACTCTGACCTCCTATTACTGAGCAAAAAGCTGGATACCAATGGCTCATGCCTGTAATCCTAGCTACTCCGGAAGCTGAGATCCGAGGATCGTGGTTCAAAGCCAGGCAGGTAGGAACATCCATGAGACTTTTATCTCCAATTAACCACCAGAAAACCAGAAGTGGTGCTGTGGCTCAAGTGGTAGAGTACTTGCCTTGAGCTGAAGAGCTGAAGGACAGCGCCCAGGCCCAGAGTTCAAGACCTATGACTGACAAAAAAAAAGCTGGAAGTAGAGTTGTGACTCAAGTGATAGAGCGCCAACCTTGAGCAAAAAAAGCTCAGGAACAGGGCTTAGGCCCTGAGTTTAAGCCCTAGGATGGACACGCGCACGCGCGCGCACACACACACACATGCCCAGGGAGGTAGGGAACTGCTGTGGCTGGCCTCCAGAGGAGCTGGGCATACAAATGTATGCACACTTGTGTGCATGAGAGTGTGAAAATATGTTTGTGTGGTTGGTCTGCCCCTTGGTTCCTTGGTGGGGCAGCATGTCTGTGCTCTGTGAGCATACATGCATGTGCTCGAGTGTGTGTCGATACAGTCTGCCTCCATTTGCTGTATACTTATGGGAAAATAGGTTCTAAGTATGTGTACACGTGCACACAAGGGTGAGGTGTGTGTGTATGCAAGCATGTGTACACAGACGTGCCTATATGCATGCCGGAGGCATGAGTGTGAATGTGTGCATATGTGTGTAAATGTATGCATGTAAATGTGTGTGTGCACACACCTCGATATGGGGTAAATGTGTGTGGATCCGTGTGTTCTTGATGCCCATGTGTACAGGAGAGAGTGAGGTGTGTGTGTATGTGTGTGTGTGTGTGTGTGCATGTGTGTGTGTGTGTGCCTGTGGAACCAGAAATACCCTTCAGGACGCCCATCAGTCCACACTCTGAGGGGTGATAGGTGCAGGGTCTGCTCCATGCCCTTGACCCACAGGTAACAACAAGAACTTTCTAGAGTTGATCACCCCTGAGCTGAGATGTATGGTCAGCATCCCTGTGGCTTTTTTTGTGACTGGTCCCTCAGCAGATACTTCCTCTTTCCACCTGCTTCTTCCTGATAGGGAGTGGCCGTGAACCCAGCCTCCAGCCCTGCTTCAAATGACAGCTCATAAGATGTGAGCTGTGTGGTCCTGGGCAGATTACCTAACTACTCAGTGCTTTCACCACCTCATATGTTTAAAAGGAGCACTGCTGTGGTTTCTGGGTAGCTAAGGATCGTAAGGACGAATGAATCAATGCATCGGTGTGTGTGAGCTATTCCAAATGGTCCTCAGCCCAGCTGATGCTTGAGGGGGGGGTGGGGAATAGAATTCCTTCTCCTCAGCCAGGAAAGACATTCTGGAGGACATGGAGCTTTCTCATACCGTCCACCTTGGGGTGAGCTTGTTCCCAGCCACCCCTCTGCAAGGCAGGGGCGGGGCCAGAGGAGCAGGCCGACCCTGCGGTGTGCAATAAGACGATGTACGCGTGCTCCATCAGGCCTCACAACCCTGAGGGTGGATGCCTCCTTAAACCTTCCTCCCCCTGGGTCCTTACCTCTCCCTTCACCACCAAGAGCCCCGGGGCTCTGGCAGCTTCTGCATCTGTCTGTCTGTCCATCTGTCTTCCAGCGCAGGTATAAGCCTCTGGCTCCTTGCTCTTGCCTCTGCCTTTCCAGATGGGAAGGGTTTTGTCCTGGGTTCTCACAAGTTGGCTGACCTGTTTGCCTCTCTAGGGGTCCTGGAGCCGGGCAACTCCCCCTTGACCCCCCACCGCCCTGGCTCCCAACCCTGCCCAAAGAGGAACTATGAATCAGGTCCCAATGACAAATTAATAAGGCAGCTGTGCTAACAACTAATGATCATGGCAAAGTCGTTAGAAAAAGATTCTTTACATGTTTTTAATTACAGCAATTAAGGGGAAGTCAATAAAACTTCTCCCCTCCCTGGTCCCCTTCCTGTCCCCTCCACAAGCCTCTTCTTTGAAAGTCACCGTCTGTCTCCCAGCCTTCAAAGAGAGCCGGGAGAGTTAGATCCCAAGTCTGCGCGCCTGGGCCCCTCCCCCAGCCCTCTCTTACCTGGCTCAGGCTTGCAATTGTCCAGCCCAGTGCCAGACCCAGCCACGTGCCTTAAGCCCAGGGCCTGGCCTGGAGAGCCCAGCTGCTTCTACCAGCCGCTTAGCAGCTACTCCAAAATGGGGCTGCAGGGGAACCATTTCCTTGAGTGCTTAGGTAAATTACTGTGATTAACAATTAGAGCTCCCCACCGCAAGCCTAGTACTGCTCTAAGGAGTGAGATCACAAACAAAACCCAGGACAGCGGTGCCTGGGGAGACAGTAGCTGACCATGATTACAGAAACATATACTATATAACATATGACATGAGGCCCATGAAGGAATATATGGAGACAGATGAGAATGAGAGGAGGAGAACAAGACAGAGGACCTCACTGATACAGTGGTAGCACTAGCCATTAACAAAGTGTCTCAAAGGAAGGGGCGTGAGCCTGCCAAACAGGGAGGCAGGAGGGGGTAGGGGGTGGGGAAGGTGGGGGAGGGAGATAGATCATTTCAGGTCAAGGGATAAAGTAAATACAAAGGCCCTGTGGTGAGCTTAGGGATCTGAGGCCAGTATGGCTAGATCCGAGAGCAAAAGAGAATAGGGAAGGTTGAGCTGTGGAGGTGACTCACGCCTATAACCCTATTTACTCAGGAGGCTGAGATCTGAGGATCTCGGTTCAAAGCTAGCCCTGGCAAGAAAGTCTGTGAGGCTCTTATCTCCAATTAACCACCAGAAAACCAGAAGTGGCACTGTGGCTCAAAGTGGTAGAGCTGAATTGCTGAGGGACAGCACCCAGGCCCAGCATTCAAGCCCCACGACCAACAATAGCAACAAAAAATTTCCATGTGCATAGCCTACGCTACAATTCAAAATCCCTCAAGGTCCCATAGCCACAAGAGTTTGTCCTCAGTGGCACTCACGTGGAATTCTATGCTGGTGTGAAAATGAGCTGCCTGAGTAGCCAGAAAGCACATCTCACTAGAGACTGCACATCTGGGTTTGAGCATGGTTGATGTAACCGCCAGCTCTTTAGGGGTGCATCTATATGTGGGGAGGGAGAAAGCAAAGCAGTGAGGCTCATCCCAGCAATCAGGAGAGAAAGGAGCCTGGAGAAGGGGGTGGAGGGAGGGGGACGTGTTTCAGTGTTCTGGTTCATGAGTTGGGTGATGGGTAAGAAGTGTGCATTTTCTTCTCCTTCTTTAAATTATACATGTAACTGTATTCACTTTCTGCATGCATGATATAGTTCATGATTTTAAAATGATTGAAAAGTACACAAATGCACCGATGAGGGTTCTGAAGTAGAAAACACTCTTTACAGGACCTTTTAAGCTATAATAAAGACATCAAGAAGAAGTTGCCAGGCTGGGCACCAGTGACTCACGTCTCTAATCCTAGCTACTCAGGAGGCTGAGATCTGAGGATCATGGTTCAAAGCCAGCCGGGGCTTTGAGACTCTTTTATTTGTTTGTTTGTTTAATTTGCTGGTCATGGGGCCTGAAATCTGGACCTGGGCACTGTCCCTCAGCTCTTCAGCTCAAGGCTAGCGCTCTACCATTTGAGCCACAGTGCCACATCCAGCTTTTTCTGCTCATGTGGTGCTGAGGAATTGAACCCAGGGCCTAATGCATGCGAGGCAAGCACTCTACCACTGAGCCACCTTCCCAGCTTCCCCAAGAGACTCATATCCAATTAACCACTCAAAAAAAAAGACCAGAAGTGGAGCTGTGGCTCAAAGTAGTAGAGCTGAGCAAAAAGAGCTTAGGGACAACTCCCAGGCCCTGAGTTCAAGAGAATAAATTACCAGGAAGAAGAGGCATGGTTCAATGGCTCAAGCAATGGAGTACCTCCCTAGCAAGCTCAAAGCTCTGTGTTCAATTGTGTTCAATTCCCAGCACTGCCTCCAAAGAGCAATGTACTGTAGGCCACACAGAGCTGTGTCCCAGGCAGAATGTGTTGGTGAAGATTGCAGCACCTAGTTGGACATACTATGGCATGAGGACCCTGGGCCCCAGCCTCTGTCCCCTTCCTCCCTCTGTCCCCTCTCCTGTCTCCCTCCTCCCCCACCCCCAGCTGGCAAGGCTGACTCAATCTTAGCAGCCTCTGACTGCTGAGGTTCGACCCACCCATGGGATGCGTGCACAGACAGACATTTCCTGCTGGGAGAGGCTGACTCAAGGGTAACGGTGGGAAAGAATGGGCAGGCACTGGGACCTGGGAGCCAATAAGATGGAGAGATTGTGTGATGGAGAAGTACAGGGGCGCATCCTCATACAGCCAGGACCAAAGCCACTAAGTGCCTCTCCCTCCCCAATCCCACTGTACATACAGATACAAAGCCAGACATAGGCCAGCCACACCTCCATACGTGCAAATGAGCACACCTACAGTCCTCCATCCTGCCACACGTATGTGCAGCCATCCTCTCATTCACACATAGAAACATGCATATAACCTCCTACCCACCTACACAGACACACGTGCATACAACCATCCCTCCCCCTGTACCAGATGAACATGCATACATCTGTAATTCAAGCCCCATAGAAACAGACATCTAGCTACCCATCATCACTTTCTCCATCCCTCTATCCCTCCACTTACCCAACTACCTATGCAGCCAGTCACCTCCTCCCCATCCATTCAGTCATCATCCATTCACCCCCAGGACCCTCCACATCTCCAGCCAGCATCCACCCAGGAAGTGAACAAGTCCACAGTCTTGCCCCACTGGCCTTTATTTTCCCTGATTGCCTCTGTCTCCTTCCTCCTGGCCATTTCCTCAGGACTATACCCTACCACACACACACACACACCTAGATAAACCTCACCCAGTTCCCAGCCTGCAGTGGGTTCTTCCACTGGTCCTGTCCTGGAAGAATCCAGCCCCTTTCTTCTCAGCAGTTGGCACAGATGCCTCTGAATATTTGTTTGTGGGTTCATTTGTCTCATGCCTGCTTCCCTAGCCAGACTGTAAGCTCCCCATGCGTACCTGTCTTGGGCACTTACCCCACTGGTCCACATAGGGCTCCATAAAGAGCTGTTGAATTGAGTGAGACCCTACTGTATGCAAAGCAAGGGTCCAGATGCGGGGGATGAGAGGGGTAGGCAGGGGGATTTGCTCAGGGACAAAGCAAGGAGAACAAAGCTACTTCTGCAAGCTTAGCACCCAGAAGAAGAGTTAACAAAGGGGCGTGGCTATTGGTCATGAACACAAGCAGAGAGAGTTTGGAGGGAGATGCATTGGGTCCAGCCCTGACTGACTCAAAAGGGACCAGACACTTTATCTCCATGAGTCTCCATCTCCTCGCCGACCAAATGGAGCTAATAAAATGAGAGAAAGAGAGGCGAAAGAAACACCATTACCATGAAATTGCTTTAAATTGTTTAAATATATCTTCAGAATTCTGCGGCTTTGTTTTTTCAAAATAGATAAAAATTACTGTAACAAGTGAAACCACTGTGATTTATTTGTGCAATTCTTTATAGACAGAACCATGCACAAGAAATTAATAAACAACTAAGAATGCGTATTTATTAAAATTGAGCTTGTCATATTATTGGAGGATTAAATGTGCGAAGTCTGTCTAGAGAGAAGGTAAGAGCTCGACAAGTCTGGTTTGGAATTCTGTTTGGATAGTTTGAAGTCTTTGTTGAAGGGGTAATGCTTAAACTAAACGATGAAAAATGTATAGAATCCCAGTATTTTAATACTGAAAACATTAGATATATTTCTTTAGCACTTGCCTATGTATTCTCCCAGCTTCTATGGCTGTGTAATAAATTACCCACAGATGCAAATGGGTACCGCAATAATTTATTATGCTTCCAAAGTATGTGACTCTAGAATGTGGACAGGACACTGTGGGAACAGCCGGGGTCTGTTCCACAGTGACTGAGATCTCAGTGGAAGACATGAAAGCTGTACCCCAAACCACCTGGAGAGCCACACCTGGAACAGGTGCTGGTGGGGACTCTGATAGGCACCTGGAGATCTCTCCATGTGGACCATGCCCGTGTTGGCTTGACATGGGTTGAGCTTCCTTACAACATGGCAGCTGGATTCCAGGAGAGTGAGAGCCAGTGGAAGCTTGATGACCCAACTTTGAAAGTCACACAGCATTGCTTTCAGCATATTATATTATTAGATATAGGGCCCCCAGGTTCAAGGAGGGAATATAAGTGGGAAAAAAAAAAGCTGCCTTATAAGGAGAGTGTGGGGGAAGGAGGATAAATATTGATGCAGCCCAGATATTGCTTGGCAACCAACATAATATCTCCTATAATCCTTATAATCTTATAATCCTCAGTACCTCCACGATGAAGGCCCTTTTTTCCATTTCTAATTGTGGAACAAAGGAAATGAAGGCTCAACATGGTCCAAAGTTTTGCCAAGTGTCACAGCAAATGAGCAACAGAGCTGGGATGTGAACTCAGGTCTCCAAACATCCAACGCTACCACTAACCTTCTATCTTCCAGATTTAGAACAAAGATGCTAAACAGTCGATGCTTAGCTTTTGTCTTGTTTTAGCGGCACTGCGGTTTGAACTTAGGGCATCACACTTTCTAGGCAAAGCACTCTATGACCGAGCAATGACTCTAGCTCTTTTGTCCCCCCACTGGTTATTTTTGACATAGGGCCTCACTTCCCGGCTGTAGTCTGCCTGTTTTAGACTTCTCGCTGTAGCTAGAATTACAGGCATGTGTCACTGTGCCTTGCTCTAGGTTAAGAAGGGGAGAGGGTGTGTCTCTTGAACTTTTCTTCCCAGGCTAGCCTAGAGCCTCAATCCACCAAATCTCAGCCTTCCAAATAGCTAGGATTACAGACATGAGCCCCCAGCACCCGGGCAGATGGTGGATTGGTACAGTTGGACCCCAAGACCTACCTGCTTTGGCATCCAAAGCAGAGCCGTAAGGCAGGGAAGGAAGGAGGGCAGCTTAATTCCGGAGTTCAAGATTTGAGTTCAAATCCTGGCTCTGTTCCTTCCTAGACAAGTTAATTAACCTGTCTGAGCCTGTTTGAGCAGGTTTTCTTCCCCCCCCCTCTGTTGTGAAATATGTGAAATAATGATCAGCCTCTCTTGGCTGTTGGATGAATCGATTGAGTCCAAGGATATGTGGCTATAAATGGATCTAAAACACCAACACCAATGCAGAGCGAGTCTCCATGATAGATTAGAGAATAGGGGTGGGCTAAATGCAAGATGCTCCAAGCACAGTGGCCTCTTCTGTGGGGTCATCCCACCTGCCACCTTAGCCTTCTGCCACTACCCTGAAGTCCCTGAGTCTGGCCTTCGCCTCTGACCCCTGACCCCTGTGCCTCTTCTCCCTGCAGACATGGGGAGCTTCGAGGAGGGCGAGAAGCACCAGAGTGTCTCACACGGAGAGGCGGCTGTCATCCGCGCCCCACGCATCGCCAGCTTCCCCAGGCCACAGGTGACCTGGTTCCGAGATGGCCGGAAGATCCCACCCAGCAGCCGCATGTGAGTCCCACTTTGAGGCGTGGGGGGGGGGGACCTGGGGGGATTGGAGAGAGGCTAATCCTGGGGAAGAGGCTACGGAGGGCAAGAAATAGGCCAGAGAAAGGCCCTCAAATGCAACCCAGAGTCCTTCATGCAGAGCGCTCAGCATTTCCTGGACACAGCCATCAGGGACCTCCCAGATCGCCACAGAAGTTTGTTTTACAAGGGACTTTCCTGAAATGTGCGTGCAAGGACTTGGGCCTCCCTGGGGGAATCCCAGAGAAGAGTGTGGCTTACACACTCAGCTGTCTCCAAGCACACTTAAAACCCAGAACAGACACAAACAAAGGCCCCTGTCAACATGGCAACAGGCCCATTAGCCGGGCCAGCAGCGCCAGGGGCAGTGTTTTCCTTGTGAGGTGTGGTGAGGGTGATCTGGGGTGGGAGGACTGTGGGTGTGCTGGCTTTCAGGAGTAGGTGTGGCAGGAGGGGCAAACACACAGTCTTTTCAGTGTGCACAAGGGCCCCTCTGTGTGGGCCTGGTGGCGGTTATGGCAGCCTGGCTTGTGGGCAGGAAAGGCAGAGCTCACACCCCTCACCTCCACAGAGGGCCACGCTCTAGCAGGCATCCACCCTCGGCCTCCAGGCCCTGGTCAGGGGCCAGACCCAGACCCAGCTTTCCTGTGTGTGCCCCCCAGCTCTTCCCCACCCACAGAAAACAGCATCTTTTCCCAATCTACTCAAGTTCCCCAAGTTTAACTACTTTGCCAGATCTCAGACAGCTGCCAGGTGGTGGAGCTGGTGCCAGCTATACCAACTCCAGAGTCAGGTTGAATCCTTACCTTGCATAGAACCCGCCTTTGAACAGGCACAAAAAGACTGCACCCTCGGGCTGGGAAGGTGGCTCAGTGGTAGAGCGCTTGCCTTGCATGCCTGAGGCCCTGGGTTCGATTCCTCAGCACCACATAAGGAAAAAGCCAGACGTGGCACTGTGGCTCGAGTGGTAGAGCGCTAGCCTTGAGCTGAAGAGCTGAGGGACAGCACCCAGGCCCAGAGTTCAAGGCCCCACAACCAGACCAAAAAAAAACCAAAAAAAAAAAGACTGCGCCCAAGAGCTGACTGGTGCCATGAATCTCCACCTGGACAACTGCAGAACTCACGTGGGATTCCCAAAATATACCAGTCTCACCAGTCTGGCTGAATTGAAATCGGGTGGATATTTGGACAGCGGGACTTTTGAAAGCACCCCTAAATGATTCTAGCACACTGCCAGAATTGAGATGCTGCTGTGCATCAGTACCACAATCCCAATACCACTGTGTCACAAAACATCCCAATGGCCCAACACAGTGAGCACTTACTGTATCTTTCTCTTGAGATTTTTGTGCTTTAGGCAGGGCTGGGAAGGGTCCTTCGGGCATTGTCTGGGTTTGCACTAGTCTGGGGTTGGCTGGCTGCTGGCCGATGTAGAATAACATCCTCCTGTGAGTGACAGGTGATCTGGCTGAGTGTGCCTGCCTTGTCCTTCCTCCTGCTAGTCCTGGCATGTTCTCAATTGCAGAAGAGCATGAGAGGAAACATGCATATGGATTCCACGCCTCTGCCTCTTGCCCACTGGTGGAAGGAAGGACATGGCAGAGCTTAGGAGCGAGAACTCTCAGTATCCACACTCCGTGCTGTGTGCCACTGAGTGACAGGACTGCAAAAGGAAGTGAGGACTTGGAACAATCCCCCAGGTTACAAGATGGATTCCTCAGAGCAGGCTCCCTGAGGCCTCCCTAAGGCTCAATAAAACCAGCAGGATGGTTCACACTTCAGTGGGTATTGAGATTACAGTTGTAGCTGGAAATGCTCTGCCATCCAGGTTCTGGGACAGGTAGATGAGCTCCAACCTCATCCCAATCCCCTTGCTGAGGTTGTCTCCTGTGCCCCAGGTGTACCATACTATATACCATACCATACTGGTGAAAGCATCCTGGAAGCCATTGGTAGTGACTCCCTAGAACACAGAGTTGAAAATGATTCTGAGGCTCTATCCAGACTCATGGGAAAGAACATTAGAATCGATTGGCAATGTCTGCCCTGGCTGCAGGCAGAGTTGGGTGGACATGTTGACATTGTGTCTGCCGTGCTAGAGCTTCCCTGCTAACCCCTTCTGTCTCCTTTCTCCCATTCCTGGCCTCTGTCCTCACACACTTCATTCCAGAACAGAACGACCCTGGCCCGTACACAATAAACACCTCTTCCTGGTCACACACGCCCTCTGCCTACTCTCCAAAGTACTCCTAGCAAGTTCCTGATAGGGTGGTTTTATTTCAGTAATGAGAACAGATGGTTGGTCATTGTCAAGTGGGAAGGGTCCTTGATAGCAAATTCCCTGTGTCTGCATGTTGGAGTTCCATTTCTGATGTGTGCTCTTAGTCAGAGTGTTTGTCGGGCGTGGAGGGCTCCCCCAGTGGGGAGCACCCTGACCCCAGTGGAGTGCTCTCTAAAGGGGCTCTGACCCACGGTGGGCTTCTCTCAGCATCAGGCAGGACGGCGATTACTCAGAGCCCCCTGTCTATAAGGAGACTTGACTGCTAGTAGCCTGGCTCTGGCTCTATCACCTCATTAGCTAGAGAAAAAGAAAGAAGAAAAGGAGAGAAGAAGGAAGGAAGGAAGGAGGGAAGGAAGGGAG
>NW_012267223.1:11044086-11049285 GCF_000151885.1 Dipodomys ordii | reverse complement strand
GAGGGAGGGAGGATCTCTAGGAGAAAGCCAAATGAAACATCATTAGGGTTCCTAAGCACTGGGGACGGGGGCCTTGCCTCCCTCCTAGCTCTGCTGATGGTGAGTCTCAGTATGTGAGCCCCCCCACCAGACCAGGCCTGGGGTGGGGGGCGGGAGGCTGGGAGAGCGCTGGGCTGGAGAGCCATTAGCGGGCATGTTTATTGGAAAGCCCGTTTAAAACTCTGTAACATTCACCTAATGGGAAAATTTGAAAAGAATTCAACTGGATTTGTCCTTGTTAAACTAACATTAAGGATGTTTAACAGCTGTCTCCAGCACCAGCGCATTACAACCCGGAGATAGACTTGGCAAACTAATGATTTTGTTTGTCATTAGAAGAATGGTGGAAGGAGCCAGTGTGGGCAGAGCTCTCAGAGCTCGCTTCACCCACATGTACGGGGATCTGGCCGCCCATCTCCTTTCTTGCTGACCTGGCCTGTGGGAGGGGCTGCATGTCTAGAGTCCAGGCAGGGGAACCAACCACCCCCCTGGCATGGCATGAGAGGAAGCTGACTCCGCCCCACCAGCCAGGCCTGGGAGAGGCTTGAGTGGATTAGGGATTAGGGTTAAGACCCCAATGCCGGAATGGTCCTGTCCTTTTCTTTGGTGTGTATGGGAAGGTGGAATTCGACCCCACAGCCTAATGCATGCTAGGCAGCCATTGTACCTCCAGCACATCTGCTTATTCCTCACTGTTCACTGGGCATGTCTGGGTGCTCACAATGCAGCAACAGCACAAAGCCATGAATGCTGTGGCCTGGGGAAGGACTGAATTCCACAGAACCTTCTGGAAAAGGACCCTAGGCCAGCATTGGAGTCGGGGCTTGGGAAGCTTTGTGATCTGGGACTTAGGCACTGTGAGGCTGGGGGAGGGGAAGCCCTCCTTCTTTTCCCCATCTGTCAGGGAGAGGTGGTCAGGTCACCTACTCCAGATCCCTAGTCACAATCCCTGGAGGTTGGTGGCTGGAGGCTCCAAGCCCCTCGGGCCCCATCCAAAGATTCTTTCCCCTCTTGGCAGAGCCATCACACTGGATAATACGCTTGTCATCCTGTCCACCGTGGCTCCCGACGCAGGCCGATACTACGTGCAGGCGGTTAACGACAAGAACGGAGACAACAAGACCAGCCAGCCCATGACTCTCGCTGTGGAGAGTGAGTAAGCCCAGGGCCCGGACTGTCACCAAGCAAGTCATTAAATCTAGGGAATGGGGCTCTGGAGGGCCATTGGGAAGATGGAATGGTGGGGACCGGGAGGAGGAGCAGGGCTGGAGGTGCTAGCCAGTGCCAGGGCAGACACAGGGAGAGCCGCGCTCCGGACGCCGCTCATCCCATACCAGAAGTGGGGGCGTGGGGGTGCTCAGCTTGGCTGTAAGCAAGACCACCCGCAAGTGTGTGTGCGCATGTGCATGTGTGTGCATATGTGTAGATTCCAGCCACCCCCAGGCTCCGGTGTGAGCACCCCAGGAGATCAGAAGCTGGTTTTCCAAAAGAAATACAGTGACCTCTGCTCAGCTGGCACACAAACACGCTGTTTCTGCTTGGAGCAAGGAGGTCCCCAGGGGAGGGACACAGGCTCTCCCCAGGCCTCCAAAGCTGCCCATCCTCAGATTGCCCGCAGCCTCCCCAGGAGAGAGAGGCCTAGGGCCTGAACCCAGCAAGAGGCTCATAAAAGAATGCCTGCTGCAGTGACCTTTGGCAAAGAGATACCCCCTCCCTGCCCCCCTTTCCCTCCCCTCCTGTCCCTGGCCCAGTTCTCCCAGAAGGATTGGCCCTTCCCCCAAGCCTGCAATCCCTGGGGTAGAGAAGGCCGGGCAGGTGGCTGGGTGCGTTCAGGCTGTGAATCACGTACACAGGGCCAGCGTTTCCACGTATGTGGTGGGTGGGGTGGAGGGGAGGGAGAAACAGATGTTCATCTCATCTCTCCACATCTGCCCCAGTCCAGCTCCCAAAGCAAGTCTCATTTATCATTTCTGGTCACCCTGGCACATGCTGACAACATGGGGGGGGAGGCGAGGCTCTCGCATGCCCGGCCCCGAATCCCAGTCTCTCTGCCAGTGTCCAGGTGCCCAAATTCCCATTCCTAGGCCTCCTGAGCCCAGGTTTTTTCACTCAAGGCGGCATTCTATCACTTGACTCGCGGCTCCACTTCTGGCTTTTTGGTGGTGAGTTGGAGCTGAGAGTCTCATGGACTTTCCTGCCCCCATCTGGCTTTGGTGCATGATCCTCAGCTCTCAGCCTCCTCAGTAGCTAGGATTACAAGTGTGTGCCACCAAATACCTGGCAAGAAATAGTAATTGTTTCAGGCAGCAGGTATTTTTCAATGACCCTGATCTCACCCATCTTTTCTTCCTTTCTTTTTATTTTCTTTAGCCCAGGCGGGCCCCAAACTCACAATCCTCCTGCCTCAGTTCCCCAAAGGCAAACCCAGTCCTTTTTAAAAGAGGTCATAGCGGTAAAGCCAGGCATCAGTCCTGGGTCACTCAGTTTACCCTAAGAGCCCGCAACCAGGGCTTGTCCAGTGTGACCTCCAGTGTCTGCATCTCCAGGGTGATTATTACTATCTGCTTCATCCCAAACCATCTCACCCCTCTAGCCAGCCCCAGGGAATTCAGGCAGGACCCCACTTCCCCCCTCCTCCCCGCCCCCACTCAGTCTACCCAGCCTCCCGCAGCTCTCTGCCTCTCCCACCCCAGTGCCCCATCAGTTTCTGCTGCGCGTTGAGAGCAGAATCAACTGATTTTTAGTTAATTTCTCCTCCCACAAGTGATTGCTCTTCAAAACCCGGCTCCTGGTGCTGACACAAACTCCCCCCGCCTGTCTGCCTGCCAACCAACTTATGAGGAGCAATTGCTACTTCACCCCCTGCTGGCTCCACAGCCCCCTATTACCTCACCTGAGCTAGGCCCGCCTCTCCCTCCCCTCTCCTTCCCTTCCCACCCACCACCCCAGTCTGCTCAGGTCAGGGCAGATAGGATCAGCAGCAGTCCCAGGGGGACCCTTACTTCTTGGAGATGGGGACTAGAGAGGATGAAGCTGGTGATCTTGGGGATCCCCCATAACTTCACAAGGGCCCTCAGAGTCCCATGGGGGAGGGGGTCCACACTTGGGGACCAGAGCTGTTCTGACTTGCGGATTGCATGCACCATGGGCACGATTGTAAATTTTCCAGTCACCCCATTTTTTTTCACAAAGAAAGAAATAGGTGGAATTCATTTCATTAATATATTTTTTATTTAATCCAATGAATTCGAAATAGCCTTTCGGCGTACCCGTGATGTGGGAAATATTAATGGGATATTTCATACCAGGTTTCCTTGGCATAAGGCAGTCTTTGAAATCTGGTGTGTATCTGATACCTACAGAACATCTCAATTTAGATGCCGGATTTTCATCTGGAAAACGTGAGCCGTATTTAGATTTCCTAAAAATTTACAGCTGGAAAGGTAGAATCCTGATGCCCAAGTTGTTTCCCACAAACTTAAAAAGGGTTCTAATAACTGAATTGGGGATGTAAATTAGCTAAAATGAAACCTCATTAACTCAAAGGGGCACAGCCACAGTTCAGGAGCACCTCAGGCCCAGGTGGCTGGCAGCCCCACGTTGAATCGGGTGGGTTTTATGGCCTGGGGGAGTCAAGGCAGCTGGGAGCTGGATGTCCCAGCATGCCTGTCTGGGTGAGGGGCTAACAGCCCTGGCCTCACTCACCTGTGGCCAGGTGAGTCCCTCAGTCCCCAGCCTGGGCTTCTTCATCTGTAAGGATGCCCAGGCCAGGAGTGGGAGGGGCCTTGGGAGAAGGAGTCACACCCCAGAGCCCCAGTCCCTGTCGGCTCTCCTGAAAGACACCCTGCTTTGCTTGGGTTACTTGTGATTTTCAGAGCTGGGCTTTTAGCCCCCTCTTTCTCACCCCCAATCTCCTCACTGGAACTCAGGCTGAGTGACCTCCTCCTAAGTCTCAGCCTCCAGCTCCCAGCAGGGTTACCTGCAGGCGTATGCCCCGGGCCCTGATGTGGCCTCACCCTGCTCAGGCCCAGGAGTTTTCTGGCCATCCTGGCCTCAGTATAGAAGGAAGGCCACGCCCACGTGAGCCTCCGTCTATCCACACTGGGTGCCTCGCTGTCCCAACGCTCCTAATTAAGGAAAGAGACTTAGGATGGGCCTCTGAGAGAGAGAGAATGCCAGACAGCCAGGAGGTGCTGCAGAGGGGAGCCCACCGTCCGCCGCCACCCTGGCCCCACACCCTCAGCCTCTGCTCTGAGGACTGTGATACTGGACAGCACCAGGCACCCTATGTCCCTCAGTCTCCTCTCTGCAGCAGACCTCTGCGGACTGGACATTATCTACGCTCTACAGATTGAGAAGGCCGAGGAGGAATGGCTGGGCACTCACGCCTGTAATCCTAGCTACTCAGGAGGCTGAGATCTCAGTATGGAAGTTCAAAGCCAGCCTGGGCAGACAAGTCCATGAGACCTTTATCTCCAATTAACCAGCAAAAAGCCAAAGTGGAGCTGGGGCTCAAGGGGTAGAGCATCATCCTTCAGTGAAAAAGCTGGGAGGGGGGAATGCGAGGCCCTGAGTTCAAGACCCAGCAATGGCACACACACACACACACACACACATACACACACACACATAAACTCAGGAGTAGAACCCAGGCTTCTCTCACCATACCTGACCACCACACTCAGGCTCAGAAAGAGAGCAGAGGGACGGACTCTCTGTCCATGTCTCAGCCCGGGGATCCAGCACTGGGCCCAGGGAGGTACGGACAGTGCCCTCCAGCCTGGGCAGACAGTCATTTATTGAGCAACTACTATGTATTGGGCACTTAGCACTCACTCCAAACCTGCTAAGCCTCCCTACCCCCTCCCTCCTTAAGTCATTAAAGGCGTGAGCATTGATAGGACTCCCTCCCCCTTGAACACAGACCCTGCCATCTTGGTGGGAGAGGAGAGTTGAGTCCACGTGGTCCTGTGTGGCTGTGGAGGTGGGGGTGGGGGTACCAAGGCTTCACCTCAGGACGTCACTCAGCTTTTTCAATCATGACTCATGTTCTACCACTTGAGCTGTGCCTCCAGGCCAGCTTTTTTTTCTTTTTTGGGTCCGGTCGTGGGGCCTGAACTCTGGGCCTGGGCGCTGTCCCTCAGCTCTTCAGCTCAAGGC
>NW_012267223.1:10922544-11042661 GCF_000151885.1 Dipodomys ordii | reverse complement strand
TTCGAGTGGAAGAGTGCTAACCTTGAGCCAAAAAGCTCAGAGATAGTGCCAGACCCCGAGTTCAAGCCCCACTACTGGCACAAACAACAACCAAAAAAAAGCAAGAAGAGACAAAAGACATGCCAGCACCCCAATGTGAACCGTCCAGAAACGTCCTTCCTTTCTTCCTTCCTTTCTTTCTTCTTCTTTCCTTCCTTCTTCCTTCCTCCTTCCTTCTCCTTCCTGCCTTCCTCCTTCCTTTCTTCCTTCCTTCCTCACTTCTCCATTTCTTCCTTCCTCCTTCTTCCTTCATTTCTTTCTTCTTTTTCTTCCTTCTCTCCCTCCCTCCTTTCTTCCTTTTTTCTTACTTCCTTTCCTCTTTCTCTTTCCCTTTTTCCTTCCTCCTTTCTCCCTTCCTTCCTCCCTCCCTCTCTTTCTCCTTCTTTGCTTTCTTTTTTTCTTTTTTTGTCAGTCCTGGGGCTTGAACTCTGGGCTTGGGCACTGTCCCTGTGCTCTTCAGCTCAAGGCAAGCGCTCTACTGCTTGAGCCACAGCGCCACTTCTGGTTTTCTAGTGGTTTTTATTGGAGATAAGAGTCTCACGGACTTTCCTGCCCGGGCTGGCTTTGAGCCACGATCCTCAGATCTCAGCCTCCTGTACTCAGGATTACAGGCATGAGCCACCGGCGCCCCGCTCTCTTCCTTGCTTTCTATCTCCAGTCTCTGTCTCCACATGGCTTCTCCTGTGATGTCTCATTTCCCTCGTCTGGTTCATAAGAACAAATAATGGCTACATCACGTCCAGAGCCCGCCCTCTGGCCCCTGTGGCTTCTTTCACACCTCTTCCATCCACGTTGTCCGTACTTGCAGCTGACAGGCAGACATGAATTTGGGAGAGGGAGCATGGTTCCACTCACGAGGGAGAGTTTGCACTCTGGTGGCAGACAGTGAGATGGTTAACAACAAGGTAAACTGAGGCAGAGAGGAAGCATTGGAAGGCAGTAGCAAGGACAGATGATGAGGGTAGGGCTGAGCTGGGCTCCCCAGGAGCTTAGGAAAGGGGGAAGTAAGGGTCTTGGGTCAGTGTCTAGAGATACAGCTTTGGGGTCGGCCCAGAGCTTCTGTCTTCACCCCACGAGGACAAAGCCCTGGCGTGGCACCAGTCTGGCTGGGCAGGGATGAGGTTTCTGGTCTCCACCTCCAGCTGATCCCTGACCTCTCCACAGATGTCGGGGGCCCTGCCGACCCCATTGCACCAACCATCATCGTCCCGCCCAGGAACACCAGCGTGGTGACCGGGACTTCCGAGGTGACCTTGGAGTGTGTGGCCAATGCCAGGTGGGTGGCACAACCCCTTCCTGCCAACACAATGACACAACACAGGTGTTTTCCCACCACCACCACCCACCATCCAGGGAGGGTATAAGCCGCCTGCCTGTGTCTCCCAGCTGGCCAAGCCCACAGCTGAGACACAATACCCATGAGCCCTGCCCTGCCAGCGGCCTGAGTCCCTCAGCTGAGCCCTGACACCCGCCGGACCTGAACCCCACAGAGAGCAACAGCTGTCACCAGAGGGGACTCAGGTGAAGGATCCACGGTCACCTCCAGGTCAGGTGTCCTGGAAAGTGGATGCCTGTCCCAGGGTTTCTGAACACATACTTCATGGAGACCGGATATCTCATGAGTACAGGAGAGACAGCCAGGATGCCTGTTAAAGGCCCTGAGAAGTCCTGCAGAGGAGAGCTTATCTAACATCATCAAGCTCTGGGAAGCTCTGCCCCTGGCCCCAGGGTTAGGGGAGGTGGGGTTAGACTTACCTGGATGTTTTCTCCACATACTTTCTCTCTCTGGCTGATAGTGGGGCTTGAACTCAGGGCCGGAGCTCTGTCCCTGAACTTTTTTGCTCAACCATTTGACCATAGCTCCACTTCCAGTTCTTTGGTGATTAATTAGTCATGAGAGTCTCATGAACTTTTTCACCATAGCTGCCTTTAAGCCACAATCCTCAGTTCTCAGCCTCCTGAGTAGCTCTTAAAACTGGAGGAAAAGAATTGGAGTGAGAGGGTCTATCTGTCTGTCTGTCCATCCTTGTTTCCTGTCTCCAGATTTTAGTATGTGACATTCCTGTGGTCACCTCCTCGCCCATGGGCAGCGGGAGGCCCGGCACCCAGGGAGATTAGAGGGGAAAATCAGGCCAGGAGGGTCCCGAGCTCCGGCTTCCGAGCACCCTGCATTAGTCCACTTCCCCTCCCCCTGCCACACAAGATGGGCGCAGTTCCCTCACTTTACAGATGGGGAAACTGAGGCCTGGAGCCCTTTAGGAACCTGCCCCAGAGTTTACACCCAAGAAGTGGGGTGGGAGCGGATCACAGGACCAGCCATCTTCACCCAGTGTTCCTTCCTGCACCTGCCCCACCCCCGGGAAGCCTTGCACCAAAGCCCACTTCTCCCCCACCCCCTCCTCCACCCCACCGCCGCCACAGACCCCTGATCAAGCTACAGGTGGTATGGAAGAAGGACGGGGTACCCATCTCAAGTGGCATCAGCGACTTTAGCCGCCGGCTCACCATCACCAACCCCACCGTCAGCGACGCCGGCTACTACGAGTGTGAGGCGGTACTCCGGAGCAGCAGCGTGCGCCCTGTGGCCCGGGGCGCCTACCTCTCAGTGCTGGGTGAGCTGAGGGGGGATCAGGGTGGCTAGATCTCAAGGAGCATGGCTGATCCCCTCCCTTCTCCCCCCCCAGAGCCTCCACAGTTCACCAAGGAGCCCGAGAGACACGTCACCGCGGAGATGGAGAAGGTGGTGGACATCCCCTGCCGAGCCAAAGGTAACATGGTGGCAGGGAAGAGGGGATGAGAACCCCCAGCCTCTCCCAGCTCTGTCCTCACACCGGCAAACCCCAGCGGACATCAGGCTGAACGAGACGAGGAGGCCCAGGAAGGCAGCAAATTACCATCATCTCAGGCTAGAAATCAACCCTCAACTTGAGGGTTACAAATGAATCCAAATGACCATCATTGCAAGACGGGTGACCAATTGCCAGGCATTTGGGAGTGGGTGGACAAAGCCAGATCGCGGAGATGTCAGAACTCAGAGGCCTGGGTGTGTCGTGTCTCTGGGAGTCTCGTCTCGGCTGCTGATCCTGGGGCTCCATCTCCTAACCCTGGGGTCACAGGCGTGGAGAATTGCTGCCTTTCCTATCCCAGCCTCTCTCCTTAGGAAATTGGGGGGGATGCAACCTGGGGGGTGGGGAGAACAACCTGGGGAGAACAGTATGGCAGATGCCTTCTGAGGCCCCACTAGAGAAGGCAAAGAGGCCCTCGCTCGCCTCTATTGCTCTGGGTGCCAGGAAGTAAGAATAAACTAAAGAACCAAATCCCTCTTGGTTTTGAACTTACATTTCCTTTTCATGAGTGTGTGTCCAGTATCTGGGCTTGAACTCAGGGCCTCAAGCCTTTGCTTAGTTTTTACACTCACAGCTGGAATGCTACCACTTGAGCCACACTGCCAGCATAGCATTTTGCTGGCCAATTGGAGATAAGAGTCCCCTGCTTTGGGTCTCTGTCCAGGCTGGCTTCAAACCTCAAGTCTCAAAGCTCAGCCTCCTGAGCAGCTAGGATTACAGGCTTGAGCCACAGCACCTGGCTTAGAACTTACGGTCATGCAAAGCAGATAAGAAAACAGATAGGCAAATTAAGAGGCCCGCTTTCCTCTCACGGAAGATACCAGGGCCGGGAGATGCCTCGTTATTTTATGAACCACTAAGAGAGAAAAGAGGCTGTCAATTAAATGACCCCCACTCCATCTATTGCGAGACACAGCCTGGGCTCCAAGATGTGTGCTGTGAGACGGATGAGCGGGTTGGGGAAGGAAGGGAGCTGTGGGGTGCTCCTAGGCTCCTGTGGGGACTTCTGGGGGAAGTCACATTTGGGCAGAGACCCAGGGGAGTAGAGCTGGGGTCACCTCTAAGAAGGTCATGCCAGGCTCAGGGATGAGGGAGCCCCATTCACCTCTATTACAGCCCACAGAGAAAGCCAATGCCGAGGCCTCCATGGGGGACAGTGGCCCCTCTTGCCTGCTCCCCAACATCGGTTCTGTAGGCAGATCAGTTTGGGAACCACAAGCCTCCACTAGGAGTTTTCAACAGCACATGGAAATCTCTGCTAAGCTCTGAAGTTTAAAAAAAAAAAATAATTAATTTGGCCAGACACTCGTAGCTCAGCTCTGTAATCATAGCTACATGGAAGGCTGAGAAAAGGAGGATAGAGGTTGAAGGCCAACCTAGAGGAAAGTTCTCAGGACCTCTTCTTAACCCCCAGCTGGAATGCTGGGGAACAAGCCTGCCGTTGTAGCTTTGAGGACAGGGGGATCACAGTTCTTGGCTGGCAGGGCAGAGCGGCCTGTGAGCCTCCTCTTCAGTGTGGTGACAGCACGCCTGCCATCCCGGCTGAGATGGGAGTCCTAAAGTAGCCAGGCTGCAGTCCAGCTGCATCCTGCATAGGAAGCAAGACCCAATCCTGAAAATGCCGAGTGCAAAACAGGAAGGAAGGCGTGGCTCAGTGACAAGAGCACCTGCCTGGCAAGACCAAGGCACTGAGTTCAAACCCCAGCACTGCCATTAATTAATTTTAGTACGTGTCCAATCCAGCAGTGCCCAGGTAAACTGATCTCATAGCTTTCCATTTTCATGGCATTCCTCCTATAACCCCAGGAATGTGAGCATTGTTGCTCTAAGAACATCCTCTCCCTCTCCCTAAAGTGAAAGTCACACTTGTGAAAAAGTTCTAGAAACCAGAATGTGCAGGGTCTCCCTGGCAGGCAGCTGAGGGCGCTCCGTGTCACCCCCCCCCAGGTGTACCGCCCCCCTCCATCACCTGGTATAAGGACGCGGCCGTGGTGGAGGTGGAGAAGCTGAGCCGCTACAGGCAGCGGGGCGACGGCGGCCTGCAGATCAGCAGCCTGGTGCCCGATGACACCGGCATGTTCCAGTGCTTCGCCCGCAACGCGGCTGGAGAGGTGCAGACCTCCACCTACTTGGCTGTCACCAGTAAGTTGGTTCCATGTCTGACCCTGAGGGCCACTGCCCAGGGGCAGTGCCCCAAATGCCCAGGGCCCTGTGGGAGCCATGTGCAGGCCTAGCCCTGGGGTCTCAGAGCCTGGTGGCACTAGCCAGCCACACCCATGGAGCTGTCCCCAAGGTCCTGGCCACCAGCAGTCCTCAGGCTCTTTAAGAAACAGAGTGTTGGGCTGGGAAGGTGGCTCAGTGGTAGAGCGCTTGCCTTGCATTGCCTGAGGCCTTGGGTTCGATTCCTCAGCACCACATAAGCAAAAAGAAAAAAGCCGGAAGTGGTGCTGTGGCTCACGTGGTAGAGCACTAGCCTTGAGCTGAAGAGCTGAGGGACAGTGCCCAGGCCCAGAGTTCAGGCCCCACGACCGGACCCCCCCCCCAAAAAAAGAAACAGAGTGCTGCCAGGTGCCGGTGGCTCACATCTGTAATCCTAGCTACTCAAGAGGCTGCGATCTGAGGAACACTGTTCAAAGCCAGCCTGGGCAGGAAAGTCCCAGGCTCTTATCTCCAATGAACCACCAGAAAACTGGAAGTGGCACTGTGGCTCAAGTGGTAGAGTGCTCAGCCTGAGCTGAAGAGCTGAGGGACAGCAACAAGGCCCAGAGTTAAAGCCCCACAGCCGACAAAAAAAAGGAAGGAAGGAAGGAAGGGAGTACTAAGCCAAGTGCCAGTGGCTCATGCCTGTAATCCTAGCTGCTCAGGAGGCTGAGATCTGAGGACCACAGTTTGAGGCACTGCGACTCTTATCTGCAATGAACCACCAGAAAACCAGAAGTAGCACTGTGGCTCAAAGTGGTAGAGTGCTAGCCTTAAGCAGAAAGAGCTCAGAAACAGCGCCCAATCCCTGAGTTCAAGCCCCATGACCCACAAAAAATAAAATACAATAAAAAGAAGCAACACAATAAGAAACCAATAAGAGGGCCCAGCTCCTCTGGGTCTGCCCATGGGTCCTGAAGAGGGCTCAGTCAACTCCACCCTAAGACCGCAACTGCTCAGGTTTCCAGAGACGAGAACCGGTGCCGGGCCAGTTCCCAACTGCTCTTGCCTTTGACTCAGAGCCTCAACGATGAGTCTCCCACCCCCTATCACGGGGGTGTGAGCTGCTCTCTGGGCCCTCAGTTTCGCCCTGGATGGAGGGAGGCCCAGGGATCCAGGCCTGGTCTGGGACCCCAGGGGAAGGGAGAGGAAAGATGAGGTCCCTTTGTGGACGCATAACCCCTGGCCTGCTGTCTGGAGCTTCCAGGTAGCTAAGAGGTCCTGCTCTGTCTGTCTCTGTCTGTCTGTCTGTCTGTCTGTAGGTATCGCCCCCAATATCACCAGAGGCCCCCTGGACAGCACGGTGATCGACGGCATGTCGGTGGTCCTGGCATGTGAGACCTCGGGGGCACCCCGGCCGGCCATCACTTGGCAGAAAGGTAGAAGGAGTGGACATTCATTTAGGGGGGAAGCGGCATGAGGATCTACCAGAATCCTAAAGACGAAGCTTGGGAGCAGCCAAGCTTGGTTCCCCAAGGGCCGTTGAGAAGCCTGCACACTGCACAACCCAAGAGACCATCGTACACATCCCAGGGTGCAATGCGTGCTGCCTTCCTGGGCTTGAGGCCCAGCTCTGCATCTTCCAAGATCTGCCCCTGTCCCGGAAGATATTTTTGCTGCTGTTGTTGTTGTTTTGGAGGTTCTCAGGTTTGAACTCAGGGCTTCACCCTTGCCAGGCAGGTGCTCTACCACTTGAACCATGCCTCTGGCCCTTTTTTGCTCTAGTTTTATTTTCCAGGTAGCATCTCACCTCTCCCCACCCACCCCCACCCCTTCGCCCCCACCCCAGCCTGACTGAGATCCTCCTGTTGACAACTCAACCTTCCTATTTATTTTCCCGTGAGAGCGGGGATAGCAGGCAGCTTTTGTTTTCTGTTGGGGGGGGGAGGGGGGACAGATATGTGCTACCATGCTCAGCTATTGGTTGAGGTGGGACGAGGGGGAGTGTTTCTCAAGAACGTTTTGCCTCCACTGGCCTGGAGCCCCCATCCTCCTCCTCTCAGCCTCCCCAGTAGCTAGGATGATAGGTGTGAGCCGTGTGCGTCACGCTTGAGGGAATTGGGGAGACCTGTGGATTGGGATTTCTCACCGCATCAGGGAGCCTGGATGGTAGTATGGAGGCCTTGCCCTGTGTCTGGGGCACTTCATGAAGACTAAGAAGCAGAGGATCTGTGATAATGAGCATTGTTAGGGTGATGGTCCATAGGAGCCAGTCCTTCCTCCAGGCAGCTCAGGGCTGCGGGCAGCTGCCCACCAGCACCCATTGCCCGGGATGCTTCCACCCATCTGAGCCCCCATCACCACCCTGGCGGTGTGCTCGTGTGCCCACGTCCCCCCCAACCCCAACCTGGACTTGGTGTCTCCCCCTCCCCGAACCAGGAGTTCCAGCTTGGTCCCCAACTGTCTCCCCAGGGCTCACACAAGAGCCCAACACACAGCAGTGCCTGGTATATACTTGCGGAACTGAAGCAGGTGCAGATCCAGGATCCAGAGACCTGGCTACGTCTGACACATCTCTGACTCAGTGTGCCATATAAGTGTGGAAATGCACACGCCAAGCCCGCAGACAAACGTGTGGACTTAGCCTGCACAGCCATGGCCTGTATCCTGTCTCTCTCTCCCTCTCTCCCTCTCTCTCCTTTCCCTCCCTCCCCTCTCTCTCCTCTCCCCATCCCTGTGTATCTCTGTGTCTCTAGCATGCTCGCTCTAGCTCTCTCTACCCCATTCTGTCTTTCTCCCTCCCCTCATCCCTGTTTCTCTCTCTCTCCTTTCTCTTACTCCCTTCCCATTCATCTGTCTGTTCCTCTCATTTTCTCAGTGACTTCCTGTCTCTCTGTATGTCCATGCGTCTGTCTGTCTTGTTCTGTCTCTGTTTGTGTCTCTCTTTTTCTTCGTCCCTCTTGCTCTCAGTTTTTTCTTTCCCTCTGTCTCTCTGCCTGTCTCTACCACTCTCCTGTTTCTCTCTCCTTTTCTGTCTCTCTCTGTCTCTGTGTCTGTCTCTTTCTATTTCCCCCCCACACACGGCCCAAACCCTCAGCCTCCCCTCCCTGTCCCCATACATGAGGCCTGTTCTACCACAGCCCCTGTCCCTCCCCACCCCGCCTCTCACCCCTCCCCTCTGCCTCATCCATCACTGTCCTGGCTCCCCAGAAGGTGACTTTGTCCTGTCCTGTCCTGTGCCCTGCGGCAGGATGCCCATCACCGCCTCGCCAGTCTGTCTCCTGCCTGGGCAAGGCTGGGCCTGGCTGCCGCCACTGCATTCTACAAACACGGCACAACCTCCCATGAGGGAGCAGGGATGCTGGGGTGTCAGGGACCTGATCCCCGCCCCGCCCCATGTCTCCACAGGAGAGCGCATCCTGGCCAGCGGCTCCGTGCAGCTGCCACGCTTCACGCTGCTGGAGTCGGGCAGCCTGCTGGTCAGCCCCACGCACATCTCGGATGCGGGCACCTACACCTGCTTGGCCACCAACTCTCGCGGGGTGGACGAGGCCTCCGCAGACCTGGTGGTGTGGGGTGAGTGTCGCGGTGGGTGGGGCTCTGCTCCTCCCTGGGTGCCAAGGACACAGGACACCAGCCGCAGCCACGCCAGGTGGGGCTCCTCCAGCCAGGGGGACAGTGACAAATTAACTCAGAGGCCAGGGACCAGGGGGCGAAGAGCCCTCCACCGCCTGGGAGCCAACTTGAGAGAGCTCGGGTGATCACAGAGCTCACTTGGTTTATTTTAGAATAGAAATCAGCATTTTTTTTTCCTGCAAAAGGCCAGCTAGTAAATATTTTTGGCTTTGTGGGCCAGACAGCCCCTGTCACTACTACTCTAGAAAGTTCTGTGATGCCAGGAAACCGGAGACAGTATGCCACCCCACAGGCAGGCAAGGCCCCGTTCCAGGGAGCTCATTTACTCAACAGCCACCTGCCAGATTGCCCCGCCCACCCCAGCCTGGAGTGAGGTGCTTGAGGGGGCTTTTCACCCCGATGGGCCTGGGGTCCCCCCCTGTCCAGGCTGAGCCCTGGGGTCTGGGCAGAAGCCATCCGCCTGAGACATGCGTAGACCCTGTTAACCTGGCTTGATCTGACAGCTGACTCTGGCCATTCTCGGCTTTCTGTTTCTCTGTCCCTTACATCCCCTCATTTGTGAGCAATGAGTCTCTTCCCAGAGGCATCTGGTCCTTTGTAATCCTTCTGGGGTTTTCCTTTGTCTTTTTTCTTTTACTATATATAGTATAGATAGATAGATAGATAGATAGATAGATAGATAGATAGATAGATAGATAGATAGATAGATAGATAGATAGATAGATAGATAGATAATATATATATAGTATATTATATATATATACTATAGAGATAGTATATATATACTATCTATATATAGAAATATATATGTAAAAATACTATACAGAGGGATTACAGTTACATGAGTAAGGTTCTCTTTTTGTGTTGGAACTGGTCCTTGAACTCAGGACCTCATGCTTGAAGTTCACTTAGCTGTATTAAAAAGCTTGAGGCTGGCACTCTACCACTTAAGCCACACCTCCACTTCCAGGTGTTTTGCTAGTTAACTAGAAATAATACTCTCATACACTTTTTAGCCTGAGGTGGCCTTAAACCATGATCTTCAGATCTCAGCTTACTGAGTAGCTAGGATTATAGGCATGAGCCACCAGCACCTGGCCTTTTCTGGGTTTGAGTGTGTGTGTGTGTGTGTGTGTGTGTGTGTGTGTGTTTGTGTGCGCACGCCAGTCCTGGGGCTTGAACTCAGGGCCTGGGTGTTGTCTCTGCCCGGCCTGGCTTCAAACTGCGATCCTCAGATCTCAGCCTCCTGAGTAGCTAGAATTACAGGGTTGAGCCACCAGTTTTTATATGTGTGCTGGTACCAGGGCTTAAACCCAAGGCCTCAGCTTTTCTGATCACAGCCGGTATTCTAGCAGACTCTGGCATTTTGCTGGCTGATTAGACATGGAATCTTGCAAACTCTTCTTCCCAGGCCGGCTTCAAACCTCCATGCTCCAGGTCTCAGCCTCTGAGTAGCTAGGATTACAGGCTGCCCTCTGGACCTTCACTGTGGTAGCCATGCTGTGTGAGACTCTGCCCTGGCCCACCCTCAGCACCCAGGCACATGGCCTGAATCATGGCCCCAGGCCACCTCCTGCTCACCACACCGTCCACCTGTCTTGCAGCTCGGACTCGCATCACCAGGCCCCCACAGGACCAGAGTGTCATCAAAGGGACACAGGCCTCCATGGTGTGCGGAGTGACCCACGACCCCCGAGTGACCATCAGGTATTCATTACTCTGGACAAGATGGGAGGGAGAGCCAGAAGAGTAGCAGCAGGTGGCACGCAGGCCAGCAGCCACTGCACAGGGAGGTGGATGTGGCCACGGGGAGGTGGGAATGGCTTCAGCAAGTGGATGTGGCCACAGAGAAATAGGTGTGGCCACATGGAGGTAGGTGTGACCACTGGGGCCTGGCCTCACCCTTGGGGGCCATTCACAGGGCCAGGAGCAGGGGTGAGAGGGTGCCCAGCATGCTAAATAAACGAACACCTAAGCCAGGTGTCAGTGGCTTACACCTGTAATCCTAGGTACTCAGCAGGATAAGATCTGAGGATCGAAGTTCAAAGCCAGCCCAGGCTGAAAAGACTCTATGAAATTATCTCCAATTAACCACCAGAAACCCAGAAGTGGTGCTGTGGCTCAAAGTGGCAGAGTGCTAGCCTTGAGCAAAACAACTCAGAAACAGTGCCCAGGCCATGAGTTCAAGCCCCAGGAAAACAAACAAAACAATAATAAATAATAATAAGTGAACAAATACCTGTGGGCCAAGCTACTTAGGGCTGAATTGAAAAAGGCCAAGAGGGGACTGGAAAAGAGGAAGAGACTTAGAAAATGAGAAAGGAAGGAAGGGAGAAGGGAGAGGAGCAGGAAAAAGGTTTTCAGGATGGAGTCTCCCAATTGCTCTCTGTGGCCTCAGATATGACTGTAACTTCTTCACAATTTAGACCATCTGGTTAATCGTGCAGGCAGATCTTCAGGTCTTACTTTAATATTCACAGAAGACTTCCTTCCCCCAGAGGGCTGAGGCAGGAGCTGATCCCAGGGGATGACCCACCAAGAGGAGTATGACAGGGGAAAGTACCCCAGCTGAGGATACCCCCCATATACACCTGAGGGGAAGCAGAGACCTGGGCAACAGAACTTGGCCTCCAGGAACTCAGTTCCACTCAGGATGCCAATGTAGAAGCTGTGGACAGAAGCAGCCAAGAAAGGTGTAAATGCCAGGATGTGTCCAAGCTTGGGTAGTGACACCCAGACTACATGCCCCACTCCACCCCATGAAAAGAGACCAGGATGGTAGTGTCCCCTGGTTCATTCCCATAAGCTCTAGAAGGCCAAGAAACAAATGTAACTTATTTAGAAGGGGAGATGCCCAGCATAGCTGCTCCAACCACTGGGCAGTACCCTTGGCATACTCTGGGCATGGAGGTTGGAAGGGCTATGGGGCCTCTTGAAAAAAATGGCCTCCCCTTGGCTGCAAGAGGCAATCAAGTCCTGGGGCGCCATCTGGTGGTCATTGAGAAGAGGTCAGTGTGCCGACCACACTACAGACAAGGTGACCACACGACAGGTTTCATAATGGACTCTAGGGTTTGACCAACACGGACTTTCAGAGAAGCGGTTTCTCACCCCACATTGAGAAAACTCACATTCAGCATTGACCTTTAGGAAAATGGCCACCTGCCAACCCAAATGTAAACAAGAGCCCTGATTTATCTGCCAGTGGCAGATAAAACAAATTATACTCTATCCTGGGCTTGTTTCTTTAAAACATTAATATCCTAAGTGTGAACAGGTCCTGGGAGAGAACCCAGGGCTCAGTGCTGTGAGTCTCAGACTGGAAACATGCAGTAGATTCACTTTTAGCTCCTTAAATTGGAAAAGTATATAGCAACAACAACAACAACAAAAGGCTATGTTCGTTCAGTAACCCTTTTTTCTTTTCTTTCTTTTTTTATCTTTGTCAGACATGGGGCTTGAACTCAGGGCCTAAGTACTGTCCCTGAGCTCTTTCACTCAAGGCTACTGCTCTACCACTTGAGCCACAGTGGCCAGACTTTCCTGCCTGGGCTGACTTTGAAACCAGGATCCTCAGATCTCAGCCTCCTGAGTAGCTAGGATTATAAGCATGAGCCACTACCACAGTAACACTTTAAATCAATACTTTATTTAAAAAAGTGTTGTCCACTTCTATTTGGGAAAGGATCACGAGTTTTAGTCCTCTTCAACTAAGTCTTGGAGAACCAAAGGATTCAGAAGTCTCTTGTTCGAGACTGGGAATGTGGCTTAGTGGTAGAGTGCTTGCCTAGCATGCATGAAGCTTTGGGTTCAATTCCTCAGTACCACATATACAGAAAAAGATGGAAGTGGTGCTGTGGCTCAAGCGGTAGAGCACTAGCCTTGAGCAAAAGAAGTTCAAGCTACAGGACTGGCCAAAAAAAAAAAAAAAAGCTTCTTCTTCTCTATGTTCACTCTTGAGGGTTCCCTGCAACATCCTACAAATGGCAGCTTCCTCCCCCAGCTTCCTGTATGGGCCCTCACCATCAAAATTTACCACCTAGAACAATCTTTATAAGATGGGAAGAAAGCTGGGCGCCTGTGACTCACGCCTATAATCCTAGCTACTCAGGAAGCTGAGATCTGAGGATCACAGTTCAAAGTCAGCTCAAGCAGAAAAGTCCCCATGAGGCTTTTATCCAACTAACTACTCAAAAAACTGGAAGTGGCGCTGTGGCTCGAAGTGATAGAGCAAAAGAGCTCAGAGACTGCGCCCAGGCCCAAGTTCAAGCCCCACAACCAACAACAACAACAAGATGGGAAGAAAGAAAAGAATTGATCTCTCACCCCCTTTCCCAAATTGGTTGTCAGCTCCAGACCTACATCTCCCCTCCAGGCCTGTGTAGTTCTGAGGGGAGTCCTTCTGTCCTCCATCTTCCTGAGCTACATTGGGAGTGGGGGGAATCTCAACACTTTCAAAGCTCCCAGGTGATTCTAATATGTGTCCAGAATATAAAACCTGTTCTAGGCTGAGCGTAGTGGCAAATATCTAGAATCCTAGCTACTCAGGAGTCAGAGGTAAGATTTTAGTCGGAGGCTAACCCAGACAAAAGCATGAGACCCTGTCTGGAAAAACAAACTAGAAGAAAGAAAGAATGGGGATGTGGTAAAGCATTTGCCTAGCAAGCACAAGGCCCTGAGTTCAATCCTGAATCCGAAGAAGGAAGGGAAGGAAGGAGGGAGGGAAGAGGGCAGTGTTCTAGCTTCCGAACATACCAGGGTCCCCTGAGCAGACAGCCTAGAAAGGATTTGAATGACCAGGTGATGCGTTAGTGCCAGCCACCCGATCCTGAGTGACACATTATAAAGCCATGCCTCAGAGGTGAGGCCACAGGGGTTGAGATACAGGCTACCCATGTAAAAGAACCCCAAAACGACACTTCCAGTTGGTATCCAGGCCCAGATCTAAGCCAAGCCTGAAATCATCCGTTTTAGCATTATTCATATGAATAGAAATGTTTATTTTCATTATACAATGAGGTCATTATATTTTAGGAGGAAAACACAGAAAATGTAGCTAAGCCAAAAATAATAGTAATGAGGAACAGAACTGTGCCTAATCGAGAATAATATTAGGGTGCCACTTTTAAAAGAACTAGAAATATACCATTCCTTAACCTACTTCTTCTCTTCAAATCCTATCATGCCTCTCCTCCAATGTCAATAAATAATTCATGTGTGTGTGCTGGTCCTGGGACACAGGGCCAGGGTAGTCTCCCTTCACTTTCCTGCTCAGCCGTGGTGCTCTACCACTTGAGCCACAGCCCCACTCCAGCCTTTTGGTAGTTAATTAAACATAAGAGTCTCATGGAACTTACCTGACTGGGCTGGCTTTGAACAGTGATCCTCAGATCTCAGCCTCCTGAGTAGATGGGATTATAGGTGTGAGCCATCAGCATCCAGCCTCTTTGCTTTTTCTTAAGTTTTCTTTATGGAAAGGTAATAATAAGCATATGTTTAGTCTTGCAAGAAACCATCCCTCCTGTCTCTGGAAAGGTGGTATGTTCTGCCTCTCCCCTCACCAACTGTGAGTGAGTGAACATGCGCTCCCAAGCCAGGACCAGCAAAGTCAGTTCCTTCTGTAAGCTCAGCCATTCTGGGCCTCCTGGCTGCTCTCTCTTACCTCTCCCTCATGGCAGACCATGGAGCATCTTTTCCTAGGCCGTTTGCCTTCTTCTCTGAGTGTCTGCCTTGGGGAGGTGTCTGTCAAGGACTTGAGCCCATTTTTCAATCAGGATGTTTGTTTTCTTAGCGTTGACTTTTCAGCTCTCTGGGTATTTTGGATAACAGTGCTTTATATCAGATATTTGTTGTGCAAACATTTTTTCCCCTCCCAGTCTGTGTCTTCTCTTTTTATTCTCTTGACAGTATCTGCAGGAAGAGCAGAAGTTTTTAATTTTAGCCAAATCCGGCTTCTCAATTCCTTCTTCTATGCACCCTGCCTTTAGTATTGGATCTAAAGAGTCGGCACCAAATGCAATGTCATCTATGTGTTTCTCTTATCTTCCAGGAATTTTAGACCTTTGCATCTTATATCTGGCTCTGTGGGCCGTTGCGAATTAATTTTGTGTGGAGTTAATGTTTTTTTTTTTACATGTAGCTACCCTGTTGCTCTGGCACCTTTTGTTGAAAGAACTTCTTTATTTTCATCTCTTCTATTTTTTTTTTTTTTTACATTTTTGTTTTCATGTCGCCGATTTGTTGGGACAGGCAAGGTCAGGACACTGTTTCTGTAGCATGTAATGCTTTTAAGCTTTGAAAGCTATGGCATTTCTATCACCAATGTGCAGCTCCATTTGGAGTAAGTACAAAAATAGCCAAGGATGATGTGTCAACCAGTGGGCATATCTGTGTTTCAATAAAACTTTATTTGCAAGCACACAGTGGACAATACTTTGCTGGCAGCCCTCCCTACCCCCACAGTAGACTATCCCACATTCTGGATTTGGTAGCTACTTTCCGGTGCTGTTTAACTTGTTCTTCTGTCCCTCTGTGTTTCTATTAGATCCTAGGACCCACTACTTAAATTCAAATTCAGTGGCTTTGGCACAGGGACTTCCAAGACAGAGGTAGATGCTTTCTAAAGCACCACATCTCAAAGCCAAGAAGGCCTGCACCACAGATGGTCCTTAAGCAGGAATTTGCTGTCTGCAACTAAATTTGCTTTTAAGGAAAATCCAGCCCATCCCACAAATACAAGCAAGGCTAATTCTAGATAAGGAGGTGAAGGGAAGGTGATTACTGCTATATGTTTGTAGATGTGTATTTTTTTTTTTGGGTCCTGTCGTGGGGCCTGAACTCTGGGCCTGGGCGCTGTCCCTCAGCTCTTCAGCTCAAGGCTAGCGCTCTACCACTTGAGCCACAGCACCACTTCCGGCTTTTTTCTTTTTGCTTATGTGGTGCTGAGGAATCAAACCCAGGGCCTCAAGCATGCAAGGCACGCGCTCTACCGCTGAGCCACCTTCCCAGCCCTAGATGTGTATTTTTTTAAGCCGTAAAAATTAACTCACTTCCTTAAGGAAGTGCTTTGGAAAGCATGTAAACATAAGGGTGTTCATCAGATCGTGAACTAGAGTAGCAGAAGAAAGGCACTAACCTGCTCCTCCACCATTAAGAAGCCAATTAAGTGGCAAGATAACTATATTAAAAACACCCTGCCTCTGGTTTTTTTTTTTTTTTTAAAGAATATGGGGTGTTTTGTTGAGAGGAAAATGATGGGTGTCCACATGTGGATGGATGATAAGTGAATGAATGTGTAGATGGATGGGTGGGTGGGTGGGTAAAGGAATAGATGGATGGTGCTTGGATGATGGTTAGAGGGTGGATGGAAGCACTAGTTGCTCTGTGATTGGATGGATGGCAGATAAATGGTAGATGGATAGATGGATGCATGCATAATGGGTGGAAGGATGGTTGGTGGATGATGGATGGATAGGTGGATGATGGATGATGGCTGGCTGGTTGGCTGAGGATCAGTGGATGGACAGAAAAATGAATGGATAATAGTTAAATGGATGCATGTGTGGATAGGTAGGCAAATGAATGATGAATGGATACATGTATGTAAGAGCATGGGTGGATATAGAGATGGATACAAGAATGGATGCAGGGAAGGAAACGGGATGAAGGGGGAGAGACAGTGAGTAGGAGGGAAGGAGAGTTAGATGGATAGATGATGGATGGATGGGCAGATAGATAGATGGTGGATGGATGACAAATGGATGGGTGTGGAGATAGTGATGAATGGGTGGATGGATGGATACATGTATGTAAGAGGCATGGATGGATATAAAGATGGATATGAGAATGGAACCAAGGAAGGAAAGAGGGAGGGGTAGAAGAGAAAGAGACCGTGAGTAGGAGGGAAGGAGAATTAGATGGATAGATGATGGATGGATGGATGGATGGATAGATGGATGGATGGATGGATGGGTGGGTGGATGGATGGATGGATGGGTGGGTGGATGGGTGGGTGGGTAGATAGATGGATGGGTGGATGAATGACAAAGCGATAGATGAATGGGGAGATACTGATGAATGGATGGATGGATATATGTATGTAAGAGGCATGGGTGGATGCAGAGACAGATATAAAAATGAATGCAGGGAAAGAAAGAGGGATGGAAGGAGAGACAGTAGGTAGGAGGGAAAGAGAGCTGGATGGATAAATGATAGATGGAGGTATGGATGACAAATGTGTGGATAGATGGGTGGTTAAGTGGGTGAATGGATGATGGATGGAGAGAGGGATGGGTAGATAGTGATGAATAGGTGGATGGATGGTCGGGTAAATGGGTACTGGATCAATTGATGTTAGATGAATGGCAAAGAGATGATGGATGGATGGATAGATAGGTGAGTGAATGGATGACAGATGGATGGACACATGGACCGAAGCATGAGTGATAGCTGGGCAGATGGTTATCCAGGTAGTTGATAAGTCATTAGAATCATTGATGTAAATCTGCTGTGTTAGGAAAAACCCTGGAGATTGACTTGTAGTGACTGCTTTCCATGTTTCTGTAAGGGAAGTGGTATTTGTTCCCGTATTCAGATAAGAAAATGAGGCACAGTAGGGTTAAGTAACCTCACCCAAGATCGCAAAGCTGGAAAGGGGCAGAGGCAGACTTCAGCCCAGGCATCTGACTCCAGAAAAGTGACATTGCGATCTGCCGCCTGCCTATTTACAAAGGGAAGAAAAGTCTGGAAGGCACACATAGAGTCATGTTACCATAGTTCCTGGTACTGGAAAACTTTCCAAGTTTCCTTTGTCTTTTTCTCCCCCACCTGCTCGCCTTATTTTTTTTTCCTCGTCTGTAATTTCTGTGTTTTTTTAAGTTGGTATTTTGTTTAGAATATCACAGAATCACTGTTTAGAATATCACAATATCACTGTTCTAGGAACCTGTGGCTGGTCTCCACCCTGACCCCTCACTCACCATGAATAAGAGCCAGGTGACCTACATTCCGCTCCCACAGAGCTGGCCCTCGGAGTGTGCCAACGATTGCGATAATGATTGTATTCCCTCCAGGACAATCCCAGAGAAGACATTTCAAGTCCCCCTTTGTACAGATGGGCCGAAATAAAAGTGATTTTCTGGACACAAAAGTCAATTTGTCACCCAGTTGCATTGATCTAACGATCCTCCTCATAAAACTAATTCCAAGCAGGGCCTGTGCAGAAAAATTCTCATTCTTTCTCCGGCTCTGGCCTGGCTAGGTGGCGAAGGTACCCAGCCAAAAACAACATGGTGGCTTTGACCCAGACCTGAACCAAAGGTGTAAATAAACACGAAGGAGGTGCTGCATTAGACTGATGGATAGTGCACTATAGGAATGAATGATGGATGTCCAGACTCTCCACCTCCCACGTGCTCTTCCCCGGGCCAAGTGTCTGGCCTGGCCAAAACCATCTCCAGAAGAGTCCCTGTGGATTGATCGCCACCACTACAACCCTGCCCATCTTGGGTGCTGTCCTCCCAGGACAAGCTTTGGGGAAGGCCCACCCCCCCATAGACCTCCCTTTATTTCCTCTCTCTCCCTCCTTACAGGTATGTGTGGGAGAAGGACGGGGCCACCCTGGCCGTGGAGAACAATCCCCGTGTCCGCCTGGACAAGAATGGCTCCCTGCACGTCTCACAGACATGGTCCGGAGACATTGGCACCTACACCTGCAGGGTGCTCTCGGCTGGCGGCAATGACTCTCGCAGTGCCCACCTGCGAGTCAGGTAAGGACAGAGGAAGCAATGGCCCCGGGATGGCTCAGAGCCAGCTGGGACAAAAAAGCAATGGCACCGAGATGGCTCAGCCAGCTTCTTGTCAGCACCCAGGACCATGGATGACCCCAGGCCTGTCCTGCTCATCCACCATGTGCCCTAAGCATCCTTTGGGGATGTATCCTTCCACCTCCCCCTCAGCTCTGAGAGGCCTCCGTCAGGAGCAGGGGTCCGAGCAAGGCTTAGACAGATTCGTTCCGGCGGGAGGAATCTCCGGGTGGACAGCAGAAGGCCATGTTCTGTGGCCCCTCCACTCGCATCTCTTCTAGGCAGCTGCCCCATGCCCCGGAGCATCCCGTGGCAATGCTCAGCATGGTGGAGAGGAGAGCCATCAACCTGACATGGGCCAAGCCCTTTGACGGCAACAGCCCCCTGATCCGCTACGTCCTGGAGATGTCAGAGAATAGTAAGGACTCCTCTGTCCCCTCCGGTACCCTGCTCATCGCTGACACATGGTGCAAGTCAGTGCTGGGCTAGAGTCTCCGTGCCCTCCAGTCCCCAGTCCTGGGCCTCCAAGCAGATCCCGCCCCCTGCAGCCCCGCTTCCTCTCTAAAGGGGAAAACAGCCTCCACCTGTCCCATACCGCTCAGCTGGTGCTTAATGCCGGACCTGACCCAGTAGCAGCAGCAGCAGCTGTAAACTCCAAAAGTAACGAGAATCATCTGACTGCCCAGAGCTCCTCAATGAGGGGGAGAAACAAGGGCATCTCCGGTCCCATGAGCCCTTGCTCCCTCCAACTCCCTCCAACTCCCTTCTTCTCCCTGGTCACGTGGGCTCATGAGACCCAGGATGCACAGGGGTTATGCAGGAAGGGCAAAGCACTCACTCTCCTGCCAGAGCAAACCCCCTCGTGGACATGCAGGGTGGGAATCCCGTCCCATCCAGCCCCCCGCCCACCCCTCCTCTCCTCCCTCTCCCATCTCTGCAGATGCTCCCTGGACCATCCTCCTGGCCAGCGTGGATCCTGAAGCCACTTCGGTGATGGTCAAGGGCTTGGTCCCAGCACGGTCCTACCAGTTCCGACTCTGTGCTGTCAACGACGTGGGGAGAGGACAGTTTAGCAAGGACACCGACAGGTAAGGTACGGGGAGGGGGGGAAATCTGGCACACCATCTGGGGCAGGGGCTACAGGAAACACTGGCTGCCCCAGATCTAGCCCAGAGAGCAGGGCTGAGCTGCAGTGTATGTTCTGGCTGGGTATTTCTCTGACCCCAGAGGCCTCAGTCTCCCTCTCTGTGGAAGAGGATGATGATAACACTTACAAGGATATAACAGGGATTAAGCAAGATGCCCCAGGCAGAGTGCTGTAGACAAAACATGATGTGTGATAAGCGTGAACCAAGTAATGAGATGCCTACTGTTGATGTACTATGTAGACTCAAAACCTTACTTCCTTGGGCCTTCCAGCCATCCAGAAAGTTCCAGAGAGTTGTAGGACCTCCTCAGGTTTCAACATCCAGTGCCTTGCTTCCTGCCAGACGCTGGGGAAGTCCCAGCAAAGCTTTTTATTACATGATGGACATTGAAAAATAAGAACAACGGGTGATCCATGTTGAAGCATCTCACAGCCTTTTACGAGAATGCAAATTCCATCCAGCTCAGCTGGTATAACGAGCAACCACCACTAGTGCCAAAGAGGCCATCACAGAAGAGGTCAGAGATCACACGCACCAAAGCTGTGCACTTAGCTCTTCAAAAGATGCCCTCCAGGCCCAGCATGGTAGCCCATGCCTGTAATCCCAGCCAAACAAAAAAAATGCCCTTAGCACCCAGGAAGGCACATCTAACACCCATAGCCTCAGCCCTTTGGAAGCCACAGAATCCCAGTAGTGGGGGGCTGGAGGTGCAGGGGACCCTGCCCAGCCCCCACCTTCTGCCACCCTGGGATTCTCTGTACCACAGAGTCACCTGTCTAATGAACCCCCGGCTGATGGCCCTGAGTCACCAGGAATAAAGGTTAAATCACTGTCGCATCAGGCTCTCCAAAACCAAGGGCATCTCAGTACTTTGTGGAGAGCTATCCATCACAGCTCAAAAGCATACAAATAAACGAAAAGGGGAGAGACATCCATCAAAAATAATTAACTTTTGTTTTTAATGGATAAGTGTCAGCGATGTAAAAAATAGGCTCTGCTCAAACACTGCGTACCCTGGAGGTATCAGAGAGGGGAGCAGCCCAAGAGGCCCATGGGAGGCCTGGGGCTTCCTGCTCACCCCAGGCCCACCCGGCCTGGTGCTCAGCTGGTCAGATACAGGGACCAAAGTAAGGTCCCACCTCCAGTGGGCCAGTGAATGAAAAGGAAGTGTCCAGTATCCCCATTTCTAAAGTAGTGGGCCAGCTCTGCCCACAGCACCCCTAACTACAGCTTCTTCCCCAAATGGGAAACCAAGGCCTCTGTGTGTGTGTGTGTGTGTGTGTGTGTGTGTGTGTGTTTAAAGAAATGTGCTGCTTAGGCAATCCAGCAGGCGTTGCTCAGAGACGTTCAGTGACTTGCCCAGAAGCACACAGCAGGTGTGCAGAATCCTATCCAGGGGCAGAGCAGGGTGGAGTCCATTCCCCCAGGACCCATCACACTTCTGTATGGCCCTCAGAGGCGAAGGGTGAGAGTCACAGGCTCTTGTGGGTCTCTGGTGCAGGATTTCCCTCCCCGAGGAACCACCCACAGCCCCGCCGCAGAATGTCATCGCCAGCGGCCGCACCAACCAGTCCATCATGATCCAGTGGCAGCCTCCTCCCGAGAGCCATCAGAATGGGGTCCTCAAAGGGTACCTCATCAGGTAGGTGGGGCCTCCATGCCAGGGGCTGCCCAGCAAGGGTGGGGATGGACTAACACTGGGAATGGCCTTGGAAAACACAGCAGATTCATGGCAGAGTCTCCATCTCTAACAAGAAATGTGCATGCTGTGGCAGGAAGGGTTTGGGTTAGGCTTCTAGAAGAATTTCTGGCTGTGACAGTCATGGAAAACAACAGGAATCATTGGGTGAAGGTACCTATAATCTTAAGCTTAAAGAAAGTTGCCAATGCCGGGCGGTGCCGGTGGCTCACGCCTGTAATCCTAGCTACTCAGGAGGCTGAGATCTGAGGATCGCGGTTCAAAGCCAGCCCAGGCAAGAAAGTCTGAGAAACTCTTATCTCCAATAAACCACTTGAAAAACCGGAAGTGGCAAACCGGAAGTGGCGCTGTAGCTCAAGTGGTAGAGAGCTAGCCTTGAGCTGAAGAGCTGAGGGATGCCGCCCAAGCCCAGAGTTCAAGCCCCACAATGGACAAAAAAAAAAAAAAAAAGAAAGTTGCCAAGCCAGGCACCAGGAAGTGGTGCTCTAGCTCAAGTGGTAGAGCGCTTGTCTTAAGCTGAAGAGCTCAGGCACAGCGCCCAGGCCCAGAGTTCAAGCCCCATGACCAACAAAAAACAAAAACAAAAACAAGCCAGGCACCGGTAGCTCACACCTATAATCCTAGCCACTCAGGAGGTTGAGATCTGAGGATCATGGTTCAAAGCCAGCTCGGGCAGGAAACTCTTATCTCCAATTAACCACTAGAAAATGGGAAGTGCACCATGGCTCATGGTAGAGTGCTTGCCTTGAGCTAAAGAGCTGAGGGATAGCACCCAGGCCCAGAGTTCAAGCCTTATGACTGACAAAAAAGAAAGCTGCCAAAATAGAGCACTCCTAAATTAAAATTAATCTGGTCCCCACCCTGTGGTGCACACTTGAAATACTAGTGACTCAGGAAGCTGAGATCAAGAGATGGAGATTCAAAGCCAGCCTAAGTCTGTAAGACTCTTAGTTCCAATTGACCAATAAACAGCCAGACATGGAGGTATGGTTCAAGTGGAAGAGCAACAGCCTTGAGCCAAAAAGCCGAGAGCTCAGGGTCCTGAGTTCAAGTCCCAAAACTGGCACCAAAAAAAGTCTAGATGTATGTTATCCAATCAGTCACATATGGCTGTGTAAAATTATTAAGAATGCATGGTGGGTGGGGCATAGTGGTGCACACCTGTAATCCCATCTGCCTAGGCATATGGAGACTGGAGGATCATGGTTTAAGGCCAACCTGGGCAAAAATTATTCAGTCCTTATTTCAAAACACATCTATATGAGAAGCAGAGGTAGAAGGATTCTTCTCTGAAGCCAGCAAGGGGGAAAATTCTCAAAATGTTATCAGAGATGGGCACTGGTGGCTCACACCTGTAATCCTAGCTACTCAAGAGGCTGAGATCTGAGGATCCTGGTTGGAAGCCAGACTGGGCAGGAAGGTCTGTGAGACTTTTATCTCCATTAAATTACTCAAAAAAATGCATAAGTAGAGCTGAGGAACAAGTGGTAGAGCACTAGCCTTGAGCAAAAGGAGCTCAGGGACAGCGTCCAGGCCCTGAGTTCAAGGCCCAGGACTGGGGCCCCTTCCCCCAAAAAAAACAAACTAGAAGCAAATGGAGCATTGCAGCTCAAGCAGTAGAGAATTTACTTACCTAGCAAGCACTAGGCCTTCAGTTCAAACCCCAAAGTATCACCAAAAAATAATAATTCATCAGTCAGACAGACCCAACTCCTTACTTGCATTAAGGGCAGGCTAGGGGACGCCCACCCTGTTAGACAGCACGGCTGTGAGTCACAGAACATTCTAGAAGACAGTGGGGCTGCTCCAGGCAGTTTCCTGAGAGCAAGGCTGTGCAGACTGACTCAGACCCACCACGCTGTCCTCTCTGCTCCCCGTCAGGTACTGCCTGGCTGGGCTGCCTGTCGGATACCAGTTCAAGAACATCACCGACGCCGATGTCAACAACCTGCTGCTGGAGGACCTCATCATCTGGACCAACTACGAGATTGAGGTGGCCGCCTACAACAGTGCAGGGCTGGGCGTGTACAGCAGCAAGGTCACCGAGTGGACGCTGCAGGGAGGTGAGTAGACACAGACGGGGACGGAAAGGAGCAGGTGCATCTGCTCTCCAGGCCTTGGCCTGCCAGGCCCCGGTCCTGTCCCTATTCCTTTACCTGTCCCCGTCTTGAGCATCCTGATTTAGGCTTTGCCACTGTGCTCAAGTGGAATCCCTCCAGGCAGCTGGGTCGGGAAGACGAGGAGGAGAGGGTGAGGGCTCACATGGGATGGGACAGGACTGCACAGAGGTTTTGAGGTTTCAGAGACTCTCTGTGAAGTTACCCGGATGATGAGCTGGCTTACAGTCCACAGTCCACGGGAAACTCAGCCAAATCCCACATAGAGTATTTGGCATGTCCATTGTCAGCCCCTGGGGTGTGGGACTGGCCAGTTTCATTGACTTTGAATTAAGAATAAGAATAAGATACACACACACACACACACACACAGAGGCACTGATGTGGTGTAGAAGCAGAGTCTGTATAGACCCCTCCCCAATTCTGCTAGGGCACTGAGACTGACTAACCCCCACTCCCCACTTGTGCCTTGATCCCCTCTAGTCCCCACGGTCCCCCCAGGCAATGTGCACGTCGAAGCCACCAACTCTACCACCATCCGCTTCACCTGGACTGCCCCCAGCCCCCAGTTTATCAACGGCATCAACCAGGGCTACAAGGTACGGAGGCCTCTCCTCACCTGGGGAGATGGAAGTGGGGGGGGGGGAAGCAACAGGGGAGGGGTAGGCGGAGGGAGGGCTGCTGGCCCCAGCAGAAAGCAAGGCCCTACCCAGAAAACAACCAGTGCAGAAAAGAGCTGGAGGCATGGCTCAAGTGAGAGAGAGCATCTCCCTAGCAAGTATGAGGCTCTGAGTTCATCAAAAGATAAAAACTGCTGAGTGCCAGTGGCTCATGCCAATCCTAGCTACTCTGAGATCTGAGGATCATGGTTCAAAGCCAACCTTGGGCAGGAAAATCCATGAGACTCTTATCTCCAGTTAACCACCAGAAAACCGGAAGTGCCTCAAAGTGATAGGGCACTAGCTGTGAGCAAAAGAGCTCAGGGGACACCACCCAGGCCCCAAGTTCAAGCCCCACAACCAACAAGAAAAGAAAAACTAAAATATTTATGATTTCATTGCAACGTAAGGACTACAACCTTATATTTTGTAGCCAAATAGATAAAAGTAGGGAATTTTTTTTCCTGATCTTTGGCCCACGTCTTTCTATCACAGTAAGGGGAGGAGAATAATGTTTGTCTTGGGCATACCTGTGATAAGAACGGACTCACTCCTCCCCCTAGCTTTTTTTAGTTTTGTTTCTTTTGTCTTTGGACACAGGATCTTACTACTTAACCTAAACTAGCCTCAGATTTACTATGTAGCCAAAGCTGGCCTCAAACTCTCAATCCTCCTGTCTCCACCTCCTGAACGCTAGGATTACAAGCATGTACCTCCATTCCGGCCTACCATGCTTTTCAGTGGTACCAGGGTTTGAACTCAGGGCCTCATGCTTGCTCAGCTGGTTGCTCCACCACTTGCGCCCCTCCTCCAGCTTAGTTTTCTGCTTTTCAGACAGTTATTTGGGTTATCTCCATATCCCAGATCTCCCTGTCTCTGACTTTTCTGCCCAGCCATCCTGGCTTGGAGCCATAAGCCTCTAGCTCTCAGCCTCCTGAGCAGTTAGGATTTCAAGCGTGTGCCAACAGCGCCCAGCTCCTCTCTTCCCTTTTGAATTGTTAAATTTTTCAAACACCTACAAGAGTACAGGGGAGACAATAATGAACCCCATTTGCCCATCTCCAGCTTCAAGAATTCCTAACTCACAGCCAACTGTGGCCACTTTATCCTCAGCCCTCAGCCTCTCTCAGAATATTCTGAACCAAATTCCAGGCCCATATATCCTGTCATCCACAGATACTTCTTAGGGAATGATAATAGATACGTTTTATTTATCTAAAACAAAACCACAATAACCACATTATGATGCCTACAAATGTCAGCAGTCCCTCTGATGTCATTAACTCTCCAGCCAGCCTTTCAGTTCCTCTGAGTGCCACATTATTTCTGCCACTTGTTGGCTGAGGTCTAAATGGAGTCCACATCGTTTCTGTTTGGTTTTTATCTAAGGTCTCAATTGATCTATAGATTCTCTCTCTCTCATCTCATTCTCTCCCTTTTTGACTTGAAATTTACTTAGAGAAGAAGCAGTCATTTGTCCTATAGAATTTCTCCCCAGACTGGATTTTGCTGATTGCATCCCCAGGGGGGTCATTGAACTTGTCCTCAGAAAGCCGTATTTCCACACATTGGCAGATAGAGCAGGAAACGAGTCAGATTCAGGTTTGATGGAGGCTTTTCTCCCCCGCCCCCCCCAAAAAAGACAATGCATCCGAGATGTGTTTTGTATTCCCATTGGAAGGCACAGAGTCTGTTTTTCTCTTTCAGGCAGCCATCAGCAGCCCTTGTATGATTAATTTCAATAAGGATTGCAAAATGAAGATGGGCAAATATTATCATTTCTCCCTGGCTTCCTAGTTGAAAATTATGTACAAAAAAAAAGAAGAAGAAGAAGAAAGATCCCCTGTTATCAGATTTTGGTTCCCCAAACATTCAATTCATGTAGGAAATGCAGAGTAAAAACTCTGTTCAGCTGGGTGCCAGTGGCTCAGGCCTATAATAGGCTCAGGCCTATTACCCAAGAGGCTAATTGAGGTTCAGTACTAGCCTGCCTGGGCAGGGAAGTCCATGAGATTCTTATCTCCAATTAACCAGTAAAAAGCTGGAAGTAGAGGTATGATTCAAGTGGCAGAGCACTAGCCTTGAGCACAAAAGCTGAAGGACAGCAGTCAGGCCCTGAGTTCAAGCCCTAGAACCAGGACGGACACACACACGCACACACACACACGCACGCACACACAGAGCACAGAGCACAGCACAGCTCTGTTTGTATGCATTCATCAGTCTATGGTTGCTATGGACCTGAATGGGGCAGAACATCATGGCAGAGAACTTGTGTAGCAGCAAGGTCACAAAGCGGGTAAGGCAGAGCTGCTCACTTTATGGCTGCCAGGAAACAGAGAGAAGCAGAGAATTACCTCCTTGAAGGGAATTCTCCCTGTGACCCACTTCCTCCAACCAAGCCCCACCTCCCAAGTCCATTCAGTTGTCAGTTCATCAATGGATGGATCCATTGATCAGAGCCCTCATAAGCCAGCAGTCTCTCAATGACGGGATCCACCAGCTGGGGACCAAACTTTCAACTTCATAACCAAACCATAACACCCAGGAGTGTCGGGAACATCATTATCTTACAGCTCCACACCCCATAATGAATATTTTGAAGCCGACTCTGGAAGCCATGGCTCTGCTGCCATCTTGGACACTACCACCATCTTGGGAGCTGTAGGACCAAGTCTGTATTGTTTACCCTCCACACCACACTCCACTTACCATTTCCGACAAATCGTTTTTGTAGACAAGTACCAGTGACAGTTTTAAAACACCTGTAAAGTCATTCTTTTTGCCTTTATATTTTTTTAAAAACGATAGTGATTGTAATTAACTTAAGCCCAATAAAATAATATTTACCCAAATTTTACACTTGCTGGGGAACACTCCACACAATTAATTCCAACAGCATAATTAATTCAAATTTACATTAATTAAATTAAATTAAAACATCAAGCTCATTTCTTCATCTACTCCAAAGAAGTTGGGGCAATTTAATTGCTATGAAACAAGATAAGTGAAATAAAGAGGATATTTAACATACTTATTAAATGCCACTTAGTATTTCTGATTGGTATTTTTAGGTCTAATTAGTGTCTAATTAACTTGCTATAGGCTATCTTTCCACAATACCAATTAAATTTCAAAACATCCTTTATAAACACAGGGCCCTGAAAAAGAGAAGATTAAGCATTGTTATAGGGCGTGAGTTAATCAGGAGACACTGGTGTGGTATTGTTTTATATCTATAAATACCATGCTTATTAAAGCTTCTCGAGTGTAGCTTTTCAGCATTAATTGCTATTTAATCAACTTCAAATAAATGAGGAAATCTTGGAGACCAGCTGTCATTGTTGGAGACAGATGAAGAGCCCAGAAAACAAGAGCGGGAGGTGAGCGGGAGGTAGAATTAGGAGGAGAGGCAGCAGACTTAGACAACCAATGGGAGGCAGGTACAGAGGTTGATGAGAGAGAAAGGAATGGATTTCAAGATGGGGTGGGGGGTCTTCTGATGACTCCTCACCTCTAGGTAACATTTCAGATTGAAATATCAGCTTGGAACAAGTATAAAGAGGACAGAGTTACCCACAAAATAAAGTCCTATGGGATGTGAGTCTTGGAGAACTCCAACCAAGGGGACACTACCCCAACCTGTTGGGTGCGAGTTGTGGAGACCAGGGCTTGGAAACTGAGCGCCTCAGCTGTCCCTAGCTGTGTGACATCGTGTAAGTCACTCAGCCTCTTTGACCCTCAGTTTCCTCATTTGTAAATAAATGATGTGCACCCTGCCTCTGGGATGGAAAGCCCTGGGCCCTGGAGTTTAGAGAGCCCCAAGTTTGCTCAAATGCTGTGCTGAAATGTGTGTGCCTAGAAATGTGTGTGTGTGTGTGTGTGTGTGTGTGTGTGTCTTGAACTCGGCTTGGGCACTGAACCTGAGCTTTTTCGCTTAAGGCTAGCACACTACCACTTGAGCCACAGCTCCACTTTTGGCTTTTTTTTGTGGTGGTTAATTGGAGATAAGAGTCTCATGGACTCTCCTACCCCAGCCTGGCTTCAAACCATGATCCTCAGATCTCAGCCTCCTGAGTAGCTGGGAGTAGAGGTGTGAGCTACTGGCACTCCACTTAGAAATTAGTTTTTAGGGGGGAGGGGAGAGGCTGGGAAGGGATGTGAAGGGTAAACAAAAGAGGAGGCTGCAATGCTTGGTAAGAAATGTACGCATTATCCTGCCCATGTAATTGTAACCCCTCTGTACAGTATGTTCACAAATAAAATAAAATTTAAAAAAAAGAAATTAATTTTTAGCACAGGGCTCTGTTCTGGTTTTGCACTGGGCCTGGGCAGCCTGAAGCTGGCTCTAGGGCAGAGCCACCTTGGGGCGTGATAGGGCAAATCCTCTCATGTGGGCATCTAACTCTTTGCCTGGGGTCACTGGCTCAAGTAATGGACCAGCACCTCGGAGTGGTAGCAGGCAGGATAGGGCTCTACCGCCCTGTTGCTCCCTTTCCTGGGAGAAGGGACATAGTATTAGCCCAGCCTGTGGAACAGGGCTTTTCTGGAAGGTTCTTGCTGGCCTGTCCCCAGCTGATCGCCTGGGAGCCAGATCAGGAGGAGGAAGTTACCATGGTGACTGCCCGGCCCAACTTTCAAGACAGCATCCACGTGGGCTTTGTTTCCGGCCTAAAGAAGTTCACCGAGTACTTCACCTCCGCTCTGTGCTTCACCACCCCGGGGGACGGGCCCCGCAGCAGCCCCCAGCTGGTGCGCACCCATGAAGATGGTAGGTGCCCCCACCCTCCCCAGCCGCCCTCCCCAGCCCCCTCTCCCTCCCACCCAGGCCCGCGCAGCTTTGCTGCACAGTGTGGCCTTGCTCTGGCTCTAACTTGCCCTGGGTGGGGGTGGTGGGGGACCCTTTTGGGAAACAGTGCCAGGCCCCGTGGGACACCTAAGCTTCAGTGACATCCTGGACACTTCGCTGAAGGTCAGCTGGCAGGAGCCAGGAGAGAAGAACGGCATCCTCACGGGTAGGCCCCCCGAGGGGCTATTGAATGAGACGGTGGGGGGTGGGGCTGGTGGGGGGGTCAGCCAGGCCTCCAGTGACCCCCACATCTTAGCAGCCACACAGAGGATCCACCGACACCTCCACCCTGCAGCGTATCCCAGCATCTCCGACTCCAGGTCTCAGGTCTTAAGGACCCGCAGGGCTGCCATGACCAGATCCCTCTCCTCTCCTTGCCCACACGCCCCCTTTGGCTTCCCAGGAGGCACATGGACCGCCATTTTCTCCCTAGCTCCTTTACTCCCAGTGGGGATGGACCCAGCTGTCAGGCTCATATTGAGCAGGAAGTAGAGCAAGGATCAAAGGCCCAGCTCATGCCATTATCGTGGACCCCCCCCCCGCAGGGTACCGGATCTCGTGGGAGGAGTACAACCGAACCAACACCCGCGTGACCCACTACCTGCCCAACGTGACCCTGGAGTACCGGGTCACCGGCCTCACCGCGCTCACTACCTACACCATCGAGGTGGCTGCCATGACCTCAAAAGGCCAGGGCCAGGTCTCTGCCTCCACCATCTCCTCTGGGGTGCCTCCGGGTAGGTACCCCTCCAGGCACACTCTTGCTCTCAGTTCTGGTCAAAGGCATTGTCTTGTGGGAAATGATGGCTTTCTCTCCCACCAGGTTCTCCTGTTCCCTTGATTCTGTGGGCCCCGTGGCCCTCCCCCTGAGCAACCGTGATTCCTGTGGCCCCCAGGTCTCCAAAAGGAGGCTGTCCTCTTGGCTTCTGCCTCTCACCACACAAGACTCTTGGCACAACAGTCGAGATGTGGTCTCAATAGCTTACTGCCCAGCTGGCCTCAAAGCACAATCCTCCTATTCTCTACCTCTCAAGTAGCTGAGATTACAGGCATGAGCCACCGCACCCTAGATGAGGAGTTGGACTAGATAACCCTGTGGTTGTATCCAGATCTCTAAGGCTGGCTTGGCTGTCATTCCATCATCCCTGAATCTGTCCATTGAAATGGACTGGAATTCAGTCCATCCCCAGGAACGCTGTGTCAGTAATGCTGACATTTATATAGCTACTCTCCTCATGCTAGAATTGAGAGCTTTATGTACACCAGCTCATTACATCCTTACAACAACCCTGAGGTCAGTGTTGTTGTTATTATCTCCATTTTATTGAGGCACAGGGGAGTAGTTAACTTACCCAAAGATACACAGCCTCTGAAGAGTGGAGTTAGATTCACACTCCACAGTAAAACTCCAGAATGGTTGATCTTCCTGTTCACACCGAGCCTCTAAGCGCCTTGAGGTGCCTCCTTTTCTCTCTCCTCCAGCCAGGACTGGGCATGCAATGGGAGGGCTATAAGGGGGCTGTGTGGATGGAGAGGAAAATGGAACCTATCTGATTTCTCTCCAGCCCAGCTGCGGTTTGTGTGATCTTGCGCCATTGCTCTCACACCCAAATCTGCCCAGGGGAGTTCTGGCTTACATGGCCCTGAAAGGTGCCCTCAGCCCCCAAATCTATCTTAGCCTCCTCGTATGAATCTGGCTCTCTGTAAGACACAGGTTCAAAGCCAATGTTGGCACACGAGGACTTGGCTGAGCCTGTGCTGGGATATCACTGAGCCTCCCCTTTTGTGCCCCCAAAGTCCGGTGCCATGTGGAATCATTCTCACCTGATCTCCCTGCCCTGTTCTCCTTGTCCAGAACTCCCAGGTGCCCCCACCAACCTGGGCATTTCTAACATCGGCCCCCGCTCCGTGACCTTGCAGTTCAGACCTGGCTATGACGGGAAAACCTCCATCTCCCGCTGGCTGGTGGAAGCCCAGGTAAAAACCTTCTGTGGGGGAGAGGGGAGCGCTGGATCCAGACCCTGCCCCCTACTGCTGCCTCAGCGCTGGGCAGACGGGTAACCCTGAATACAAAAGAAAAAGAGTGGGCGTTCAGTGAGTGTGAGCACATACTAGTGCTGCGCCCCGTGGAATGAGGCTACATCCTAGTAAATCCATTGCAAGTTGAAAATAACCTAAGTTAGAACTGCTTTTTTTGGGGGGGTGTGCATGCAGACGTGTGCACATGCACCTGTATGGGGGCTTGAATTCAGGGCCTCACAATCTGGCTTAGCCTTTTTGTTCAAAGCTGGCATTCCATGGCTCAAGCCACACCTCCACATCCTATTTTTAGGCTGATTGGTTGGAAAGTCTCATGGACTTTTCTTCCTGGGCTGGCGATCCTCAGATCTCAGCCTCCTGCATGGCTAAGAATAGTTACCATCAAGTGTTTCTATTGAATACCTGTTAGTTTTACACTAGTATAAAACTTCAAATGTATTTTAAGTCAAACCATGGTAAATTGGGGTCTGTCTATATACCCCAAATGCCTACAGCTCCTTCCCTGTCTCCAGGGCACCTCACCTGTCCATGCACATGAGAAGACCCCTACCAGTCCCCGCCCCCCAGGGTTCAGCAGTGGCTTATTGCTTGAAAACAGTCAGCTGCTGCCCTGAATCTTAATTAACCATGTAGCTCTCAATTCTGCACCCCAGAATTGTCAGGGAGCACTCATAAATTCAACACCTGGGCTGGGAAGGTGGCTCAGTGGTAGAGCACTCGCCTTGCATGCTCGAGGCCCTGGGTTCGATTCCTCAGCACCACATAAACAAAAAGCCAGAAGTGGCGCTGTGGCTCAAGTGGTAGAGCACTAGCTTTGAGCTGAAGAGCTGAGGGACAGCGCCCAGGCCCAGAGTTCAGGCCCACGACCGGACCCAAAATAAATAAATAAATAAATTCAACACCTATGTTCCACACCCAGAATTTCAGATTTAGCCGGTTTGATGGACAGTGGAGTTTGTTGCACCCATAGGTTCCTGGCCCCAACCCCCCCCCAGGGATTTTGATTGGCTATGTCTAACATAGATTCTTATACCCTCCCCCCAGAGATTCTGATTGGCTGGGTCTGACTCAGGTTTCTACCCTGCCCCCCCCCTCAGGGATTCTGATTGGCTGCATCTATCATAGAGCCTGGTCCCAAGCCCAGGGATTCTAATTGGCTGGGTCTAGCATCTGCCCTGACTGGCTGAGTCTGGCACAGGGCCTGGGATTAGATTTAGAAGCAGAATTCCTTGGGGTTTGGTTGTTTTGAGTTTTTTGTTTTTGTTTTTGTTTTATTTTGCCTTTTGGGGGGGCTGGTTGTGGGGCTCAAACTCATGGCCTGGGCGCTGTCCCTGAGCCTCTTTGTACTCAAGGCTAGAACTCTGCCACTTGAGCCATAGCATTACTTCCAGTTTTTTGAGTGGTTAATTGGAGATAAGAATCTCCTGGGGACTTTTTTGCCTAGGCTGGCTTCGAGCCACGATCCTGAGATCTCAGCTTCCTGAGTAGCTAGGATTACAGGTGTGAGCCACTGGTGCCCAGCATTCCTTGGGGGTTTTGATGTAGGAAGGGCTCAGAGTCACACCTGCAATCACCTGTAAGGACACAGAAAGATGGTATCCTTTTGCTGAGCCCTGAGATTTAGATCAAGACCTTCCCTGGTCAGGGCTACCGTCTCCTAAGAGCTTGGGCTGAGAACATCCCACCTGAGCCCTGTAGACTGGACAGATCTAAGGGTCCCCCTTCTCCAGGTGGGCGTGATCGGGGAGGGAGAGGAATGGTTGCTGATCCACCAACTCAGCAATGAGCCAGATGCCCGCTCCATGGAAGTACCCGACCTCAACCCCTTCACCTACTACAGGTAAGACCTCCCCCCCTCCATGCAGTGGGTGGTAGCTGCCCCCTGGGGCAGGGGCAGGGGCAGGGCTGGCCTTGGCAGCCCTCATACCACCCTGTTCATCCCCTCCTAGCTTCCGCATGCGCCAGGTGAACATCGTAGGCACCAGCCCACCCAGTCAGCCTTCCAGAAAGATCCAGACTCTCCAGGCACCCCCAGACATGGCCCCAGCCAATGTGACTTTGCGCACGGCCAGTGAGACCAGCCTGTGGCTTCGCTGGATGGTGAGGCTCCCTGGAGGAAGTGGGGTGGGACATCCCCATATCCTGGCTGCCCCACACCTCAAAGATAGCACACACCCATCAGGCAGCTGCGCTTCTTTCTCTTTACGCATACTTTTTTAAATTTTTCCTTGCTTTCTTCATTACTTCTCTGTTGAAATGCCTAGTAGCAGATTGTGGCCGAAGAATCAAATGTACCACCTGACAGTAAGGGCTAGAAATCGCTATCTGCCAAGTGCCAAGCGGTTTCAATGTGTGAATGTCCCATCCTGTTTGCTTCTCCTAGGAAATTTACAAGACACATTGTCACAGCTAAGGAAACTGAGGCTCAGGGAGGTTAGGCACTCCTCCCCCACCCCACCTCCACCCCCCCACCCCCGCTGCCCCATGAACACACAGCTCGGCACATGTTCAGTCACAGAGCTGCTAAGGTAGAAGAGGCCAGGGAGGGGCCGGCAGGCTCTGGAACCAGTCTCACAGATCAGGATTATGTGTGTTTTCCTGAAAGCCCCCAGGAAGAGGTGGTACAGCCCCACTCCATCCTGGGCATTCCCTCGGGCACAGGGCAGCCTCCCTCCCAGCACCTCCCTCCCCCTGCCTTCTGCAGCCTCTCCCAGAGATGGAATACAATGGGAACCCCGAGTCCGTGGGCTACAAGATCAAGTACAGCCGATCAGATGGCCACGGCAAGACGCTGAGCCACGTGGTCCAGGACCGCGTGGAGCGGGAATACACCATCGAGGACCTGGAGGAGTGGACGGAGTACCGCGTCCAGGTCCAGGCCTTCAACGCCATCGGGAGTGGGCCCTGGAGCCCGATGGTGGTGGGCAGGACCCGGGAGTCAGGTACCGCTCTGTCTGTCTGCCCCCAGAGCCATCCAGGGGCACCGGAGGCTGCGTCCAGTCTCCAAAGACAGTCTGAGCAGCTTGCTCAGCCATGGCGGAACTTCCTGCCACGTTATGGTGTCTCCTAGTATCTGTCCCCCAATTCCTGCCCTTGTTCTCACCATCAGAGACTCTGGAGTAGCCAAGCTGTTCAACTTTGCAAAACTGGCTCCTATTTGTCCTTGCTTTAACCCAATACCAGTGGTTCCTGAGGAATCTGAGATGGAGTTTCGGGGGGGGGGGGCACTCTCAGAACATTCCAGAAACCTTCCTGGGGCCTGGTCATTGTTCACCCATGGACTGTGAACCCAGAAACAGCTCTCATTTATCCACATGTGGCCCAATGCCCTACGGATTTTTCCAGTCACTTTTAAAATGACAGACAGAGGACTGGGTGTGGTAGCTCACCCCTGTCATCCTTACCTCTTAGGAGGCAAAGACAGAAGGCTCACAGTTCAAGGCTGACCTTGACAAAAAAAAAGAGTTAGCAAGATCCTATCTCAAAAGAAGCCAGGCCAGCTAGACACTGGTGTTTCGCACCTGTAATCCTGATGACTCAGGAGGCTGAGATCTGAGGACCACAATTCAAAGCCAGTCTAGGCAGGAAAGTCTATAAGACCCAATTAACCATCAGAAAACCAGAAGTAGAGCTGTGACTCAAAGTGGTAGTGTGCTAGCCTTGAGCAAGAGAGCTCAGGGATAGCACCCAGGCCCTGAGTTCAAGCCCCATAACCAACAAAAACAAACGCCAGGCATTGGATTACATTTCTATAATTCCAGCTATTCTGAAAACAGAAGTAGGAGGTTGAGGTCTAAGGCTAATACGGGCAAAAGTGCAATACCCTACCTGAAACACAAACTTAAAGCAAAAAGGATTGGCAATGTGTCTGAAGTGGTAGAGTGCCTGCCTAGCAAGTACCAGGCCCTGAATTCAACCCCTAGTACCCTCAAAAAGAAAGAAAAAAAATGACAGATGGCCCTCGCTAGTCCCCAGCTCCACCCCCCCTTGCAGTGCTGGCAGGAAATGCTAACTCATCATCTAAAGTTAGGCTACACAGAGAATAATGAGAGAGGCAAAGCATTCCAAAACCCAAAGACATTGTGTAGGAGAATTCGGGGCCCGTCTCTGCCATCTTCTTCCATAGAGCAGGGAACACGGAGCTGATTCCTACCGCATTCCTCTCCCTGCTCCACCTCATTCCCCTACAGGGTGGACTTGGGCTCCTCAGATCCTTCTCTCCCCACCCCTGTCTCCCACAGTCCCATCCTCTGGCCCCACCAACGTGTCTGCACTGGCTACCACGTCCAGCAGCATGCTGGTGCGTTGGAATGAGATCCCCGAGGCCGACCGCAATGGGCTCGTGCTGGGCTACAAGGTGGGTCTCAGCATCAGAGGTGGGGGGTGGGCTCCCTGGCCTCGTCACCTGCTGGGTCTCTGCCTCCTACAGAAGACATGGGGGAATCCGCCGGCTTCCTGCCCACCAACCACGTAGCAAATAACTCCATCCCCAAAACCTCTTTTATGGTGGCTCACACCTATAATCCTAGCTACTCAGGAGGCTGAGATCTGAGCATCGTGATTCAAAACCAGCCCAGGCAGAAAAGCCCGTGAGACCCTTATCTCCAATTAACCACCAGAAAACTGGAAGTGCCACTGTGGCTCAAAGTGGTAGAGCGCTAGCCTTGAGCAGAAATGCTCAGGGACAGCACCCAGGCCCTGAGCTCCAGCCCACAACCAAAAAGAAAAAGCCTCCTTCAAGGATAGGGAGATGATGTGGGGTACTAGTGGCTCATGCCTGTAATCCTAGCTATTCAGGAGGCTGAGACTGTGAGGATTGTGGTTGGAAGCCAGCGTGAATAGGAAAGTCTGTTATCTCCAATTAACCAGCAAAATGCTGGATGTGGAGCTGTGAGCCAAGTGGTAGGGTGCCAGCCTTGTGTGAAAAAGCTGAGGAATGGCATCCAGCCCTGAGTTCAAGTATTTTATGCCTAGTACTGGCACGATAAAAATAAAAAAGGAGAGAGAGGCCCCAAAGTCAGGTCAGGGTCCTTGCTGGACCCTGCAGGAGTCCATGCTGGGTGGCCCCGTAGTCCTAATGGGTCCTGTTTTCATTCCCAGTATTTTCTAGAATTCATCTTAAAGACATGGCTAGCCACACGTCCAGCCCTGGCTTAGAACTGGGCTGCTGTCCTAGGCTCTGCCACCATCAGCTCTGGGACTTTGAACAAGTGTTGTTCTCTTCCCCCACCTGCCTTCCACCTGAATGTGCCCTAAGGGCACTTCCGGTTCCCTAGCTAAGTCTACCTTTGTGTTCCACGCCTGCCCGCCATGATCACTAGCTTTGCATTACCCCATGTCCCCTTGGATACCAGTGAGCCCAAGTCTGCCTACTCCACACACCCCCATTCCAGTCTTGAATGAGACTCAGGACAGGTGCTAGCTGGGGAAGGGTGGGGGAGGGGACCCAGGGCTGAGGCTCTCCCCTGTGCTGGGCCTGGCAGGTGGTGTATAAGGAGAAGGATTCAGATGCCAAACCCAAGTACTGGCTGGTGGAAGGCAACTCGTCTCGCAGTGCCCAGCTCACGGGCTTGGGCAAGTATGTGCTCTACGAGGTCCGTGTGCTGGCCTTCACGCGCATCGGAGACGGCAGCCCCAGCCACCCTCCCGTCCTGGAGCGCACGCTGGATGATGGTAAGTCCAAATGCCGGCAAGGCCAGGGAAGACAGGAGGGGCCTGCCCCTCGACCTGCTTTGCCTTTCGTCCCGCCTGGCAGCTCCCTCTGGCATCATAACCTGCCTGATCCTCCTGTGGTCCCTCAGAAATCCCATCCCCTGGACAAGGAGATGTTATTAGAGATAATAGTCTGGTGCTGGCTTATTGAAAAAGAACAAAGTTGGTACCAGTGGATCAGGCCTGTGATCCTAGCAACTCAAAAGGCTGAGATCTGAGGATCGAGGTTCAAAGACAGCCTGGATAAGAAAGCCTGTCAGACTATTATCTCTAATCTAGTCTGTGTGAGCTGGGTGCTGGTGGCTCATGCCTGTAATCCCAGACAAGGCTGAGGATTGTGGTTCGAGGCAACCCGGGCAGGAAAGTCTATGAAATTCTCATCTCCAATTAACCACCAGAAAACCAGAAGTGGAGCTATGGCTCAATGGGGTAATGCACTAGCTTTGCGCGAAAAAGCTCAGAGACAACACCCAGGCCCTGAGTTCAAGCCCCATGACCCACAACAACCACAAAACCATCTGTGTGTTCCTCATTCCATCTCTTGGTGCCCCAGTAGGTTGAGTGAATGACCCAGGGACTTTTCACCAGTTTCTACTTGGTGCTCACCAGAGACAGGTTCACGGTGGGTAAATTCTGGATTATTGGACATGAGCCTCCTGGTCCTGTGTGCACAAGACCAGCACAGCTGAGTTCCACCTTTACCATTACAGCAAGACTCCCAGACACAAGCTGACCTACAGGCCTAGTGTCCCTCCTTCACCCCACATGCCATTCCGCCTCCTGCCCAGCACAAACATTTATGAGTCCAGATAGAAATGCAGAAGGAAGGCCAAATACCACATGTCTATATATTCTAAAGCTATAAATCAAGTTAATGAAGTGTTAAATTAAATATGTTCGAGCCTCCTGCTGTATAATGACCTAGAAGGCCACGTTTGCATTTGCAAATCTCAGACTCCTTGGGGCTCTCTGCTGGAATGCGTATCTCAGGATGAGCTCCCACCCACACCAGAACTGACCACCCCCCCACCACCGCCTCTTCTTCTGCTTCCCATCCACTCTTTCCATCCACACCATTCAGCATCTGTCCACACCCCTGAGGGCTATCTCTGGTCCCGGGGCACACAGCTTACCCTTGGAGATATAGGGAGATCTGAGAAATAACGGGCTCATCCAGACTCTGGAAGGATGGCTGGGGCTGTCTGGGAATGGGCCTCCCAGGACCCTAGAAGTACAGAGTGAACTCTGGAAAAGAGGGGTCATGCAGGTTCTGAGTAGGTACTTCCATTACCTGGCACCATCTTACCCATGTGGTGGGAAGCACAGACCAGGTGAGGGATGCATCTCAGTGGGAGAACACTGATCCAGCAAGGGTAAAAGCCTGGGTGCCATCCCCAGCCCTGCAACAAATACAACGATTTCTAAAAACAATGTAGTTCATGCCTCTCATCTTGGCTACTCCAAAGGTTGAGACCTTTTTGAGTAGCCAAGATGATAGGCACTGAGTTCAAGCCGCTCAATAAAGCCCAGACCCACAGCTAAGTTCTAAGCCTGGAGCCTATGGTAGAGGGGTAGGGGGAGATAATTCTGAGAGTAGATAACTCACTGGTTGTCATTTTTTCCTGTCGCTGCTCCTAACTCAGCACCAGACGCAGCACACCACTCCACAAACACCTTCTGAGCTGAGTGGCCCCGCCTCCTCCACTCCACAGAGCTGAGGCTTGAGGCTGAGCAGTGCCCCTACCCCCCCCCCATCATCCCCTGCCCTCTGTCCCCTCCAGTTCCAGGCCCCCCCATGGGCATCCTGTTCCCAGAGGTGAGGACCACATCTGTGCGGCTCATCTGGCAGCCCCCTACAGCCCCTAACGGCATCATCTTGGGTAAGTCTGAGCCCTTTTCTGGGTCTCAGGAAGGAGGAAGTAGCACCGAACTTTGCAATTGAGATGGGGTATACCCCCGGGAGGTGTCTCCTTAACGATGAGATCTGAGTCCTATTTCTCCTGCTGGAGGTTCCAGCCTGTAACATTATCTGCAGCAGGGCAAAGTCAAGGTGCAGATCTCTTAAGCACCATTGGCTGACTCTGTGCCTCCCAAGTATCTCCAGCCAGCAGGCCATCTGGTAGACCCAACAGCTATTCCATAGTGGGACCAAAAGAGGGCGCATGACACAGGGAGAAGGCTGCGAATCAGAAGGGTGATTAGCTTTACGTTTGAATTCCCCCAAGATATACATCCAAGCTGAAGGTAGCCACTATGTGAACTTGAACAAGCCTGCTTCCTGCCCCAGCATCAGCCCCTCATCTTTGAAACAGTGGCTTAGCCGGGCATGTTGGCACCCACTTGTAAGCCCAGCTTACTGAGCGGCTGAAGCAGAAAGCTCACTTATACCCAGGTGTTTTGAAGACAATTGTGAGCAACGTAAAAACACCATGTCTCAAAAGTTAAAAATAGCCAGATGCTGGTGGCTCAGACCTATAATTCTAGCTACTCAGCAGGCTGAGATCTGAGGATCTCAGTTCAATAATATATAATATTATAGAGAATAATGATATCATAGAGAACACAGGCACATGTACACAGGAAGGGTAGCCCCTGTTCTAGAGCTCTGAGTTCTGCTCTCCTATCCTGTCTGTCCTGAAGGAATATCACACACCCAAAAGACAGAGAGACAGGGACGCTAGTAGCTTTAGACTAGAAAGCCCTAGGCAGGATTTCCAGCTCAGCCACTTGCTGGTGGGCTCTGCTGGTCTCTGCCTGCCTCAGTCTCCTCACTGGCCTGACATGGGGGGGTTGCAGATGCTGTGTGTTGAGCCCCCATACGCACCCCTCACAGTCCACCTTCCCCAAGTGCATCTAAGAACAGAAGTGTGACCATCCATGGCTGCCCTTCCCCCTCCTTCCTCCCAGCTTACCAGATCACGCACCGACTCAACGCCACCACGGCCAACACCGCCGCTGTGGAAGTGCTGGCACCCAGCGCCCGCCAGTACACGGCCACCAGCCTCAAGCCAGAATCCGTCTACCTCTTCCGCATCACGGCCCAGACCCGCAAAGGCTGGGGGGAGGCTGCCGAGGCCCTGGTGGTGACCACCGAGAAGAGAGGTGACTTCCTGTGGGACCCAGGGAGGCCTAGAAGCAAGCGAGGGCCCCTCCCTGCCAACACGGTGCTCTGTGCCTCTCCTAGCTGGCTGTTGAGAGCAGTTGGTTAGGAATCCATCGCTCTGATCTGGTCTGGAATGAAAGGGGGCTCTACTTTCTCGAGCTGAGGTCAGTGAGAGGTGTAGTCGACTTCCAGAGTTAAGCTGGGGTTCTCTACCTCAGGACCCAACTTGGCTCTGGTTTCTTCCATAGAAAGGTGGTGAATGAGCCAGCCACCGGTGGCTCCTACCTGTAATCCAGCTACTCAGGAGGCTGAGATCAGAGGATTGTGGTTCAAAGCCAGCCCGGGCAGGAAAATCCATGAGACTCTTTATCTCCAATGAACCACCAGAAAACCAAAAGTAGAGCTGTGGCTCCAAGTGGTAGAGTGCTAGCCTTAAATGAAAGAGCATGGGGACAGCATTTGGGCCTCTCAGTTCAAGCCCCACAACTGACCAAAAAAAAAAAAAAAAGAATGAGCACCTCTTCCCTCTCCCTCCCAACCCAGGGCCTTGTCCAGGGCCTTGGTTGCCAGTTCTGGGCTTCACCCTGGAGTTCTGGCATATTCTGCCCTACTGCCCCTGAGCTGGCACCTAGGGTGCCCAGACCTGAGTCCCCAGTGGTGGATATGAAAGGAATTGGTTGGGAAAAGTTCCCGAGAAGAACCAGAAACTACTGGTTCTTTGCCCCCTAGAGGATGCTGGGTAATGTCTTAGGGGAAGGAGCTCCTGGTACTGAGTTAATGGAGACCAGAAAAGCTGCCCCAGAACTCCCAACCCACCCCCTTAGAATCAATTGATCCAAGCTCCTGGAGTACAGGAGCCAAGGGGCCGGCCTGTTGGGCTGAGGGTAGATCGCTGACCAGAAGACACGGGTACAGGCTGTTGGCAGAGCCTAGACAAGGGCTGTATGCGTAGAAGTGGGGTAGGGAAGGTTGGGTACCCTGGGCACCCTCTCCCCCACCCCTTTGGGAAAGTCCGGCCCTGTCTCCACCCGACTCACCTGCCACCCTCCCCACACTGCCTCCCAGACCGCCCCCAGCCCCCCAGCAAGCCCGTGGCACGTCAGGAGAACGTGAAGGCCCGCAGCGTGCTTCTGTCCTGGGAGCCAGGCAGCGATGGGCTGTCCCCCGTGCGGTACTACACCGTCCAGACCAGAGAGCTGCCCGGGGGCAAGTGGGCGCTCCACTCGGCCTCTGTGAACCACAACGCCTCCACCTTCATCGTGGACAGGTGAGCTTCTCCACCCCCTATAGCGGTCCCTGGGTGAGGGTCCAGAGGCTTCAGCACGACCCCCAAATCCTGCTCTGCTTCCCCACACGGGAGGCCTCTCACCCACTCCCCTCCTCCAGCTCCACCCCAGTCTCCCTCTCTCCCTCCCCCACCTCCCTGGGAGCGCCACTGGGGCCAGCTCCTAATTATTCCTGGAGTCTGGCTGTCCCCCTTTAGTGAAGAGCTCCCCGTCCTTCATTAAGGATTCTCCCCAGCCAGCCAGCATCTTCTTTAATCGGGGTATGCAGCTTCTCTGAAATCCTGCCTTCAATTTAATCCCTGCTGGTGGCATTTTATACATTTTATATATATATATATATATATATATATATATTCCAGTTGACGTGAGCAGGTAGTTTTGAGTGATCCTTTCCTCCCTCCCCTCCCCCTCCGCCACCCTGGTGAATCAAGAAGGAAGACATTTGCTAAGAGGGGAGGGAGACCCTTTGGGTTCTCCCCTGGGAGCTCCCCCTTCCTCCCTTCCCCCCCCAATTCCCTAGAGGCTGGAGAGGCAGCTCACCTTGCTCCAGGGGAGGGTCATGGAGTTGTTGGAAGAGACAGGTGCTCTCGTGGCTGCTGGACTCCTGGGGACCTATGGCTTATTTTTACGAGAAGCAGGCACTGTTCAGGGGTTTGAACTCAGAGCCTTGCATGCTTACTTCGCTTTTTTGGTGTGGTTTTGTTTTGCTCAAGGCAGGCACTCTACCGCTTGAGCCTCAACTCCCCTTCCAGCTTTTCTGCTGGTTAATTGGAGATGAGACTCTTTCCTACCCAGCATGGCTTCAAACTGTGATCCTCAGATCTCAGCCTCCTGAGTAGCCAGCACTGCCCGCCCCCCCCACCACTTACTTGAGAACAGCGCCACCAACTGGGGAACCACATCACCTTCACCACAGAGGCCTGTGATGAGGACATTACATATTGAGACTTAATGGGCCCCTTTGTCATTGACCCCCTGCTACTTCCCTCCACAGGCTTAAGCCCTTCACATCCTACAAGTTCCGCCTGAAGGCCACCAATGACATCGGGGACAGCGAGTTCAGCGAGGAATCCGAGTCGCTGACCACCCTGCAGGCCGGTCAGTACTCTCTCACACTCAAGTCTCCTGCTCGTGGTCCCTGGCTGCTTCCTGGACACCTGGTGTCCTGGGACCTTGAACAGGAATGGACATCGCCCTCTAGGGCACCGTTCCCGAGAGATTTGGGCCCATGGGGCCTTTGCCCAGGGGCTCGGGTGCCCCAGATCTAGCCTGGCATTCGAGTGCAGCTTTTCTCTGTGTCACTCCAAATGCCAGGGAATGAGAGGGGGCAGCCCCCACAGAGCAGCCGAACAAGGCCTGCGGCTCTGAGGGACAGAGGGAGGGACTCGGGGACCCTCGGGTCTCTGTTCCACCCTGGCCCTCTGCTCTGCAGAAGGTGGGTTGGGGTGAGTTCCGTGGGACCTGCTGTCAGTGTGGTGTCTGAAGAATCAGGGACGGTGGGGGAGGGGGAGGGAACTCCTGGGTGGGGAGGAAGCTCCAGCGTTCAAGCCCCTCCCTGGCCTGCCTCTCTCTGCAGCCCCTGATGAAGCACCCACCATCCTCTCCGTGACCCCTCATACCACCACCTCTGTGCTAATCCGATGGCAGGTAAGCTGAAAAGCTTCTTACTGGGACCAGAGAACCCCGGCAGGGCCGCCTAGATCCAGAGTCTCCACTGCAAAGCACAAGGGAGGGCATGGGAAATCCTGGGGTGTGTTTGGCGGTAGAATATTCTAGAATCAGGTAAACACACACACCTGTACCACATCCCCATACGAACACCAGGCAGCTGTCAGCACCCCTGCCGCCCACGAGCACAGACTCAGGCAGGGTCTCAGATGGTCCCACGTTTCCCAGCTCATGTGTGATTGGCGGTGCCAGGTTTAGCACCGGTGTCAGGTCTACTGAACCCTTGGGACCACTGAGTCCAGACCCAGCCGTGTGTACAGGATTTCCTCATAGAGACCTGTGCCCATCACCAGGAGTGGGAACCCATTGACTGGCAGAACCTCTTCCCTCTCTTTGGCTAATGGATACTTCCGCTTCCTGTGCTGTTGGGACCTAGGGACAGGACACTGCCCTTGTGCCCTCTGAGGCCTGACCTTGAACTCAGCGGGGCACCCACCAGGGCCCCAGAGCAGCCAGAGTCCCTGATTCTCAGGATCGGGGGAAGGGGGGGGCACACGGGACCCAGCCCCTGCCCAGTGCCGCTGAGGCCCAGGCTGTCTGGGGAGACACCCCCTAAATAACTAGAACTGACCTGCTGTAGCCACACACACAGTCTGCTCCAGCAGACTAAGAGGACACTATACCCAAGGAAGCAATTAAGGAGCTAATAAAAGCCAGAACAGCTTCAGCAGGGTTTTTTTTTTAAGACGTATCATAAAAGTACTTCCCACCTTTTCCTGAAGTCTGTTCTCCCCCTCAGCTGTGGACGAGATCAGAAAGCAAAGGAGAGGAGGAAGTCAGGGTCACACACACACACACACATACACACACACACACACACACACACACACACACACCCTCCTATGTGCTTTCTAGGTGGGAGAGGACTGGGTTCATGGGATCCAGGAAATGTGTCCAGAGTTAGGTTCCTAGGACTCAGTTCTGCTGTGTGACTACAGCAAATACCTGAGCCTCTCTGAGCCTGTTGCCTGCTCTGGTGAACAGGGATTGCAGGGTGATTCCTACCCATCAGGAGCTTGATTGGAAGTGCTTTGTGAACTAAAAGTAATCCCTGCTATCCTGATTTGGACACAGTCTCACTCCGGGGCCATAGGAGGCCTGGTGGAGAGAGAGGGTGCATTGGGGTGGGCAGTGGTCAGGGCCCCATGTTCCACCTCCTTCCCTACAGCCGCCAGCTGAGGATAAGATCAACGGCATCCTCCTGGGCTTCCGAATCCGGTACCGGGAGCTGCAGTTGGAAGGGCTGAGGGGCTTCACTCTTCGAGGCATCAACAACCCTGGAGCCAAGTGGGCGGAGCTCACCCGTGAGTGACACTGGGGGGGGGACTGGAGAGGATGGGCCTGGGCACAGAGTGGGCGGGGCTTACCTATGAATGACACTCTGAAGGACTGAGGAGAGTGGGCCTAGGTACCAAGTGGGCGGAGCTCACCCGTGAGTGACAATGAAGTTGAGGCAGGCGTGCTCATCTCCCTGCTCTGAAGCTCCCAGGTTCCTGGGATCCTAACCAGTGGCTCTGCCTTCCTCCCTCCCTTGCGTGTGTCTTGCGCCCCCCACCCCCACCCCATCCCATCCCATTTGCTCACTTGCCAAGCATTCACTCAGCACCTTCGGCCTGCACTGGGGTGCACAGTGCTCAGGAGCACAGGCCCCTCCCTTCTTGAGCTTGTACACCAGAGGAGCCAGGTGTTTGAGACACACACCGGAGCAGGTATCTAGGGCTGGTAGTGTGGCATCCCCAGGAATGTCAGAAACACATGCACACCCCTTGGCCTTGGCACTAACCCTGACGAATGGCACCAGGTCAGCCAGGCGAAGGCACAAGGCTGGTTCCACGGGGAGGAAGCAGAGGTACCAGGGCAGAACTGGGCACTAGTGGTTTCAGGCCTGTCAGGTTTCTGGCTAGTCAGGACACTGAGATCTGAGGATTGAGATTCAAAGACAACCAGGAAGGACAAATCCAAGGTGACTCTCATCTCCAATTAACCAACACAAAGCCAGATATGTGGATATGTGGCTCAAATGATAAGAGCACCAATCTTAAATTTAAAAAGCTAAGGGAGCTGGGCGCCAGTGGCTCACACCTGTAATTTCAGCTACTCAGGAGGCTGAGATCTGAGGATCACGGTTTAAAACCAGCCTGGGGAAGGAAAATCCATGAGACTCTTCTCTCCAATTAACCACCAGAAGAAAAAAAAAAAACAAAACAAAACTGGAAGTGGCGCTGTGGCTCAAAGTGATAGAGTACTAGCCTTGAGCAAAGGTGCTCAGGGACAGGCCAAGTCCTTACATTCAAGTACTTTCTTCAAGCCATTAGAGTTGTCTTGCAGGGAGTGTTAGCAGATCACCAAGTGATGAAATAGAGCAAAGGAATGCTAGAAGAAAATCACAGAGGCACCTGATCCAAGTTCTTTTCCCACCTCTTACTTAATTAATTCTTCTTGCAGGCCAATATGTCTGTGCGCTCGTGATTTTATCTCGCCTGTGTGTAATATAGTCACATTTCCCTGTAGTAAAATTACTTCTAGTTCATCGGAAGAAATTGATGATGCCACTATTTCCCAGTGCTTTGCCAAGAACTCCACACTGAAACAAGGGACCATCCCCAGAGCTGTGCCCTGGGTTGTGAGGCTCTGAGGGACTCCCCCACGCATGACCCTGAGCCAGTGCACACCTGGGAGGGGCAGCAGGGTCCTGACAAGCCCCACCCCCATCCCCGCCTCCCCTCCCCACCATACCTCATCACCAGGAACTGGAAACTTTCTCTCTGCCTGCCCCTCCTCCCCCTGCTGCATTGCTCCGTCCTGCCCTGGTGGGGTTCCTCGTGGGAGGGACACGTGCACTAACCTCTATCTGCTGTCTCCTTCTGGCCCCGGCCTCCTCCACCCCTTAGCCTTGTACTCCATGCGGAACCTGACCCGGCCCAGCCTCACGCAGTACGAGCTGGACAGTAAGTCTCATTGCATGGCAGCCCAGCCTGGCCAGGCCTCCTTGGGATAGGGAGGGGGTCTTCTAGAACCCCTGGCCCCAGGCCGAGGCCTGGGCCCACCCATGGTGCTTGGCCACCAGGACTGCCCAGGGGGCTGATGCCAGCGGCAGTCTCCCCGAGTCCACTCTGTGGGTGCAGGATGGAGGAGGACATCAAACAGCCTTGTGTGCGTGGGGAGGAAGGGAGGGCAGGTGGGTGTTGGGAGCTCAGGACACTGCAGGACAGGTAGGGGCGTGTCCACATCACTATGACCCGGATCGTTGTATCCAAGGCATGTGAGGCCCAGCTGTGTTTCTTGTTTCTTTTTTTGGCAGCTGTAGGGCTTGAACTCTGGGCCTGAGCGCTGTGAGCTCTTCAGCTCAAGGCGAGCGCTCTACCACTTGAGCCACAGCATCACTTCCGGTTTTCTGGTGGTTCCTTGGAGATAAGAGTCTCGTGGACTTTCCTGCCCAGGCTGGCTTTGAACTATGAGCCTGCGGAGTAGCTAGGATGACAGGCGTGAGCCATGGGCACCCGGGCTCCAGCTGTGTTTCCCATCCTACAGGGAGCATTTGTAGCTCTGTGTTCCTCACCCTGCCCCCGCCTGCCTCACTGAACCCTCACTCTGGTTCTAAAACACCAGTGGGCTTCCTCCGGCTGCTCAGAACTGCACGGGGGACCCCTGAGCAACAGAAAGCCCACATCTTTAAAATCTAACCCACATTCCTCTCCCCTCCTCAGCCATGCCTGCCCAAGACAACCCTGGGAAGGGGATTGGGGAAGGCGGGGGGGGGGGAAGAGCGCCAAAATGGGGTCCCCCACCACCCTGAGCAGGACGGCATCTCCCACCCCGGCTGATGCTGCCTCGACTTCTCTCCGCCAGGCGTCCTCCTTCAGTCACCCCAAACTTGGTGAAAACATGGGGTGCCTTACCTCAGAATTCACATCTGTTCAGTCCCTCCCCAGGGCTGAGCCGCACTGTGGCTGGGAACTGAAGGGCGCAGCTCATGGTAAAGCTTCTGCTTGGCATTTGAGAAGCCCAGGATTCCATCTCCAGCAGCAAGACACAAGTTGGGGGTGGGGGTGGGGGTGGTGGGGCGGTAGTACTGGGCGCGCCAGGCACTGATGACTATAATCCTAGCTTCTCAGAAAGCTGAGATCTGAGGGTCATAGATCCAAGCCAGACTGGGCAGAAAATGTCCATGAGACTCTTATTTCCAATTTTAACCACCAAAAAGCCAGAAGTGAGGTATGACTCAAGTGGTAGAGCTACCAGCCTTGAGTAGAAAAAAAAAATCAAGTGAGAAGTTGAGGTCCCGAGTTCAAGCCCCAGTACTGGCATGCACGCGTGTGTGTACACACACACACACACAATACTGGGACGGGGCCACGGGCGGGACACCACTGGGGTTGCTTGAGTCAGCCATTGCAGGGAGGACCTGAACCCCCGGCCCAGGGTGACCAGAACTGAGTATCCAATGAGCAATACGTCATTGTCACCCTAGACCAAGCGGGCACCAGTGTCACCTCCATCCATCCCGGCTGGCTTCCCCAGGCGCCACCTCTCACTCTCTCCTGCCCTTCAAGCAGGTTCTAGAATTGCCCGGATGCCTTTCCCTTCCCCCACAGCCTCTACCCTGCAGCGATGGCTCCTTGCAGCCCAGCTGTGACCTCTGCCTCCTTCTCTCCCCACCCCCAGACCTGAACAAGCACAGACGATATGAAGTCCGCATGAGTGTGTACAACGCAGTGGGCGAGGGACCCCTGAGCCCCCCGCAGGAGGTCTTTGTCGGGGAAGCAGGTGAGCTGGGCCTGCCTTGTCCAGCCAGGGGAGGCTCAGGATCCAAGGTCCCCTCCCTCCCCCGCCTTCCCTTCCCTTTCCCTGAATCCATTCACTCATCATCCTTTATGTCCCCCAGTGCCCACAGCGGCACCCCAAAACGTGGCCGTCCATGGTGCCACGGCCACACAGCTGGACGTGACGTGGGAGCCACCCCCGCTGGACAGTCAGAATGGAGACATCCAGGGCTACAAGGTACGAGGGTCTGGCAGAGCATGTGGGTCTGAAGGAGGGCAGGGGGAGCTGGGTGGTGGTAAGAGGGGCCCAGGCCCTTCCTCCCCAGCACCTCAGGTTCTGTGTACACCTGCCACCTTGACTGTGGGCACCAGGTGACAGAGTTACGTTGCGGCTGGAGCAAAATGACTGTCACCATCTCTAGCATCATCTGGGCAGCCTGAGCTCAGGCACAGGACTCTTATGTCATCTGCGAGCCGACGCCCCGCCCCTCACCTGTGCTCTAAGGAGTTACAGATTGCAATGCCGGTGCTAATGAGATGGGCCTGGTTTTCTGAAATCTCTGCTGAGAAGTGGTTTCTGGATTTTTGGATATGTGGCGATGGGGTGCGGTCTGTGCCGGACATTCACAGGGTGCTCGGAAATTCCTGCACCCTCTGAAAAGCCCCAGGAGCTGGATGCCCACTTTACATTCACTTTAGGTCTCCCAGTGAGACCACAGAATGGCGGGCAGTGGAGCACTAGAACAAAGTTCTCTGGCTGGGTGCTGGTGGCTCACATCCATAATCCTAAGTACTCAGGAGGCTGAGATCAGAGGATCACAGTTCAAAGCCAGCCCAGACAAGAAGGTCTGTGAGACTCTTACCTCTACTTAGCCATCAAAAAGCCAGACATGTAACTGTGGCTCCACTGATAGAGTACTAGCCTTGAGAAGAAAAGCTCAGGAACAGCATCCAGGCCCTGAATTCAAGCCCCAGGACTGACACCCAAAAAAAAATGGTTCTCTGGCTTCCCTCTATGGGTAGAGTAGAAGCTAAGCACACTGCCCCCCAAATGGTTTACAAAAGGAGGAAGAAAGGATGTATCTCCCTGGCTGGACCTTCCTCCCAACCCAGTGATCAGGAGATTCTGATTCCTAGCAACTGGCTTCTATTCCAGAAAAGAACCCTTGGGCATTGGCCCTGGGTGGTTTAGGGTAAGAGTTATAGGGTCCCACAGGTTTGCCTGGCCTTATTCCATGGAAGGAAATTGAGTCTCAGCCAATGGGAAATGCTTGCTCTATTAAAACAGGTAGCCCTTCCAAACACAAGTAGGCACAGTTGAGCACACCTGTAATCCCAGCTACTCGGGTGGTAGAGAGGGAGAATCACGGTCTAAAGCTCCCGCCCCTCACCTCCTCCCCCCACAAAGGCAGCCTCCAGGTAAAGCAGAATCCAGTACAGAAGCCTCTTCCTTCCACGGTGAAGCAGGAGGGAGAAGGCAGGCATCTTGCCAAAGAAGCAAAGAAGATGGATGGCACCCTTGAGGTTCTGCCCAGGAGCGCCAGCTGGGAAAACTAAATATTGCACACTAGCATATGTCTCCCGAGGGAAGAGGGCTGGCACCAGGGAGCCGGCAACAGTTTGGCAGCCCCCGGACTGTCGAGGTTTGGAAGTGGCGAGTTCACATCCAGATCCAGGAAGTGTGTGGGTTGCACAGGCACCGCGTAGAGCCCAGCAGATGCCAGGGGGTTCCGGAAACAATCCACTCTACCTGGCTGTGAGGGGGGGCAGGGCGGGCCTCACAGACCCGTGCACACCCGTGCGATTCCCACCCGCGCTCATCCACCCGGGAGCGTGGCTAGCCCAGGCTTGCCTCTGGGTGAGGCTGAGCTGCCGAGTGCCCAGACAGGCACACACACGCCGGCCATAGAGCTCCCAGCTCAGGCAGTCAATGGTGCGTGTTTGTTTGTTGCTTGAGCAGTTACTTTGTGCCTATGTGCTGGGAAGGAAGCCATAAGAGAAGAGACTATGCGGGCTTGAGGTTTAGGGGCAGGAGATCTAGACCCAAGGGTTGCTCCAAAGGGCTTCATAGAAGATGATGTGTGTGCAAACATCTAAAGGAATACAAAGCTGGTGTCACAAGTCTCCATATGCAAAGGTCCTGGGGTAGTCTGGAATGCCTGTACGTCCCAGGAGTGGAGGGGAAGGGGGAGCACAATGGGAAAAGTAGTATGTGGGCGGGGCATTTGGAGGGCTTTGAATCCAGAGGAGATGTCACCCAGGAAGGGATTGGGCAAGGCAAACCCAGGGGGCTTGAACTTCTAGCGGTCACTCGGGAGCTTAGGCTGCAATAACAAACTTCTTAAGACACCTTGGTGGCACAGCCAGGGGCGTGGCAGAGGGAGAGCTGGTAGAATGGGCCCTGCAGTGGTGAGGGAGAGAAGGAGGGAGGCAGGGAGAGTGGGAAGAGGCCAGCTTCAAGGCCAGGGAGCTGCCCAGGCCTAGGGCAGGAAGTGGGGCAGGTAAGACCTAGACTTGGCTCTCCTGATGCTCTCTGCTGGTCTTCGGAGGGGGACAATCTGAGCTCAGGAGCAAAGCCAACCAGTGAGCCATGAGCCAGGGGGGCCCAGGGGCGGGCTTCAGGGGAGATGGGAGAATTATATCACCAGCTTCTATTGCGAGACAGAGCAACTGTGATCTGGGGAGCAATTATCAAATGGGGTGCGAAAAGAAAATTATACCCAGTCTGCTTCTGCCATCTCCAATGGCCTTGACATGCTAGAAGCAGGGTGAAGATGCAACGTAACAAAACGAATAAGCTTGGGCCCCATCCAGTCCGCCACCTTTTTCATTTCCTTTTTTTGTTTGTTGGTCTGCTTTTAGTTTTGTTTGTTTGTTATTGTTGGGGTTTTTGGAGACAGGATTCCACCTTGTGGCCCTTGCTAGCCTAGAACTCATGATGGCCCTGCTTTCTGCCTCCTGGATGCTAGGGTTACAGTTTTGTACAAAAGTGCTATTGTAACAGTCCTGCGTGTTTGTGTATGAACTGCTGTGGCTCCTCTTACACATGAGGACAAAGTTGAGTCATGGGCGCATGCTGAGAGGTCTGCACAGCCAGTCCTTTCCAGAACGTGCATAGCAGAGTTCATGGAGCAACAGGAGCTCAGGGACTTGGGGACTGGGTCCAAGAGAGAGCCGGGCAAGGTAGAGAGTGCTGATGTGGCTGTGGAGGAGCTCTGCTTTCATGAGAAGTAGAGCAGCCCAGCGCATTGCTGGCTCACACCTGGAATCCGAGCTACTCACAACGCTAAGATCTGAGGATCACGGTTCAAAGCCAGACCTGGCAGGAAAGTCTATGATACGCTCATCTCTAGTTAACCTTCCCCCCCACACACACACATACAGAAGTGGAGCTGTGGCTCAAGTGGTAGAGGACCAGCCTTGAGCAAAAGCACTCAGAGACTGTGCCCAGGTCCTGAGTTCAAACCCAGGACCAATACACACACATACACACTCACACTAAAGAGATAACAAGGGACACAGATAAACTAGGACTCATATCTGCTGCATGTGGGAATTGAAAACAGACTGGAAGGCTCCTCCAAAAATTAAAAATGGAACTGCATGCATGTGATCCAGCAATCTCCTGTCGAGGAATTTGTCCAAAAGAATTGAAATCAAGATCTTGACGACATGTGTGCTTCTATGTTCACTGCAACATGACTCATAGCAGCCAAGATACGGAAACACCCGGATGCTCGCCCATAGTTAAGTGGATAAAGAAAATGGTGGTGTGTATGTTTGTACACAATACAATATTATTTGGCCGTACGAAAGGAAACTACCATCTGCAATATAAATCTCAAGGACATTCCAATAATAAAAGAATCCAGGCACACAAAGACAAAGGCTAGATGATCTTACACAATGAGTCTAAAAGAGTCGATTTCAACAGGGCAGGAAAAATGAAATAAAAGAATTAAACTTGGAAGCAGAGAGCAGAAGAGTGCTTGCCAGGGACTGGAAGAAATGGAGAGCTGCTGGCAGAAGTCCTGGGGATAGAATAGACAGTGTGAAGACTGTAAGGAGTACTGTAGCTGGGCACTGGTGGCTCATGCATGTAAACCTAGCTACTCAGTAGGCTAAGATCTGAGGATCAAGGCTCAAAACCAGCCTTTGCAGACAAAACCAGTAAACTCTTTTTTTTTTGCCAGGGCTGGGGCTTGAACTCAAGGCCTAGGCACTATCCCTAAGCTTCTTTTGCTCAAAGCTAACACTCTACAACGTGAGCCACAGAGCCACTTCCAGCTTTTTCTGTGTATGTGGTACTGAGGAGTTGAACCCAGGGCTTCATGCATGCTAGGCAAGCATTCTACCACTAAGTCACATTTCCAGCCACCATTAAACTCTTATCTTCAGTTGAGCAGCAAAAACTCAAAAGTGGAGGTGTCGCTGAAGTGGTAGAGTGCCCCGCTTTAAGTGCATGAGGCCCAAAGTTCAAGCCCCAGTACTAGCACAAAGAAAAGAAAATGGGGAGGAAAAAGGAAGGGGAACTATGAGGGTGGGGGCTGTGCTGATGAGCTGGATTACGATGATGTTTCATCATAGCCATGCATCAAAGCATCAAGTCCTAGGGCTGGGGATGTGGTTTAATGGTAGAGCACTTGCCTAGCATGAGCAAGGTCCTGGGTTTAATCTTCCTGATGAAAAGGAAAACAATGTTTAAATACATTAAGGCCGGGTGTGGTGGAGCCTACCTTTAATCCCAGCAACTCAGAAGATGGAGATAGGAGGATTGCGAGTTCAGAGCCAGCCTGGGCAATTTATCAAGATTTTGTCTCAAAAAATTAAACTGAAAGGGTGGCGTAAGCCTGTAATTTCTAACTACCTGAGAGGCAGAGATCAGGTGATTGCAGTTGGAGGCCAGCCTAGGCTGGAAAAAAAAAAAAGGCAGGATTGTAAACAACAACCCTCTCACGTCTTATGTCCTAACCAGCATTCACATGAGTCGGAAAAGGACTCCATTACCTTTCTTTCTGTGCCTTTCCCCAAAGGAGAAGAGAAATTGAGAAGCCAGTAGCCTACAGAAACCCTCTTTGGACAGCAGGTGGCGCCAAACAACCTCTAATTTTGCATGTGGTTGGGGCAGATTAGACTTTCAGGGTGGCCTCAGTTCAGAGTTCTGAATCTTCCCAGGGTGTGGAGCCTTCTCCTCACTGGGTCTAACATCCCCTAAAACACAGTGGAGCAGCTGCTGCTTCCTAAAACTTCAGCCCCATGGCCTTGACCTGGGAGACAAGGTGTCCTTAGCCCCCTCCATGTATGACAAAGCTGTGTCTCTGAAAAGTCACCTGGCTAAGTCTCTACAGCCACACATGAGCCACAGTTACACTTCTGGCTTTTATTTTGGTAGTTAATTAGAGATAATAGGGCTGGGAATGTGGCTCAGTGGTAGAGTGCTTGCCTAGCATGCATGAAGCCCTGGGTTCCACTCCTCAGTACCACATAAACAGAAATAGGCAGATGTGTCACTAGGGCTCAAGGGGTAGAGTCCTATCTTTGAGCAAAAGCAGCTCCAGAACAATGCCCAAGCACTGAGTTCAAGCGCCAGGACTGGAATAAATAAATAGGAGGTAAGAGTCTCACAGACTTTCCTGCCATGGCTGGCTTTGAACCATGATCCTCAGATCTCAGCCTTCTGAGCGGCTCGGATGACAGGCATGGACCCCCGGCTTACCACTGTGTTCTGAGGCTGTTGTGCTGGCACTAACAAGATACATGGAGGCTCTGCCCTCCTGGCTTTTACAGGCTAGCAGCGGCTTGGGTCTGGCTAGGAAAAGGAAGGTTCTGGAAAGGTTTCTAAAACCACTTAGATCCTTCCATACTGCTCCCTGGGTGACCCAGGCTGGTGACGGGCAGGAGCAGAAGGGAAGCACTGTGTCCCCAGCCCCTTCAACCTCCCCCCCCCCCCCGTGGACCTTTCTGCCCACAGATTTTCTTCTGGGAAGCCCAGCGGGGGAACCTCACAGAACGGGTGAAGACACTTTTCCTGGCTGAGAATGGCGTGAAACTCAAAAATCTGACTGGCTACACTACCTACATGGTCAGCGTGGCGGCCTTCAACGCTGCGGGGGACGGGCCACGGAGCGCCCCCACCCAGGGCCAGACCCAGCAAGCAGGTGGGGAGAGGCTGGGGAGGGAGGCAGGGGCCGGAAGCCCACCTGGGGTCTGGGCTCCTGGGGAAGAGTGCAGATGGCAGCCTTGTGCTGCTCAGATCTAGGCTGGTGTCCAAGCCCCAGGAGACAGGCCTGGCTCCACCTCCTTCCTCCTATCTCCCCATCTTTGCACATTTGTTTTTATGTATGTATGTATGTGTGTGTGTGTGTTTTATGTATATGTATATTTTGGTCATGGAGCTTGAACTCAGGGTCTGAGCACTATTCCTAATCTGTTTTTTTGCTCAAGGCGAGTGCTCTACCTTGTTGAGCCACAGCTCCACTCCGGGTTTCTGGTGGTTACTTGGAGATAAGAGTCTCACAGAATTCCCTGCCCGGGCTGGCTTTCAACCATGATCTTCAGATCTCAGCCTCTTGAGTAGCTAGGATTACAGGCATGAGACACCAGCCCCCGGCTATATTTATATGTATATTGATTTGTTGTTTTCTGTGAACTCATTCTGTGTTTGGTGTGGGGGTACCCTTGTGAAGCGCCCAGATCCTAAACAGGCAGCCAGGACATTTGATACAAGGATAACCCCAGGGAGAGGTAGTGTTGGGGGTCCTCCCCCAAAGGCCTCACCCAAGCAGTGTTATTGGAGCTGAGATTTGAATGAGAAGTGGCAGCCCCATGAGAGGTTATGGAGGTAGAGAAAGGGTGTGGGGTAGAGGGACTAGTAAGGGCCAAGGTCTGGGGGCTGGAAGGGATTTGAGGAACAGAGAGAAAGTGAGGTTCGTATAAGAAAATAGGGTGAGAAGCCAGGTACCAGTGGCTCATGCCTGTAATCCTAGCTAATCAGGAGGCTGAGATCTGAGGATCATGGTTCAAAGCCAGCCTGGGCAGGAAAGTCTGTGAGACTCTTTTCTCCAAGAAACCACAGACAACTGGAAGTGGTGCTGTGGCTCGAGTGGTAGAACGCTCACCTTGAGCTGAAGAGCTGAGGGATAGCAGCCAGACCCAGAGTTCAAGCCCCATGACTGACAAAAAAATAAAAAGAAAGAAAGAAAATGGGGTGAGAAGGGTTGGGTTTTTTGGGGTTTTGTTTTTTTTTGGGTTTTTTTTTGAAGTGTAGTAGGAAGGAAGCCATTGTAAGGTTTAAGCAATTGAGTGACAGGATCGAGTTTTATGTCTGGGCAGGGGGATTGCTCTGGCTGCTTGACCAGGGGAGAGGAAGATGGAGGCAGGGAGGCTAGATCCGGGCCTGGACAGAGGATGGAGCCAAAGATCCTCCTGCGCGCATGCACAGAGGAGCACTTGGGAGAAGCGATGGCCTCACGCATGCTCAGAACAAGATGGGGTTGTGGGGGGAGGAGTCCTGCTTCACCCACGCACAGAGCAAGCTCTGGGGTATCCCAAACCACTTCTCAGCCAGCCCTGCACGGGGACCTCCAGGGGGCCCTGGGGCAGGCTGGGAGGGAGGAAGGGACAGCACCACCCCCATTTCAGGAGAAGCAAAGGTCACCTTGAGAAGCAGGCATCGTGTCCTGCGTCTCCCAGAGGGTCACTGGGTAGTAGAGGAAGAAACCCAGAATTTCCGAGAACCAAGAATTCTATCCTGGTGGATTGTAATGCACCTGACCCTCAGTCAGTGAATTCCACGTCAGCAGATTCAGCCAACCAGGGGTTAAAAATATTCCAACAATTTTTGGATCTACCCTGAACATGTACAGATCTTGTTGTGCTTCTCAAACACTAGAGTGTGGGTGTTAATATTGCCCTGCATGAAATCTGGTATTATAAGACACTTAGAGATGGCGTGTGTGTGTGTGTGTGGTGTGTGTGTGTGTGTGTGTGTGTGTGTTACTGGGATTTCAACTCAGGGCCCTGAACTTGCTAGGAAGGAGCTCTACCCCTTGAACCACTCCCCCAGCATTTTGTTTTGTTTTTGCTAGTCCTGGGGCTTGAACTGAGGGCATGGGCACTGACCCTGAGCTTCTTTTGCTCAAGACTAGCACTCTACCACTTGAGCCACAGCACCACTTCCAGCTTTTTCTGTTTATGTGGTACTGAGGAGTCGAACCCAGGGCTTCATGCGTGCTAGGCAAGCACTCTACTACGAAGCCACATTCCCAGCCCAGCATTTTTTAACTTTTTTTTCCAATATAGTCTTGCATTTTTTGCCCCAGTTCACCCTGAACCTACATCCTCCTATCTATACTTCCTGCATATCTGGGATGGCCTGTGTGCCACAACATTCAAGCTTGTTCTTGTTGTGGAAATGGGACCTCAAACTGCATCCCCTCCCCCAGCTCTGTCTCCTGAGTAGCTGAGATTACAGGCATGAGCCACCAGGCTTTCCTTCGCACTTCCCTAGAAATGATATAGTGGTATAAGAAAGGCTGGGTTTTGGCTCAGTGGTAGAGCACTGGGCTCCATTCCCAGCATACATGTTCACACACGCACACACACACATATACACACACACACGCTGCACAGAGCCAACTTACAGAATCACTCCTAGTGATGTTTGTCCCAGGGTCCAGGCCTCTAGGAGCCTTTTCCTCCACTGGTTCCCCAGGGTCTGGCTGAGGTCAAGTGGGAGTGTCTGGATGTGCAAGTCTCTCTGTCTGTCTGTCTCTCTGTCTCAGCCAGTCCCTACTCTGCCATCAATGTCATCTTCCAGATAGAAGCCCCTGGGAGCCTGGAAGCTTCTGGTACTTGGGCAGCAGAACACAGTGTTCAGTCCCACGTCCCTCTTGCGCCCCCACCCCCATCCCCAGGAGGCAGGAAAGGCCCCGAGCTCACCTCCCTCCTTCGGAGCCGCCCTCCCGACACGGCCTTTGCGGAGCTGGAGCCAGAAGCAGGTCCAGATTAGCTCTGGCTCAGTGGGGAGGCAGCGCCGGACAAGAATAGCCTGGACATCCAGCTGGCCAGCTTGGGATGCTTCCTGTCCTTCCTCTCTGCCCCCCTCAGAGGCCCCGGCCCCCCATGTTTTCAGGATCCCCACAGGGTTGTTCAGTCCACCAAAACATTTCTTGTGGAAGGGCCTCGTGTCCTTGGCTCCGGCTCCGGGGCACGGGGGTTCTGGAGCTTTCTTATTTTGTGAGGTTCTGCAGCCCAGACCCCCCCACACCCACCCACCCTCTGCAGCAGGGAGGTTGAAAGGCGCACTCCACAAAGCCAGGAAACGGCCTTGCCCTGTGCTGACCCTGGAGTGTCACAGCCTGTCCCGTGCTGCCAGCCAGGGCTCCGAGCCACGGAGGAGGAAGGCCAAGTTCTCGAACTTTCAGGAGAAGTGGAGCATTTTGCCTTTTCTCCCAAGGCCTGGGACGCTGCTTTTGGAAATGGGGGTTCTAACAACATCACAGAGGAAGAGGAGGGGGTCCAGGGCCCTCCAGTGGCCCCTCGGGCCTTGTTCTTGGGCTAAGTCCTTTCTCTCTCTTCCCCCCTGGGCACAAACCCAAAATACTCCCCATAGTTTCTTGGAGCCAAACCTGGGGCTTTGTACTTGCTCAGAAAGAGGAAACAAAACCCCGTTTGCTGTGTCCGCAGCCCCCAGCGCTCCCGGCTCAGTCAAGTTCAGCGAGCTGACCACGACCTCGGTAAACGTGTCCTGGGAAGCCCCCCGGTTCCCCAACGGCCTCCTGGAGGGCTACCGGCTAGTGTATGAGCCCTGCACCCCAGTAGATGGTGAGTGGGGTGGTCATCTGTGTCCCCGTCATGGTCACTACACAGGAGTTCTGTGGGATGGGAATATCCCACTTTTTGTTGTTGTGCTTATTGTTTTTTATTTTGTTTTTGTTTTTCATGTTCTTACTGCTGAGCCATGCTTCCAGCACTGATTTTTGCTGGATGTGGGAGTGGGGGTGGGATGCTGGTCCTGGGGCTTGAACCCAGGACCAGGATCTTAGTTGTCCCTGAGAGGGTTTGTTTGCTTAAGGCTGACACTCTACCACTTGAGCCACAGCTCCACTTCCAGCTTTTTGGTGGTTCATTGGAGATAAGAGTCCCATGAACTTTCCCATCCAGGCTGCCTTCAAACTGTGATCCTCAGATCTCAGCCTCCCGAGTAGCTAGGACTACAGGCATGTGCCACCAGCACCTGACTAGAAGGGGCATTCCTGAGGCAAAACAATGGTAGGATGAGGGCCAAATTAAAGCAGAAAACCTGAGGCTACCAGCTTCTAGACAGATACTTATTTTATTTCTTATTAGCATTTATTATTGTACAAAGGGGTTCCATTGTGAAAGACGTAACGTGTGTGTAACACACACTGATCAGATTCACCCCATCTGTATATTACAGAGAATTTAAAAATTCTTCACCTCAGTCTACAGAATCAGAGAAAGGAGGGAAGGAAATCTGGGTCAAGGACAGCCTTCTAAGAGCGGCGTCTCTGCAGGACCCCGAAGAAGAAGGGTCCTTGACAACACTGCCCTAGCTTTGCCCTCCCAAACTTGAGCGTTCCCAGCCTTCCTCCAGGTTAATCCTTCAGGCTTTGGAGACTCGGGAACTCCAAGAAGCAAATTCCCTTTAGGAATCTGATCAAAGCTCCTCAGCCTTGCCCAGAAAGATGGTGCACAGTATTGGGGAGGGGCGGGGGAGGTCATTGTACCCTGTTGCCAGCTGTGAGCCTCATATCAGGAGGCCCACTCTGCACGAAGCGAAGGCCTGCTCATCCCAGCTACCTTCAGACCCCTCCAGCCCCTGGCCGGGTCCCTGCCACACCCACAGCCTCCCAGGGAGGCCCAAGCTGACCGCGACAGTGGATGCCAGACACTTGCCAGCTTTCTTCCTGACTGTCCAGCCGTGGCTGGTGTGAACTCAGCCCAGTTCACACCAAAGTGAGCAGCACCACTGATACTTTGTCATCAGCTAGGGCTTAGAGTGGGACCTGGGGTGTGGGTGGCCTCCCAGTGATACCCAGGGAGTGACCGCGACTTCAGTCCAGTCACCCCTCTGCCCTCACTCTTAACTCCTCCCAGCAACCAATCCTGGCAAGAAGAAGGGGCCGTGCTGGGCCGGCAGTTCTGGGTCAGTGGAGGGGACAATGGCCCTCCTCCTTGCCACCACCTGCGTGCCAGCAGCCATTGGACAGAGTGGAGAAGAGCCAGGTGCAGGTGGCTCAGGCCTGTAATCCTAGCTACTCAGGAGGCTGAGTTGAGGATCACTGTTCAAAGCCAGCCCCAGTCAGGAAACTTCATGAGACACTTACCTCCAATTAACAACAACAACAAGCTGGAAATGGCTCAAATGGTAGAGCTGTAGCCTTGAGCAGAATCACTCAACGACAGTGTCCAGGTCCTGAGTTCAAGCCCTAGGACCAGCACAAGAACAAAGAACTGGGAAAAATCTGGGCCTCATGAAGAAATCTGGTCAGGTGCAGGGCCTGGGAACAGGGCCAGGGCAGAGAACACAGGGACAAAACACAGGAGCCTGGAAAAGCACCTGCACCTGTCCAGGCACCTCCTACCTTGAGAAATACAAGCACTCAGCCTCCCCGGCATTTCAGTGTGGCAGGATCTGGGCCACAGAGCTGAAGTCTTCTCTCTTAGACACTTCTGTCCTCCTGTGTCAGAATCTACCTAATAAGAGTGATTGGATGGTCCCCTTCCTCCCCTGGCCAGCACAATGTCTGCCCCAGCTCACGCCATAGCCCATGGGAGGGAGAGTCAAGCAATGCCCCCATTTCTCGAAGGGAAAACCCAAGACTCAAGTAGAAGGGTTTGTGTAGCAGTATGAAGAAGCCCCAGCCCTGGTGATCATTTCATCCCTCCAGACCCCCACTGTCATCTGAACGATGACACTGATGGCTCACGCCTGGAATCCTAGCCATTTCAGAAGGCAGAGATCTAAGGATCATGGTTCGAAGCCAACATAGGCAGAAAAGACTATGAGACTCTCATCTCCAGTTAATCAGCAAAAAAAGCCGGGAGTAGAGGTGTGCTACAAGTCATAGAGGACTTGCCTTGAGCAAAATAAAAAGCTAAGGACAGCACCCAGGCCCACAACAAAATATTAAATAATTTCTAGGCCCCTAGGGCTGCTGATTAGGAGTTGGACGGGCAATCCAGCTCTCCTCCAAACTCATTAGCCTCAGATCAAGCAGAACACAGGAATGTGTCTAGGACACAGCCTGGGTCTCATTGCTGTGTCAGCCAGCATCACATCTCAGCTGGTCTTCAAGTTGTGGGGGCCCTGGCGGGGGCTTCCGGCCACCATTGCTGCCCCCCCACCCACAGCCTCTGTGATCCTGCTCCCGCAGGCCACAGCAGCCCCTGCTCACTGGACTTCTCCCTCCCCCAGGGGTCAGCAAGATCGTGACAGTGGACGTGAAGGGGAACAGCCCGCTGTGGCTGAAGGTGAAGGACCTGGCCGAGGGCATGACCTACAGGTTCCGCATCCGGGCCAAGACCTTCACCTACGGGCCTGAGATCGAAGCCAACGTCACCACCGGCCCAGGAGAAGGTAGGGGCATGAGGAAGTGCTACCTCAGCACACCAGTCTCTTCTACATCCCGAGGTAGGGGCTGGGAAGGTGGCTCAGCGGTAGAGTGCTTGCCTCACATGCATGACGCCCTGATATAAACAGAAAAAGCCGGAAGTGGCACTGTGGCTCAAGTGGTAGAGTGCTAGCCTTGCGCTGAAGAGCTCAGGGACAACACTCAGGCCTAGAGTTCAAGCCCCACGACCGACCAAAAAAAAAAAAAAACCAAAAACCACCTGGAGTGAGAAGGCCCTTCCCACTCCTGATGCCCAGAGCTGTGCTGGATCCTGGGCACAAAGTAGGGTACACAGAGCTCACCCTCCACCCACCCCATTCCTCTCTCCCAGCTTTTCACTTCCTCCTTTCCTTTACCTCCCTGACCCCCCCCCCCAGTGATCATTAGCCTCAATCACCCCAAACAAAAAGTCTGAGGCACTCTGCCTGCCCCTCTGAGACAATGCTTACCCTCCTCAAACTTCCCCTAAACTACCCCTTCCTGGCCAGGTACTGGTGGCTCATGCCTATAATGCTAACTACTTAGGAGGCTGAAACCTGAGGATCACGGTTCAAAGCCAGCCCAGGCAGGAAAGCCTGTAAGACTCTTATCTCCAGTTAACCACCAAAAAACCAGAAGTGGTGCTATGGCTCAAGTGGTAGAACACTCATCTTGAGCTGAAGAGCTCAGGGACAGTGCCCAGGCCCAGAGTTCAAGCCCCATGACTAACAAAAACAAAACAGAACAAAAAATACACCTCCTGACCAGGCACTGGTATCTCGTGTCTGCCATCCTAGCTATTTAGGAGACTGAGATCTGAGGATCACAGTTCAGAGCCAGCCCAGGCAGGAAAATGTGTGAGATTTTTATCACCAATTAACAACCAAAAAAACCTGAAATGTAGCTGTGAATCCCAAAAGGCAGATTGAACACTGGCCTTGAGCACAAAAGCTCAGGAACAGCATCTAGACCTTGAGTTCAAGCCCCAGGACTGGCAACACACACACACACACACACACACACACACACACGAGTTAGAGCTGACGTCACCACCACCTGCTAGGAAGGACATGATGTTGGGGGGCCCCCTCAAACCAACCCTCCACCCATGGTCTCCCTCTGCCCCATGGATCTGCCTTCAAGTCTCACTTCTCGAGACATTTTACAGATAGGCAAACAGAGGGAGCTCAGAGGGGCTTCCTGAACAGATTCAGGCCACCCATGTAATAAATTCTGGCTGGAGCTAAACCCCAGGTCCTATGATTGCTCCCGAGACCTACCAGCATCTTCTAGGCACTCTCTTATGCTGGACTTTGTAATTTGGGGCGTGGGGGTGACCCAAGGAGACCACAGTCACATCCTGGTAGGCTAAGCCCCAAACACGCTCCCCAGGCCCTGACGCTTACAAGGGTCCTGGAGGCTCTTTGGCTGGAGTTGGAACTGTCACCCAGAACCCCCAGATTGACAGGCAGGGTGGCCATTCTGGGTTCCAGCAGGCCTCTTACCACTGGGTATGGTTTTGCAGGTGCCCCGGGCCCACCAGGAGTGCCCATCATCGTGAGGTACAGTTCTGCCATCGCCATCCACTGGGCCAGCGGTGACCCTGGCAAAGGACCCATTACCCGCTACGTCATAGAGGCCCGGCCTTCAGGTGGGTCTCCAAGGGCCAGGCTGCCTCCCACCTGTGAGCTAAGACTCCACAGCTCACTTCCTGCCACCTTCCTGTCCCTGCGCTTGGGCTTGTGTCAGGCCTCTACCTAAAAAGGCAGCCCTGTTGGGGAACTAGTAGACAGGTGATTCCTCTGAGCTGGACTCTCAATTAAGGAGATCCCAGGGGTGCCCACCCACTTCCTGAAAGAATGGCTGCTAGCACCAAATGCAAACTAGCTTGGGTGGAAGATTATTCAAGAAGTCAGCAGAGCAAGGGTTTGGTTAAGTATTTATTGGTGAGACTGGCAGGGAGCTGGTAGCTCCTACCTGTAATCTAGCTACTCAAGAGGCTGAGATCTGAGGACAGCAGTTCAAAGCCAACTGAGGGAAGAGGGTCAAGGAGACTCTGATCTCTGTCCACTAGAAAACTGGAAATGGAGCTGTGGTTCGAAGTGGTAGAGTGCTAGCCTTGAGCAAAAAAAGCTCTGGGACAGCATCCAGGCCCTGAGTTCAGGCCCCACAACTGGCAAGTGTGTGTGTGTGTGTGTGTGTGTGTGTGTGTGTGTGTGTGTGTTTGTGTGCGCACGCGTGCGTGCATGCACAGCCATCCCACATACTCCACATTACCAGAGACCCAAGCTCCTCCTGCATCTCTTATCTCCTGCACCCTCTCAGCTCTCCCTCTCTTCATAGCTCCTGTAATTTGTACCAACCTCTCCTGTCAAGCCTGAAATCAAATCACAAGAACTTCCAAAGCCATCAGGAGATGAGCCACACTGATAAGCCACACCAGGGGGCTCAGCTCTCCGCTTCTGTTTCACCGTTGTCCTGACACCTGCTTCCTGGGCTGAGGCTCCACTTACCCAGAGAAGCTCCAGCTCCCTCCGTTGCTAGGTTTCCAAGTTAATCAGAGGTGCCAAAGTCAGCCAGGAGCCACAGGCTTTTCTTTGTATTCTGTGGATCTGTGAGCTAGCTGATTAAAGTGAAGAAAGAAAAGCCAAGACCTGGCTACTTGAATCCCAGGAGCAAATCATAACATGAGGAGGAGCCAAGCATGTCAGAAACTAATACTTCTAAGAAGAAGGTGTACTAAAACATCTCAATGACAAATTGTTACTGCCCCATGCCAGGGCTCTGGGTGGCTCATGTCTGTAATCCTAGCTACTCAGGAGAGACTAAGATCCGAGGACCTCTGTTCAAAAGCCTGGCAGACAAATGCATAAGATTCTCATCTCCATTTAACCAACAAAAAGCCATTAGTGGAGGTATGGACCAAGTAGTAGTAGAGTGCCAGTCTTGAGTGATAAAAGCTAGGTAAAAGCATAAGCCCCTGAGTTCAAGCCCTAGTACACACACACACACACACACTCTCACACACAGCTTGTTAATACCCCAAGTGGCTAGATGCTCATTACCTCAATAGCAGACTTTACTAGTTCCACTAGTAAAGCCACTCATCATGACTTTCATCTTAGGTTAACAATCACACTTGCAAATAGTTAATATGTGTAGCAGCTTGGTTCCCACCATGTCCTGGGCTGCAGGCGGGCTGGGCCCAATCCCTGCTCCTGAGGGCCCCGCCCTGGCCCTCCAGTGCCAGCTGCTGAGTTGGCCAGGAGACCATTGAATTCGTTTCCCATTGGCCAGGAGGCATCACATTCGTTTCCCAACCAGGTTGGGCCTGTCTTTTCCCCCTGGGTTGACCCTGGTGACAGGCACTGGAATGCTGGCTTGGACTCCAGCCTGTTGATCTAGGAGGACTCTCAGGGAGGCTTAGCCTGAGCCTTCCAAATTTGGGAGCTGTGACTCAGTCTACACGAGTTGATCGAGGAAGGACCAAGCTAGCAGAGGCAAGACCAAGCTGTGCCAGACACTGGAAAGTATAGGAAGGCAGTGAGGAATGCTATGGCTTTCCCCTAAATCAGCTGAGAGGCAGCTGCTGTTCAGGGGGGATGTTTCCTCTCCCTTCTGTGCTCCCTGCCCCTTCTTTTGGGTCTCTCTCTGTGCTGACAGATGCTTTTCATGTTTGTTTGGGGTTTTTTTGTGGCGTTTTATTTTATCTTTTGCCAGTCTTGGGCTGTCCCTAAGCTGCTTTTGCTCAAGGCTAGTCCTCTACCACTTTGAGCCACAGCACTACTTCTGGTTTTCAGGTGGTTAATTGGAGATAAGAGTCCTCACTGAGTTTCCTGTTTGGGTTGGCTTGGAACCGTGATCCTCAGATCTTAGCCTCCTGAGTTGAGCAGCTAGGATTCCAGGTGTGAGCCACCAGTGCCCAGCGACACATGCTTCCTCCCGAGGATGAAATTGCTCTTGTTATACACTACTCTCAATTGTCCTTCTCATTACACAGGATCAGCTAAATGCGCACTTTCTAGAAGCCAGAGAGCCACGGGGCAAGGCAGGGCCAATGAGGGACTCACTCGGGACTCATAGGCCTGTGAAGCCAGTCCTGCACATCAGCTGACTCGCAGGGCTGGAGGCCAAGGCCCTAGGACATTCCAACAGCTTCTGTTCTGGCCTCCTTGCCATGGCCCCACCTTTTGTCTCTGCATAGAACACAACGAGTTGGGGAGGGAGAGGGGGCAGGCAGGAGGCCTCAGCTTTGGAAGACGTCAGTGGGAACTTCCACAAGCCACAGGTGGCATGGAGCACTGGTGAACTGCCAGTGTCACACAGCTCTGCCCTAGGCACCCCAGGGAAATTCAAAGCCAAGACTTGAATGGCTCTGGTCAGAAATACGAGCTTTGTGTGACGTTGGGACGCCTTGATTTTCTCAGTGTAAAATGGAGACAACAGTCCCTCCCTTCTGCCATCCCTAAGGGCTTGGAGGTAACCCACAGGCAGAGGAGTGACCCCGGGGTCAGTGCCAGCTGTCGGCCTGCCATTGGCATTGTCCCTATTGGGACAGTTCCTTCACAGTGATGGAGAGCTCAGTCACACAGCAAGTGGACTCATGCCCTGATGCTTACACGTCAATGCAGTGAAACTGGACACCTAATACTTAAAAACAAAATCCCTAAGCACCTGTAATCCTAGCTATTCAGGAGACTGAGATCTGAGTATCACGGTTTGAAGCTAGCCCAGGCAGGAAAGTCCGTGAGACAATTAACCACCAAAAGCTGAAAGTAGCACTGTGGCTTAAGTGATAGAGTGCTAACCTTGAGCAAAAGAAGCTCAGAGACAGTGCCCAGGACCTGAGTTCAAGCCTCAGGATCAGCAGAGAAAAAAACAAAACAGAACAAAACACAAGGCCACACTTGTGATCCTAGCACTCAGCAAGCTGAAGCAGGAAGATTGAGAGTTCAAGGCCAGCCTGGGCTACAATAATAATACTCTAACCTCAATAATAATAATAATAATTTTAAAAAAGAAAAAGAAATGGAGAAAAAAAAAGGATGGAAAGAGGGAGGGATGGAAGGAGGAGGGATGGAGGAAAGCAGGGAGAGAAGGAAGAAGTTAAAAGGGAAAGGATGGAAGGGAGGGTAGGAAAAGGCAAGGGAAATCTCCATTTATTCAGCACACACTTAGAAGGTGCTTGTGCTAGGTGATAATTTATACAGAGACAAACTAGGCATGATTTCTGCCCTTGAGGATTTCATAGCTTAGCAGGAAGAAAATGAGAGAGAGAAAAGGGAAGGTAACTAGCAACAAGACACTGGGAACATGGCAAATGCTCCAAATACCCACAGTGGAGACGGAAGCTTGTCTGAACACGGACACAGCCCTCATGGCCTTCATGTGGCCAGGTCTACACTGGAGGGAGCAGGCAGCCTTCAGCAGATCAAGCAACACACTCATCCTCAATTCAGAAACAATGCTAGAGGCCAGGCATGATGACTCATGCGTCTAATCCTGGCTACTCAAGAGACAGATCAAGGCAATTGTAGTTCAAGGCTTGCCTAAGCAAAAAATAGCAAATAAGCCACATGTGGTAGTAATCTCCTATATGCTTGCCACGTGAGAATCAAAAACTTGAGTCTCAGCTGGATGCTGGTGGATCAGGCCTGTAATCCTAGCTACTCAGGAGATTGCTTTGAACTGCAATCCTCAAACCTCAGTCTCCTGAGTAGCTAGGATTACAGGCATGAGCACCAGCACCCAGCTCCAACTATTTTTTTAATGACACAGAAAAGAGAAAATTTAGAATTCAGACCATTCAAGGGCTAAAATGTTGGGTCTCTTTTTCTGGGTGGTTGAATAGATTGATTGTCCCTCATCTGAATGCCTAGGACCAGAAGTGTTTCCGATTTTGAATGTTTCCGACTTGGGCATACTTACATCCACACAATGAGCTGTCTTAGGGATGTCATGAGAGCCTAATCATGAAATCCACTGATGTCTCGTAGACATCTTGCATTGCCTGGCCACAATTTTATACAATTTTTAATAATTTTGTGTATGAAACAGATTTATAGTACATACAGAATTGTCTTCTGTTATGTCAAGAACCTCCAAAGTCTTGGATTGGGGCGATTTGGGTTTTAGATTTTTCCAACTGGGAGCCTCCAACTTGTATCAAGTTGGCTGTTACAGTATTTTCTTCATAGCATATACATTTTAATGTTATAAAGATGCTTTACTAGAAAAGAATGATACACTCTAAAAGGTATCTTTAAAAAAAATTGCCCCTCCTGGGATTTTTTAAAAGGGTTTAATAAGACTAAAATGTAATATATGCATGTGTGAAATACCATTAGGAAACCTCTTTGTACAATTAACATATCCTAAAAATTGACAGGAAAGTATAACAGGCTCTATTGGGGCAGGGTATCAGCGAAAGGGGTGATAGAGAATGTGGATGAGGGTGAACATGCAAATAGAACAATGAACTCTGTTGAGATTGTGTTCAGAAGGAAGGCAGAGGGGGTAAGGGAGAGTGACAGGGGTGTGAGTTTGACCAGGGGTATTTTATGTGCATGCATGGAGATGTCACAATAAAAACCCCTTGTACTACTAATACACAATAAAAGTCTTCCCGCTGAGTCCAGCACCAGTGACGCACACCAGTAATCCTAGCTACTCAGGAGGCTGAGATCTGAGGGTCATGATTCAAAGCCAGCCCAGGCAAGAAAGGTAGTGAGACTTTTATTTCCTACTAATCATTAAAAAACCCAAAGTAGAGCAGTAGCTCAAGTGGTTGAGTGCTAACTTTGAACAAAAAAAGCTCAGGAACAGTGCCCAGACCCAGAGTTCAAACCCTAGGACTGATAAAAATAACAAAACAACAATAAAAATCTCCTCCCGCCCTCCCCAATCTAGTGGTATAGTTCAAATGGTAGTGCACTTGCCTAGAAACTGATGGCCCTGGAGTTCAATCCCCAGTCAGCCATATTGTTGAGCTGGGAGACCAGACAGGAACACAGAATCAAAGAGGGGTGAGATTTGAGCCCCCTCCCCTCTCGGCTCTTACAGATGAGGGGCTCTGGGACATTTTGATCAAGGACATCCCCAAGGAGGTGAGCTCTTACACCTTCAGCATGGACATCCTGAAACCTGGCGTGAGCTACGACTTCCGGGTCATTGCTGTCAACGACTATGGCTTCGGCACCCCCAGCAGTCCCTCCCAGTCTGTGCCAGGTACTGGTGCTATGGGGTGAGGAGTTGGGGGGAATTCCACAGAAGAGCCTGGTGACATACCGGGTAGTGGGAGAGGAGGAGAGACACCAGGGAACAGACTCATCAGGGTAACCACCAAAATGTCCTGCTGCTCAGTTCCCCAAGTTCTGAACTCAGGGCCGAGAGCCTACATCCCCTCTCATCCCCAGGGCAGCTCTGGAAGTTGGAACTTCAAACTTCCCTTTCCAGGATTTCAGAAGGCCTGTGTGTAGGGGAAGAACCATGGGCCCAAGACAATAGCTTTCATGAGCTCATGACCCAAGAAATTCAAGGGTGCCAGGTCATTAACTGTGTTGCCAAGGAAACTGCCACCACCAACACACACACACACACACATGCCCAGGACTCAGCACATTTGGGCCTAGCAAAGCTTTTGTCCTGAGGCAAGAGGGAAAAAAGGGAAAGTTGCTATCATGCCTATGTCCCTGGAAGACATCACAAATCAATCCCAGCATGCTCTCCTAATGCGTTCAGAGCAACTTCACAACCTCTCTTGGCCCAGGAAGTCTTCTGCCAACAATCAGAACTAGCATTCCAAACCTGTCATGGGTTCTGCCTCCTTCAGAGGTCATAGACCTCTGAGCCTACCCAGAAGACTCACACATCCATTGGGGTGGGAGGTTTGGAGGGAGGAAATCCTGAGCAGCGTACCTGACATCCACATCCATTGTCCAGCCCAAAAAGCCAACCCTTTCTATGAGGAGTGGTGGTTCCTGGTGGTCATTGCCCTGGTGGGCCTCATCTTCATCCTGCTTCTGGTCTTTGTGCTCATCATCCGAGGCCAGAGCAAGAAGTATGCCAAGAAGACAGACTCAGGTGAGTAAGCCATCACCAGAACCAGCTGGCGGTGGACTGGGCTATCAGGGTCTCCCTTTCGGCTGGAGCAGGGGTGGGCAGGTCTCTCTCCCGGCAAATGGATGTAGCTACTCCAGTGGGCAACTTGGAGTTTCAGCATGGTCTCTGACTCTTTTTGGAGTCTCATCTTTAAGTAGGGGGGAGAGGGGGTAGCCCAGCCAGGTAGGGGAGGGGAGGTCACGTGGTCTTCAAGGCATTAAACCCCCTCCTCTTCCCCCCAGCAGGCAATGTCAAATCGGGAGCCCTAGGCCATGGGGAGATGCTGAGCTTGGACGAAAGCAGTTTTCCTGCCTTGGAACTCAACAACAGGAGGCTGTCGGTCAAGAACTCCTTCTGCAGAAAGAATGGCCTGTACACCAGGTTAGTGGCCTTCAGGAGGAGGGAAGGAGCACAGAAGCCTAGCAGTGAGTGCTGGCTGGGGAGGATCACAGAGCAGGCCGGGCCCACCTGGCCTTCCCTTTCTTGAGAAACAGCATCCAAACTCTCTGGCTGGGAGCCATCAGCAGGACCCAGGCAGAGCACTGGAGGGCTTATAGGGCTCCTGCCAGATGAGACAGGATGGATCACAGCCCAGACTCACTAGAAATTCTCAAGGAATTGGGTACAAAAGGTTCCTGGAATGGCAGAAGAATGCAAACAACTTGCAAAATGTGACAAGTCAACCTTAAGCTGTTGTGCAAGAAAGTCCATGAGATTTTTATCTCCAATGAATGAACAAAAAGCTAGAAATGGAATTGTGGCTCAAGTGGTAAAGCACCAGCCAGCCACAAGAGAAAAAGTCAAGCCAGAAGAGTACAGGGGGCTGGGAAGGTGGCTCAGTGCTTGCCTTGTATACATGAGGCCCTGGGTTCGATTCCTCAGCACCACATAAGCAGAAAAAGCTGGAAGTGGTGCTGTAGCTCAAGTGGTAGAGTGCTAGCCTTGCACTGAAGAGCTGAGGGACAGCGCAAGTAGGAGGAGGAGGAGGAGAAGGGAAAAGGGGGGAGGAGGAGGAGGAGGAGAAGAAGAAGAAGAAGAGGGAGGAGGGGAGGAGGAGGAGGAGGAGAGGGCCCTGAGTTCAAACCCCACTATGTGTTGGGGTTGGGGGGAGGGAGGGGAAGTGGGGATCTAAGGTGCTCCAGGGATGAGAAGAGTTTGTAGATAAATACATGCCCCCCCAAATAAGCTGGGCACAGTGAGGCTCTGAGACAAGACACAAGACATACCAATGAGAGGTGCCAGGGGCTCCCCCATTCCTGCTGTAGACCACTCCTCTGGTCCTTACGTTAGATCAGAATCTCTGGCCACCATCTGGCCCCTGAAAGCAGTGAGCAGGGAAAAGCAGGAGCTGTGTTTCATGCCCAGCTTCTGTTTCTTCTGACCCCTAGGTTGTTGTATTTTTTTCCCCTGTGGCCGCCAGGCTACCCATTTTCAAGGGCAGGGGTCACTGCTGGGACCCACCTGCCTACACCCCCCTCCCCAACATAGGCTAGGGAGGTTGAGAACTACAGTCAGCGGACTTCAGCCTGGCCCCTATTGACATTCTCAGCTTGATGGAGGTAGCGGGAGGGGGGAGGATCTCTGGGGCGCTCACAAAGCTTCTCTGTGTCTCTTGGAGGGAAGAAGCCATGTGTGCTCATAGGAGGGGGCAAAGGGGAGGGGGCAGGGTGCACAGGCTCTTATCCTGTGCCAGATCCAGCCTTTCAGAGAAAGAGTTGTTTGAGGCTGTGGTGACCAAACCAGCCGGGCCCAGCGTGGCCACCACAGCTCCGCCAGGCTGGCTCCTGGGCTCTGCCACATGGAACAAGGGGGCATTTCACCCGTGACCTCACCTGCCCCTCCCTGCCGCCCTTGCCCACAGTGTAACACACTGAAGCCCATGCCTGCCCCTGTGCCCTTTGGGATACGTGGCTTGGCCCCAAACCAGCCCTAGGTTCCAAGAGCTTGAACCTGGCTGCAATGATAATGCCCATGTATATGCGTATGTGCATGTGTGCACACACACACATACACGCTTGCACATCTGCGTGCACACACACACGCACACACACATACACTGCTGCGTGAGCTGCATGGTGCCAAGGTGGCATTAGCATGGTACCTCATTTTTATCCCCCTCTTCCAGGCCCCTCTCTCCAAGGCCCACAACTACGGAGCAAAGTCACAGGCACAGGAGGGAGGAGGCGCTAGGAGAGGGGGCTGGTAGCCCATGCTCCTCCAAGCCCGTCTGATCCCCCACTGCTCCCCAACTCTCCCCAGGTCCCCTCCCAGGCCCAGCCCTGGCAGCCTCCACTACTCAGATGAGGACGTCACCAAGTACAACGACCTCATCCCCGCAGAGAGCAGCAGCCTCACCGAGAAGCCCTCGGAAATCTCTGACTCCCAGGTGAGAGGCGAAGGGCGGGAGCCCCAGGGAGCAGCCCCCACCCAGAGGCCAAAGGACAAGACCACCTGCAACCCAGCCCACCATAAGACCTTCTTCCTACCTTCTTCCCTTACGTCCCTTTCCTTCCCTTCCCTAGTTCTTTTCTTCCTTCTTCCCTTCCTTCCTTTCTTCTTTCACTCTTTCCTCCTGCCTTCATTCTTCTTTCCTTTCCCTTTTCTTCCTTTCCCTTTCCCTTCCTTCTATTCTTCCTCCTTTCCTTTCCTTTCCTCCCTCCCTTCCTCCCTCCCTCCCTCCCTCCCTCCTTCCCTTCTTTCCTTCCTTCCTTCCTTCCTTCCTTGGGCCATAAACACTAAGCAGGGAGCTGGGAATGTAGCTTAGTGGTAGAGTGCTTGCCTAGCATGCATGAAGCCCTGGGTTCCATTCCTCAGTACCACATACACAGAAAAAGCCAAAAGTGGCGCTGTGTCTCAAGTGGTAGTGCTCTCGCCTTGAGCATAAAGAGGCTCAGAACCCAGGCCCTGAGTTCAAGGCCCAAGACCAGCAAAAAAAAAAAAGTGGCTCCAACCACCTATCCAGAAGTCGTTTATGGGCCAGCTGCCACCTCCCAGTCCAGCTCAGAGTTCGCTAATGACAGAGGCCTCAGCACATGGGACAGCCCTGCCCCCATGCATGGTTCCCAGACTTCATGGAGCCCTGTCCCCACAGACATGGTGCCCAACCCTCTGAGGATGGGACGCTATATAGACCAGCTAGGCATTCTGCTCTGAGTTTGGGGCCCAAGCTTGGCTCCTGACTCTGCTGCCTCTGAGCTGGGATGTGTGGGTGTGTTGAGTAACATCTTCCAGACTCAGTTTCTCCATGTGTAGAGCAGCCAGGCTGCTCTGGTGGGATTGGTAAGAGGATAAGCGGATCACAGGTGCGCAAGAGCCTGGCCAGACACAACCATTCCCAAAGCATGGGCTTTTAGGTTGAGGGGTCCAAGCCGTGGAAGACAGAGCATCAGAATTGCCATTAGGTAGGTCAGATGGGGACACTGTCCCAGGCCATGTGGGAGGAGCTGAGAACATTCCAGTAACACAATGCGCAGCCTCCCACTCCAGCCCCCTCTGTCTGGGCCAAGCCTGGTAGTTGCCTAAGAAAAGGCTTCTGACAGCCACTGTGTCCTACCCCCGGGACCCTTGTGCCAGGTCCTGGGAGAGAGCAAGGAGGAAGAGGTGCTGCGGGGAGTGGGGCTGTGCGTGGGTAGGAAGGCCAGGAAGCTGGGGATCCGGTGGTGGGCCCGCGGCTGTTTCCTTCAGCTCCAGGGTTATGGGTGAGGTTGGCACAGCCAAGAACCCCACCTGACTCCCAGCTCCCAGCTGGCAGGGACAGAGCCTAGCTTAGCCTGGGGACTTAAGATGGGGGACCAAACTCTGAACCGGCATGATTTAGATCATGGCGTCTTTTTGTAAATACTGAACTGTGTAGATACATAGATTTGGGGAGCTTACAAGAAGGTCTATAGAAGCCTGGGTCTCTCCCCTGAAAGACCTTCCTTCTTTCCTTTCTTCCTTCCTTTCTTCCTTTCTTCCTTCCTTCTTTTCTTTTTTTCTTTTCTTTCTTCTCCTCCCTTCCTCCCTCTCTCTCTCTTTTTCTCTTTCTCTCTTTCTTCCTTCCTTCCTTCTCTAAGAGATGACAGCTAGCATTTAGATCCTGGACATTCAAGGTAGCAACGGAAAAAGATAAAGGAACGCTCTTTGCCCATGGACATGTGTGAGCTACACTTCTCTGTCTGTGCTCAGAGGCCCCCAGCAGGAGAGCTTCCTGCATTATTCTGTTGTGAAGCCTCTGCTCTTCTGTGGAGTGCATTATTCTGCCCACTCTGGCTGAGCATTGATGTTTAGGGAGTAAGTCTTCCCAAGGTAGGAGGTAATGCCCCAAATCTCAAGGCTTTATGTCACCATCCTGCATGAATCTAGAGGGGTCTCCCAAGGATACAGACTTGTCCCAGGACTATGAGGCCATCCTTCATTGTTCCAGCCTTAAAGAAAGACCCTGGGCTCCAGAACACCTGACTTCAGAAGTTGCCCCATGACCCAGAGTGGACAGAGAGAGCTTGAGAATCCTCCACACTGCCCTTGGTCTGAGTTGATCCAATCTCATCACTTGTACCGTTTCCCTAGCAACTTAGAAACAGTCACTTCCAGGGAGTACTGCTCTGGGACTCTAGAAGGCAGTTGTCACAGCAGTCTTGATTCTTCTTTGGGGGGCAGATTCCATAGGCCGGCTTGTGGAGTTGGGGATGGTTTTGGAAGGTGAGGGATAGGCTAGGTGAATTGGCTCTGGTTTTCACAAAGGCTCTAATTTTCACATCCATTGTTAAACTGCCAGTATCTTTTTTTTTTTTTTTTTGTCAGTTGTGGGGCTTGAACTCTGGGCCTGGGTGTTGTCCCACTAGCTCAAGGCTAGTGCTCTACCACTTGAGCCACAGTGCCACTTCCAGCTTTTTCTGTTGATGTGTACTGAGGAATTGAACCCAGGGCTTCGTGCATATAGGCAAGCACTCTACCACTGAGCCATCTTCCCAGCCCTCCTTTCCTCTTTCTTTTGTGGTGTGGGCATGGACCCCAGGCCTCACACGTGCCAGGCCACCTCTGCCTGTCACTTCCTGGAAGTGACAGAGACAGGACCCTGCTTTCCAGTAGCTCCTCAGGGATGGGATGGAGGGGACAGTGCTCCTCCCCTTCCACCCCCCGCCCCCCACAGTGCACACATGAATAAGCACCCTCTGGCAGCGTGCTCTCATGTCGAGGCTGTGACTGTCAGGACATAGTCACAATGTTGTCACGTCTGGAAAGTCACTATGCATCTTGTTGAGCCCTGCCCGGTCACCCCACCCCCACTCCGCTGAATGTACGTCTGCATACACTGCCTGGTTTATACTTTGAGCCAGACCACCCAAAGCTCACTCTCTAACCCTGGCGGAAATCTGCCCAGTGCCTTCCTGTGACACAGCCATAAACAGAAAGTCAGTGTGACTTCTAAACAAGCACACTGACATGATGGGAGAGAGGCCAGAGTAAGACTGAGGGGAAGAAGATGGGGGGAGAGAGTCCAGAGCCAGCCTCTAGGGAGTCAGGAAAAGGGGGCTCTGGGCAGAGGGAAGGCACACCCCAAGATGAGATTTACAGAGCCTGTAGCTTGTTGGGTGCAACTTCCAAAAGTGCAGGATGGCTACGTGCCAACTCCGTTTTCAAAATAACAGCCCCAGTTTAGTAGAAAACTATGTATCTTTAGCACACAAATAAATCTCAGTGAGAAAAAGAAAAGTCAAGCCATGGTATACACACCTTCTAATCCTGACATCTAGTTCTTGACTTCTTCAAACTCATTTTGTATGTAAAAAGTAAAATGAAAACCTCCAGGTCAAATCACATCCTATATATTTTTTTTCTCTTTTGTACATAAATTTTGTGTACTTTTTTTTTTTTTGGCAGTACTAGACTTGAACTGAGGGCCTCACACTGGCTAATCTTGCTGGCTCTGCTGGTACTCTACCAGTCTAGTGAACTTTTCTGTCTTACTTGGCCTCAAATAGTGCTCCTCCAGATCTCAGCCTCCTGAGTAGTTAGGATTACAGGCATGAGCCATCTTTGAATTGATTTTGAACTGTTATTTTTCAAGGGACATTTTTGGAAGAGTTATAACTGTATCAGCACCAAGAGCCCAGAGCCCTGGCAAAGATACCCAGGAGACCCGTAGCTGTCACTCCATCCAACTCTAACCCCCAGAGCTGTAGCCGAGGCCTGAGATGGCCTGCAGGCTCAGGTTAGGGCCTCCAAGGGGCAGGGCTAGAGCTGTGTATCAGGAGACTGGATAGGAACCACAGATGAGAGGAGAGCCACTCCAGGTGGTTTCCCTGTGTTCTGGTCATTATCTTCCTCCCAGCCTTCTGAAATTCAACAAATAAAGACCCCCTTCCCCCCCAGCTCTACCCCATCCCCAGGCCTCCCGCTCCCTTGCTGCTAGGGGTGGCTGGCTTTGTTCTCCCCTTTTTGTTTCCCTCTTGTCTCCAGGGTCCTCTCTCGCACTGACCCCCTCCCCACACCCTCCCTAGGACCAGAGTCCTGGCTCCAGCTCCCATCATTGCTGACTGAGTGCCTTTGAGGAGCTGTTAAGAGTTGGGGGGAACTGAAGCGGTCGCCCGCCCGATGGCTTGGCAGGGCAGCCTCTGAAAGCCCCCTTTGTGCTAGGCCTGCTCCTGGGAAGCTGCATTCAATTATGGGGGGGGCAGGGAGGAGGGGGAAGGCTGCAAGAGGAGCCCCTGCTTCCCCCTCCTGTCTCTTTCTCACCCCACCCCCACCTCGAAAAGAAACAGATGTTCAGGGAGTAGAGGCCTGAGTGCCCCTAGCTGAGGCAGCCCCCCCCGCCCCCGCCCCACCCCGCCTTGGAGGACGGAGCCCAACCAGACCTCAGCTTCCGCCCTGCCTCTCAGTCAGGACCAGGGGGGGGGGGGAGACACCCCGTGGGCACCCAGCAGGCAGCAGCCACTGGGAAGAAGTGATTCAGATGAAAAGTTTGGGATCTGACTCAGAGGAAGCCCACTCTGTCCCCACATCAGACGCGCTTTGGTCTTCCAGAGGCCTGGACCCTGAGTCAGCCTCCTGAGCCCTTCTGCTCCCTCAGGGGAGCACGGAGGCCTCTCACCCCAGTGCCGTTCCCCCACTTGCCCTCCAATAATACCTTTCACCATGTCCTCTTCTGCGCTGGTTTACCTCATGGTGACAGGCAGACCTACTGTTCTACCCATTGCTTAGAGCAGGAGACTGAGTCTGAGGACCCAAAGGAAAATGGGCTCAACTTACCCCACTGGCCATCTCCCACCCCATGCTGGGGCCTGGAGGGGCTGAAATTCTAGCACCAGGAGATGTCTGGCAACTCTTACAGCTGCTGACCAGGTTGGGAGACCTGCAGTCCAGCAGCTCACCTCAGAGTTTCTCGCTGGTCACTGGGGAGGGAGACACACACACACACACACACACACACACACATTGGGGAGGGAGACACACACACACACACACACACCCTGGCCTTGGCATATGGAGCCCTCCGGCCTTCAAGTCTTTTGTTCTCCTGGGCCTGGGTGGGCAGCTGGGCTGGCTGCAAAGAAAGGGGCTCGTATTGTACTGCCTTGCGCGCTAGGGAAGGTGGCCGGGTATGTTCTGTTGTGGACTCTGCCTTTCCGGGGAGCTGTCTGCTGGGAGCTGCAGAGGGCTGGGGAAAGCAGGGCGGGGCCAGAGAACATAAATCAGCAGATGGACTACTTAATCCCCAGTGGGAGCCCCTGAGAAGGGGCTCTTGTGACCATCTCATAGCCCAGTACGGGAGTGAAGAGCAAGCACAGACTTTGGAAATGCAAAGCTTTGGGACATCAGGAAGATCTAAGTAAAGCCAATGCCTTGAGCAAAGCCCTCACTCATTCTATAGTTGGGTTCTCATTAGCACTCACTCAGCTTCAGTACCCACCCAGCATCAGCACTCAGCCTGGACCAGTACTCACTCAGCATCAGCATTCACACAATGTTAATACTTAGCCCACATCAGCACTTAGCAGGTATCAGTACTCACACAATGCCAGCACTCACTCAGCATCACCATTCACCCAGCACCAGTACTTACCCAGCATCAGCACTCACCCAGCGTCAGCATTCACCCAGCACCAGCACACACCCAGCATTAGCACCCACCCAGCATCAGCATTTACCCAGTATCAGGACCTAGCATCAGCACTCACTGGGCATCAGCACTCACCCAATGTCAGTATTCACCTACCATCAACACGTACCCAGCACCAATAATCACACAATATCAATGTGCATGCACATCATTGCTTACCTAACCACAGTAGCATGTAATATCAGTACTCAGGTGGTATCAGCATCCGTACTTACATTGCAATAGTAGCTGTAGCACAGAGGGAAGTGTGAAAGCCAATTACAGAAATGCAAGTCAGTAGCCCACACCATCCTGCAGAGCACCTGCTGGCAGTGTGTCACTCATGCCACTTAAGGGTCTAGCTTCACAGAGGACTTGGGGGTTCTGAGGACAAGCCTTCCATTTCCTATGATCCAGGTCACTGCTTCAATTTTTTTTTTCTGGTCATGGGGCCTGAGCTCTGGGCCTGGGTGCTGTCCCCAGCTCTTCAGTTCAAGGCAAGCACTCTACCACTGAGCCACCTTCCCAGCCCCACTGCTTCAATTTCTTTAGCTATAAAGCAGCCACCTTGGGTTATCTGGGTCTTGTGGCCATCCCACCCACTAGTTTTATGTTTGGCTTATGTTGGTGTAAGGTAGTAATTGCTCTAGCCACCAGCATTGGTGCCTGGGGTGAGGACACTCCCATGAGGTCTTCTGGGCTGTTTTCTTCGTGTGTTGTTGTCTTCTAGAGAGTTCTATCTGTTGTCTTATTTATTGGTTCTCAAAAGATTGCTGGGAGGGCTGAGAATGTGGCTTAGTAGTAGAGTGCTTGCCTAGCATGCATGAAGCTCTGGGTTTGATTCCTCAGTACCACATAAACAAAAAGCCAGCATGGTGCTGTGGCTCAAGTGGTAGAGCACTAGCCTTGACCAAAAGAGCTCAGAGACAGCACCCAGGTCCTGAGTTTAAGCCCTACAACCAACAACAACAACAACAACAAAAAGAGATTAGTTTATCATTAGCCAGGTATGTTGGTGGTTCATGCCCTCAATCCTAGCTACTCAGGAGGCTGAGATCTAAGGATCCCAATTTGAAGCCTGTACCAACAGGAAAGTCCATGAGACTTCAATTAACTACTAAAATGCTAGAAAATGATACTGTGGCTCAAAGTGACGGAGTGCTAACCTTTAGCGAAAAAGCTCAGGGACAGCCCCCAGACCCTGAGTTCAAGCCCCACAATTCACACACATACACACACACACACACACACACACACACACACACACACACAATTAATATTTTGCATTTAAGAAGAAAACTTCAAAGTCATGATGGCATAAAAATTCAGAGCTCTAAAAAAAAAATTCAGAGCTCTTATAAGCATTTTTTCCCATGCTTACATTATTTTAAATTGTGCCAGTACCAGATCTTGCACTCAGGGGCTGAGGACTGTCCTTGAGCTTTTTCATTGAAGCCTGGCATTCTACCACGGGAGCTCCACTTCCAGCTTTTCTGGTGGTTCAGTGAAGATAAAAGTCTCATGGGCTTTCACGCTTGGGCTGACTTCAAACTGTGATCCTCAGCCTTCTGAGTAGCTAGGATGACAGGTGTAAGCCAGCAGCTCCCGGATGTGCTGGAACAGGCAGAGTAGGCACTGAAGGTCGTACATCCACCTCACAATGAGGGAGGTAGGCACTTACAGGTCAGAGCTCGGGGCCCTGGCTCTCTCTGCCTCCCAGTCCTAGTACACAGACCTGTCCACACAAGGCCACTGACACTGTTTCTCTGCCCTTCCAGGGAAGTGACAGTGAGTACGAGGTGGACCCGAACCCCCAGAAGGCCCACTCCTTTGTCAACCACTACATCAGCGACCCAACCTACTACAACTCCTGGCGGCGCCAGCAGAAGGGTATCTCGCGGGCCCAGGCGTACAGCTACACAGAGAGCGACCCTGGGGAGCCTGATCACGTCACCATCGCCAACAGCACCAGCGCCCAGCAGGGCAGCCTCTTCCGGCCCAAGGCTAGCCGGACTCCTACGCCCCAAAACCCTCCGAACCCCCCAAGTCAACAGAGCACCCTCTACCGGCCCCCCAGCAGCCTGGCCCCTGGCTCCCGGGCTCCTATTGCAGGATTTTCATCTTTTGTTTGATGACAGAGTAGGAAAAGAAAGAAAGTAAGAAAAAAAAGGACACCAAAATCCTCCTCACCACTTCTCACCATGCCTGCCAGAAAACAACAAAAAACACCAAGAAACCAAGTCAGCTGTTCACCTCTCAAGTTTAATTTTCCAGATTCCAGGGCCAGCAAAGCCTGCATGGAGGAGGAAGACGAGAAGGAAGAGGAGGAGGAAGAGGAAAAGGGGGAGGAGGAGGAGGAGGAGGAGACCAAGGAAGGATGTGTGTGCTGGCATGTGGGACCCACTGCTCTGCAGTGAGTTGCACCTGGACTAGAGATGGGACTGGAGATTGGGGGAGATGGAGAAAGAGAGAGGCCAAGAGGGCAAAGGACTTGAGGGCTGTAAGGCAGGCATGGCTGAGGGACAGAGAGGCTTCTGATGTCTAGCCAGCCACCCCTTCCCTCTTGTGTTTCATACCTGCCAACAGCTCCGGTGCATAAAATGCTAGATAGCCCAGAGGCCAAGCCTCCTCCTCTGCCACCACCCCGGGGTAGGTGTCCCAGGGTCCTGTGACCATGCCTGGCCCCTGCCCTGCTTCATCCGTTCCATTGCTTATCTCCCTGGTTCATTCTCCACCAAGCCATTGGTTTAATTAGAATAAGGAGAGGAAGCTAGGCTTCCTTACAGGCTCACACCTGTAATCCTAGCTACTTGGGAAGCTGACATCTGAAGTTCACTGTTCAGAGCCAGCCCCGGGAAGGGAAAGTCCAATTAACCAGCAAAAAAGCTGCAAGTACAGCTGTGGCCCCCAACCACAGAACTCAGGGCTCTGAGTTCAAGCCCTAGTACCAGCACCAAAAGAAAAGAGAGAGAGAGAAAAGAAAAAAAAAGGAGTAAGAATCTGCTTAGCAGTTTCCTTTTCTAGAAAGGCCCTGAAAGCTGGAGGAGAATCGCCCACAACTGTACCCCAGCCTCCCTTTGCTTCTCAGAGAGGTGCAGCATGGGTGTAGGGCTGAGGGGGGCACCAGGGATCAAGCATGGAGCACTAGGAAATCATTAGTCCTAGGGTATCACAGGAAGTCAGGAATAGGAGAACAGGACTCTGTTCATCTCCTTCCAATCCAGGCAGCGCCTGTCCCCACTTAAAGGAGGAAAGAACTGGAGAGACACTAGGAAAAGGAAGTTCAGCTTGCCGAGTTTGGGGAGCTAGGCAGAGTACGGATCACTGCCTGCAGACACCCCAGCCCCTACATCCACACCCACACTCATCCCCCATGTCCATAAAGGCACAGGGGACCTCCTTGTTCCACAGCTCACCTGCTCCATGGCTGTGTCCTTTGCTCCACCCACAACCTCCTAAGCTTGGTGTACAGAAGCCCAAAGGGGCAGGAAGCCAGAGCCCCCAGTCTGCCCGGCATCATTGATTTAGAGTCCAAGGTGTCCCAGCTCCTGGGAACATCTTCCAGGCCATCTCCCAGGCTCAGCCAGGGCAAAGAGCAAGAGCGAGTGAGGAGGGACTGATCAGGAAGCCTGATGCAAACTGAACAGTCTCCCAGCTGCATGCCAGCCTGGCCAGGCAAGCCAGGTCAGAGGGGATGGAGGGACAAGAATAGCTGAAGGAAGAGAAAACTCTTACATACAGTCTGCTCCAAGGAATGTCCTTTAAAAAGCTGCTTCTGGAGGCCCAGTCTGCTCATCGGCATGGGCTTTCCAGTTCAAGGGTTCAGCAAGGAGCTTTGCTGACAGATTCCCCGGGGTCATTTGAGGCCTCTTGGTGACCACAGCCAGTCCTGTGCAGCTGACCCATGGCCCTGTGCCACTGAAGGCAGAGGACTGTCTCAGACCAGCTAGCCCTAGCCCATGTCCAACTCAGCACAGTATCCTCCCCGCCCCCATAGAACAGTTCTCACTGGCAATGTCCACTGCAGGCCCTGCCCGAGAGGAGATGAAGCTAGATTCTGGTGGGTTGGGAGAAGCGTTAGGAACTGGGGACACAAGCCAAGGGAAGGAAAAGCTTGTATGTCCTCCAATCAGCCCCAATAATGGCGACTGGGGAGGGCCGTCAGGAGGCCCCAGGAGAGGGTATACTCATAGTGTGTGGGGCTCCTGCACACACCTGCCACCCAGGAAGCATGGGGGGACACCAGGAGAGCAGAGGGGGTGACCAGCTGCTGCAGGCAGGACCTTCTCCTAGAGGGTCTGGGCCGTGGAGCACAGCCCTATAAGGAAGGACCAAGGGCTGGGGTTCCACTTATCTCTGGAGTCAGGTGCCTAGGGCCGCCTCTGATTTGCCCACAGAATCAGCTAGGTCCTGCTCTCCACCTCAGCTGACATCTCAGAACTAGCGATGGTGCTGTGCTTGCTTTGCTCCCCATCCCTTCCCCTCCACCCCATCTCCCCCACCCCATCTCCCCCACCCCATCTCCTAAGGACCCACCTCATCCTTTCCCTTGTCCACAGAGGGTTTAACCATGTAAAGAATAAGTTCCCAGTTTGCATTAGGGAATTCTTTTAGCCCAGAGAGGAAAGCAGGGGTGTATCAAAGCATTGTGTGTGTGTATGCATATGTGTGTGAGTGTGTTGCACATGAGGCCACCTTTCCTTTGCCTTTAATGAATCAGCTGGTGCACCAGGATGTCCTGCCCCTCTCCCCATCTCATTGGCACACTCGCCAACAACCCCATGCATACCGGATGGTGCTGTGCTCACTTGTGCTCCTGCACAGGTGTGCAGAGATGTGCACAGAACACACCCCTCTGTGTGTGTGTGTGAACAAAGCAGCTCTTGCAGCCTCTCCCGCCGAAGGCACAGATTGCCTGCGGTGGCATACTCGTGAAGTGTGACCAGGGTCATTACCCACGAGGACACTGCAAACCACAACTCCTAGAGGAGCCCAGGAAGTGAGGCTGAATGCTCTTCCCCCTCAGGCTGGGATGTGAACCTCCGGGACCCCAGCAGCACCTGGAAACACAGTAGGTCTCCAGCAGTGGAGCTCTGGGTTGGTTTAAGAAGACATTTCCGCCCATGTTTACATATCCACTGGGCAGTGGAGGGCCCCGCACCTCCTCCTGGACACCTGGCCATGAGAAGGGTGTGGCGGGCACTGCTCATGGGTACAGGAACCCCCCTGACCTTTGACTCCCAGGAGCCACTGATGCCCCAGTCCCTGTCTGTATGACACTGCCGGAAGTGGGTTCACACCAGGACACACCTGGCTCTTTGGGTGTTGCCTCGCTATGCCCTAAAGGAATCTGGGGGTGTCTACAGGAACCCACACTTGGCATAACCAGGGTTGCTCTTCTCCTCCTGGCTGTGCCTCCTCCGTAACCAGACTGCCAAGACAAACCAAATAGAGGCTCGGGGTTCCAGAAATGCCTTCATCCTAGGGCTCCAGGGAGTTTGCAAATCCTGTTGCCTCCCCTTCTCTCCCCCTTTCCCCCCCCCACCATTTTACCCCCTAACCTGACACTGCCATGAGTCAATGGAAACAGGGGCACAGCAGGGTACCTCGTTCAGCACATGCTGCCCAGGCTTCCCTGGGCAGCGCTTCTGGGCAGGGGCTTTTCCTCACCTGACCAGACAGCACAGCAAAGGTGCCACGCTGGGTGAGGAAGCAGAAGGCAGGAGGGGGAGGGGGGAACCTTCTGAGCAGCCACCACCAGCTCCCCAGAGTGCCTCAATAGTGTCCTTGTCTAGGAACACCCACCCTGATCACCCTTCTGAGCACAGGTGTCCCCCTGGGCCCCTAGTGCCCTTCTTGTTTCCATAAGAAGAACCCAAAGCATTTCAACGTGTTAACTTGCTTTCTTTACTCATTCATATATATATTTAAAAAAAAAAAACTCCAAATGCAGAAGTCAATACAAATCTTTATTTTTTTGATTTAAAAGATGTAACAAAAAAATATGGGGAGAGTTCACATTCTTATGGCAGGTGTCTGACTGGAAGAAGAAGAAAAAAATATATATATATATATGTCACATAGCTTGTTAGCAGGTTTATTTTTTAAAATGAAAGGTAAGAGAGATTGATTTGAAATATATACCACACAAGTTCCGTGTCCTGTCAGACTGTCAGTATTTTATAAATAAACTTTTGTTTTGGAGTTGGGAAGCAGGATTCATTCTTTTCCTCCCTGAAAAGGGAGTTGGGGGACATCTTTCCCTGACCATGCTGAAGAAAGCCATTCCCACGAACACCCACTTTGACCCACGCTCACAGAGTGAGCCAACGGCCCAGCCCAGTTCACAAGTAAGAAGGGTCAATGCCTTCACATGAGATCTGCTATTGTACTTACATATTTAAGGTAAGAGCCTGCAGGCACATTATGCAAGTAATCATGGTGAATGATAAAACAACAATAACAATAACAATTGTAGTAGAGCCTTGGAATCTGTGCACCTGGGGTTCAAAGGAGACACCATTGAAGTCATTGCTTTTGAAATTTCTTTTGGACTAAACAATCAATAATTTATCAGTTTATTTATTTATACCATGCTGGATCAAAACTGCATGTACCCAGGCACTGGCAGCTCACACCTGTATTGCTAGCTATATACTCAGGAAGCTGAGATCTGAGGATCATGGCTCAAAGCCAGCCTGGTCAGGAAAATCTGTGACATATTTATCTCCAATTAACTCTCCAAAAATCTGGAAATGGAGCTGTAGCTCAAGTCGTAGAGTACTAACTTTGGGCAAAAAAAAAACAGGGACAGCTCCCAGACCCCAGTTCAAGCCCAGGACTGACACCCCCCTCCCCTCCAAAAATCTGCATCGATAAATCCACAAATAAGGCAAACTTGTTTTTTCTTTTTCTTTTTTTGTCAGTCATGGGGCTTGAACTCTGGGCCTGGGCGCTGTCCCTGAACTCTTCAGTTCAAGGTGAACGCTCTACCACTTTAACCACAGTGCCACTTCCAGTTTTCTGGTGGTTAATTGGAGATGAGAATCTCACTAGCTTTCCTGCCTGGGTTGGCTTTATACTGCGATCTTCAGATCTCAGCTTCCTGAGTAGCTAGGATTACAGGTGTGAGCCACTGGCACCTGGCCAGACTTGTTTTAATAGCAGTAACTAAACATTTTACATTTAGTAATATGGGAAATCCTAGGGACAGCCCCCTGGGCAGGCTACTGCGGCAGAGAGAGTTTAACTGCCCTGACCCAGGAAGTAGCAGTGCCTGGATCTGGGCAAAGCACTGTGGCCCTAGAGTTGCATGTTAGCTTTCCTACAAAGTAAACACTGCAGGTGCTAGTGACTTGGATATCCTGAGAAACACTGTGGTGTAGTAGATCAAACATGGTTGATCCACCTAGGTTGAAATTTGCCAAACTTAATAAGAGTACAATCCTGATACTCCTCTCTACCACACCTATCTCCCATAAACTAAGTCACATGGATTATTGGACTAGAGAGATGAAGAGAATAAAGGAGAGCTTGTTTTATAGTTGGGGGAGTTTTTTGGGTTTTTAATTGATATGGATGTGTATGTGTGTGTGTGTGTGTGTGAGTGTTGTATATGGGGGGAGGGGAGAAGAGTTTGTTTTACGTTTTTTGGGAGGGAGGGTCCGGTCATGGGGCCTAAACTCTGGGCCTGGGTGCTGTCCCTCAGCTCTTCAGCTCAAGGCTAGTGCTCTACCACTTGAGCCACAGCGCCACTTTGGCTTTTTTCTTTTTGCTTATGTGGTGCTGAGGAATCGAACCCAGGGCCTCAGGCATGCAAGGCAAGCGCTCTACCACTAAGCCACCTTCCCAGCCCCTGTTTTACTTTCTTGAGACAGGATCTAACAATGTTAACTCATAAACTTGCAATCTTCCAGTCTCCCTTCTGAGTGCTGGGAATGCACAAGTATGAGCCACCATGCCCAGCTTGAGAAGTCATTTTAAAAGTTCTTACAAGAGCTAAGGGTATAATTGAGTTTAGAGCATGTGATGGATGTGTGTGAGGCCCTGGGTTTCATCCTTGGTATACACACACACACACACACACACACATAAACGGTGTATCTTAAGCCATTCAGTGAGCACGTAGAATGGATAGGTAGACAGACAGACAGACAGACAGATAGGTGATATAGAGGGTCTCATGTTTGCTCAGCTTTCTTGTTTCACTGGTACTGGTATTCTTACCACTTGAGCCATGCCCCTAGGCTGGCTTTTTGCTGGTTAGTTGGAGATGGAGTCTCATGGACTTTTCTGCCTATGCGGTCCTTGAACTGCAATCTTCAGCATCTCCAATTCTTGATTAGCTAGAATTACAGGAATCAGCCCCCAACCCCCAAGCTATACAGTCTGTATTATTGTATAAGCAAGTCAAACACTTAGGCACATAAAGGTTGCTTGACCGATCCCTATGCAGTGCAATTAAAACGGGCAAACATGTACATCTTGAATACCTTACTTTTGTTTATATATATACACACACATATGCACGTGTGTGTGTGTGTGTGTGTGTGTGTGTGTGTGTGTGTGCGCGTGTGCATGAGCCCTGGTAAGGGGCTTGGAACTTAGGCCCTTGAGTGCTCACCTGGCTTTTTCACTCAAGGCTAGAGTTGTTACACTTGATTCCTGCCTGCTGTCTTCTGAATGCTAGGATTACAGGCATGTACCAGACTAGTTTGCTTTTTTAAAGCATGAACATAGAGAAATTATGGATTGCTGTGTGAGCAGAATCCTAGATTTCTTTTTCTAAGGTTTTACATTTCTTGCCCAGAGCTGATCCGACCTGACATGCCCTTTTATCTTCTGCAGCTTGCCTGTACTCAAACATTCCTTTTTCCAAAGCCTTCAACATGATTTTCAGAGAAATAACTATTCTCTTCTTCTGCTCTTATTTCAGCCACTTACATCATTTATTAAATTAGGTAATTACAAGTGGGCATAAACAAGTTGTGGATAATTGAGTCTTTGTGTAAACATAGAACTGGATTAGGGGAGGAGTTAAAAAAAAAAAAAGAAAGAACTGGATTAGAGGAGAGGCTGTAAGTGTTACAGGCCTGAAGGAAGCAGACAGCTACCTTCGGGGGTACAGGATCCCAGGGAGGCTGCACACTTCCAAGTGAGCACACAAGATATCCAGGAAAGCTACCAGTTGACTAAGAGAGCAAACCACAGAGACTATACTTTAGGACCTGTGTGCATGTTGATAAGAAGTCTACAAGGCTGACCTTGAAGAGACAGAATTTTTATCTTACACATAATTTGGAACCTCACCCTCCTATTGAAAGTAACTCCAGGCTCACTGCCTAGGGATGTTTAGTCAAAGAATAATAAAGGCAGTGTTGGGGGGTAGAGCTCAAGGTCCTGAATTCAAATCCCAGCACCCTAAATAAGTAAATAAATAATAGCTGGCACCTTTGTAATCCTAGCTGCTCAGAAGGCTCTGTGTGTGTGTGTGTGTGTGTGCGCGTGGGCGCGCGCGCGTGCGCATGCCAGTCCTGGGGGCTTGAACTCATGGTCTGGACACTATCTCTGAGCTTTTTTGGGTCAAGGCTAGTGCTCTAACACTAGTTTGAAGCCACACCTTCACATCCAGATTTTTTTGGTGGTTAATTGAAGATAAGAGTTTCATAGGGGGACTGGGAAGGTGGCTCAGTGGTAGAGTGCTTGCCTTGCATGCATGAGGCCCTGGATTTGATTCCTCAGTACCACATAAGCAAAAAGAAAAAAAGCCGGAAGTGGCACTGTGGCTCAAGTGGTAGAGCACTAGCCTTGAGCTGAAGAGCTGAGGGACAGCGCCCAGGCCCAGAGTGCAGGCCCCACAACCGGACCCCCCCCCCAAAAAAAAGAGTCTCATAGGGGCTGGGAAGGTGGCTCAGTGGTAGAGTGCTTGCCTTGCATGCATGAGGCCCTGGATTTGATTCCTCAGTACCACATAAGCAAAAAGAAAAAAGCCGGAAGTGGCGCTCTGGCTCAAGTGGTAGAGCGCTAGCCTTGAGCTGAAGAGCTGAGGGACAGCGCCCAGGCCCAGAGTGCAGGCCCCACAACCGGACCCCCCCCCAAAAAAAAGGGTCTCATAGACTTTCCTGCCTGGTCTGGCTTTAAACCATGATCCTCAGATCTCAGTCTCCTGAGTAGCTAGGATTACAGGCATGTGCCCCTGGTGGCTGGCTGAAAGGTCCACTCTTGTGTCTGAGGTAAATAATTTTCACATTTACATCCTTCCTTCAATATCCCCAAATTAAATCCAAAAATGCCCATGGGGAACTTCCTCAGAAGAGAGGGTTCTGAGTTTCTGTCATTTGCAACCTCCGGAGCCAACTGAGAGCCTACGGGATGGCAGCAGCCGACCTTGGCCAGTCAAGGTCACACTGCAAGGCCTGGCAAGGTCAATCCTCCCCCACCTACCAATCAGGTAAGGTCATCTTATCTGAAGGGTCCTGTCCTGGTAGTGCCAGAACTAGAACTCTACCCTTCCTGATGCCATAGCACCTTCTAACTTAAACACCAGGCAAGCAGCCTGGGTCCAGACCTTAGAAGGCAGCGAGATGCTTGTGTGGATGGCAGACTAGGCAGGAAGCATAGTCGCTGTCTGTGTCCCCACCGCAGCCACACCCAAGGAGAAGGAAGGAGCCATGTCTACCAGCCAGGCTCATCCCATTGGTAGACAAACTTGAGTCATGTATCATTTTTTTTTTCACATGTAACAAAATATCATTCTGGGTATTTTTCTTTTTCTTTTCTTTTCTGAATCACTTCCGAATCATGATTGCCCCACAGAGGTAAGGAGAAGGAATTTGCTGGCCAAAGTGAGTATGGCTTGAAATCAATCTATCCCAGAGTGCCTCTGTGGGGTTCAGGTATGGGTTCCAGACAAAGGAATCAAGGCTAGTAACCCTCTCCCCATATCTCTATCCACTGGGAACCTCAGAAAATGGAAGTCTGGATTTGGGTTTTGTTTTCTTGTTGTTTGTTTTTGTGCTGGTCCTGAGGCTTGAACTCAGGGCCTGGGCACTGTCTGGGCCCACTGACTGGGCCTGCTCCACCGCTTGAACCATAGCACCATTTCCAGCTTTTGGATGGTTTAATTGGAGATGGGTCTTACAGTCGTTCTACCAAGGCTGGCTTTGAACCTTGACCCTCGGATCTCAGCCTCCTGAGTAGTTTAGGATTACAGGTGTGAGCCACTGGCACCCAGCTTTATCAATGGAATTGGCATGAGCACCAGGGCCCAGCGAGAATCAATCCTGAGTTCTTGCACAGAGATTGTGGATTTGAGCCCTTCCCAATGGCAGTTTGTCCTGGCAATGCTAAACTTGCCTAAGCAGCTGCCCCCTGGAGTCCAGAGCCTCCTTTATCTCTGGAAGTGTGGGTTCCATAAACTCCCAGAGGCTGGCAGGATCCCAGGATTAGGGATCCCCAGCCTCCTTTCCGTTCCCTCCCCCAAGCGCTTTTAGAAAATTCCAGCCAGCACCGAATTACATTGGCAATTATGGGATGCTTGCTTTCCTGTTTCTCCCTCACCTCCCCCTTTCAAATTCCACCTCTCACAGAGAGCCAAGCAACAGCCATCGCTGAGGTCATGAAAAAGTCACACACACCCCCACTCCCTTCAGCCAGCAAAACATTGGCCACAGATGTGGGTGACCAGAAATCACCCTCTGTGGCTGTCTCTGCAGGCCAGGGCTGTGTTTCCCAGCCTGACACGGTACCTGCCATGCAGTGGTAGGGGCGGGACAGCTTCTGTGCTGTACCTGGCACCTCACTGTCTCATCCCTCACTGTTAAAAGCCAACAGTCCAAGGACAGCCGACCGATAGGCGCAGGAAAGCCAACACAGGACCTACATCTCTCACTGGGACATTTGGCCGCACTGCATAAACTCACTCATTGAATCTTACAAAGGAAGCCAGCAATGGTGGCGCCTGCCCACAATCACAGCACAAGGGAGGCTGGAGGCAGAGGCAGGAAGTTGCCAGTTTGAGGCCAGCTAAGGCAACATAATGAGTTCCAGACCAGCAGAGGAATATAAGGGAAGAATGACTGTGTCTGAAACAAACACTAAATAAAATCTTAGAGAAGCAGAGCCACAGAGAGGCTTGATATCCTGTTCCCAGAGGACAGAGCAAGGAGCTGCAGACATCCCCAGTGGGTCTCAGAAGACACCCCCAATGTCTAGGGGCCATCACAGACAAAAAGCATAGCTTGAGAGTGTCCCGAGGGTGATGGGACCCAGCCTATCCCTGACTCAGGACTGCCCAGGGCTCTGGTACAAAACAATCTCTCGTCTGCTTTGGGGCTCCTGGGATGACATGGAATTGGTGTTGATAAGTCTTGGCACTGTTTAACTTCCATGACATTCGAGATGTGGCCCAAAGCAAGGAAGATCTGGAAAAGTTCTAGAAGATACCGGATAGATGGGAATCAGTGAGAGGTGTCTGGATGTCATTTCTTGGAAGGAGATCTTTGGTGGGGGGGGGCAGAAGGAGGCCATGGGCAGGGCCTCGGTGGGTGGGGCCTCGGTGGGCGTGGTCACCACATCTGTGCCCAGTTTCGAAGCAGCCTCCCCACCCCCACCCAGCCTTCCCTGCCCTGTAATCAGCCAGCTGCCTGTGCTTGTCCAGCCTCCTCCTCCCGCCTAGACCAGTCCTGCAGACACGGGGGGCTGTGAATCAGAGGCCGGGCTCAGTTCTGCAGCCATTGTGGTTCTTGGGGTGGGAGCAGGGTAGGCCATAGGGGTATTTTGGGGGGTGGGGCACACCGTCAGACACGGGGTGAGGGAGGTGGGGGGAGAACAGGTAGCAAGAACCTGAACCAGAGGAAAAACGCTGATTGTGGGGATGAAAAGCTCCTCACAGTGACTGGCCTCAGAAGTGGGGACACAGGAAGGAAGTGGGTCACGCCAAAAGCCCCCCTGGTGTCCTAAAAAGGGTGGCTCTCGCTGGCTCCGCTGCTATGGCAAATGACAGCCCAGCCCTGTCACGTTCTGATCTTGCAAGACTCAGAAGTCAAGTTTATGTAAATTCCCATTATGCTTAACTACTAGCAACTAAAAATAAGTATTTCAAAAAAAAAACCAAAAAACATGGTTGTGACAGATTGTAGCTACTAAAAGTAGCTGCAACATTTCCCATCCTTTTTTTTTCCCCTGGTGGTACTAAGGGTTGAACTCAGGGCCTCGTGCTCACTAGGCACGTGCTCTATCCCTGAGCCAACCCCTCGTCTTATACACCTCTTACACAGCCCCAACAACAAGTACGCAGCTGTCTCACACCTGTGATCTTATCCACTCAGGAGGCTGAGGTCTGAGAATTGAAACCAGCTGGGGCAGATACATCTTTGGGACTCTTTTTTTTTTTTGTGGCCAGTCCTGGGGCTTGAACTCATGGCCTGGGCATCATCCCTGAGTTTCTTTTGCCCAAGGATAGCACTCTACCACTTGAGCCACAGCACCACTTCCAGCTTTTTCTGTTTATGTGGTACTGAGGAATTGAACTCAGGGCTTCATGCATGCTAGACCAGCACTCTACCACTAAGCCACATTTCCAGCCCCTCTTTGGGACTCTTCCTATGATTAACTTTGGAAAAACTAGAAGTGGAGGTGTGGCTGAAGTGGTAGAGTGCCAAGGTTGAGCCAAAAAGCTGAGTGAGGGGGTGCGGGCCTCATTTCAAGACCCAGTACTGGCAGAAGAAGGAGGAAGAAGAGGGAGGAGGAAAAGGAGAAGTATTATTTTCTGCAGGGTTCAGTGGCATTAATTTATGATAGATGCTGTTGCAAAGACCCCAAGCATTTTCTTCTTGGCCTTGCCCTGATGCCTTTCAGCAACCTTGGAGAAAGTTCTGGTTTCTGGGGACTCTGGGTACCAGACCATTCCTGGATCCTCAGAAATTCTGCTATTCTGGGCCTGGGGCCCTCTCTCCCCCGACTCCCCAGTGCCATCTTCCCTAACACATCTCTTGCCTTTAACCACCACAGCTTCTGAGTAATGGCGGCTGATGGAGATGAAGCAAGGTAGCGTCCTGCAGCAGAAGCCATCACGCCAGGGTGTGTAAATTAGCCTTGACATCAGATTCAGTTGAGTTATTGTTATGATTCAGAGGTTCCTCGGGACCAAAGAGACACATGGACACATGCACATGCATGCACACATGTGCTAAGACTACACTTAGGAAACTGAAAACTCTGGAATGAACAACAAGAAGGGACAAAGACTCCAGGCCCTTCTCCTTCACTCCTTTGAAACTATTGGCATAAAGCAAAATCTCATTGCCAATCAGTTCCGGGCAGGTTTACCTAGAGAGAAAAGTGTGTGTGTGTGTGTGTGTGTCCGTCTGTCTTTCTGTCTGTCTGTCTCTGTGCATTGGTCCTGGGGCTAGAACTCAGGGCTTAGGCACTGTCCCTTAGCCTTTCCGCTCAAGTCAGGTACTCTACCACATAAGCCACAGCTCTACTTCTGGCTCTCTGCTGGTTAATTAGAAATAAGTCTCACAGACTTCCCTGCTCCACAATCCTACGATCTCAGCCTCCTAAGTAGCTAGGATTACAGGTGTGAGCCACTGGTGCTGGGTAACAGATATCTTTTATAGCCTTTTGTGGAGGGCCTCCCTTTCTACACCCACCTCAAGGCCGGAACTGTATAGGCCAGGGTAGTATAGAAGTACCAGGGCATCAACCTGAAGGAGAAGCTTGGGGCTCAGCAGGAAGAAAGAAGGGTGAACACAAGGGCACCCTCACCAGTTTCCCTCCTTGAGAAGGTGGCTCCTTTAAGTGCTTGGACTGTCCAGGCAGAGGTGTCACATCACATAGGGACAGAGAGGATGCTGAGTGATGCCTTCAGCTCCTATCATCTTCTCCTCCAGCCCCGAGGCCAGCACTGAGCTCCAAGATGTGATTTAATTGGCAGTGGCCAAGGTAGTGATTTTAGCCAGCCATGACTACCCTTCTAGGAAGTGCCTCCAAGCAGAATGAGTCTCCTTGAAAGGACACTGAACCTTCCTGGGCAGATGAGACTCTGCTTGGTAAAGATGGTGCCCAGTCACTCTGGCAACCCCCTCCTGCCCCTCAGCACAGTAGCAAGATCATGCATGCTTCAGTTGGAATCATCTGTCTTGACTCTCATGGCTTGCAGTGAGACTTGGCCGCTCAGGCTTTCTTCATCTGGGATCTGGATTTCCCAGCTATGCAGTCTTTAGCAAGCTATTCAGTCTTCTCTGTCTTATGTATTTTTATTTTCTTGCAATACTGGAGTTTGAATTCAGGGCCTTGTGCTTGCTAGGCTGGCACTCTACCCCTTGAGCCATGATTCCAGCCTTGTTGTTTTTTTTTTTTTTTTGTTCTCTGGTTATTTTGGAAGTGGAGTGTCATATCTTCTTTTACCTGAGCTGGCCTCAAATTGTTTTCTTCCCCCATGTCCCTTTCCTAGCCATCCTTTGAAGGCCCAGGAGGCTTCTGGTTCATGGGCTGTCCTCCAGCAGGGCCTGACTCCACCCATCCCTGCACAGAGATGAAGGCCAAGCCTCACTGGTGGAGCCCACCAGCATCCTTATCAGATGCTCAGGCCTTGGTGCTGGACTGCAGCTCAGTAGTAGAGTGTTTGCATGAGACTCCACTCCCAGCATAACAACAACAACAAAAAAAAGCCTGCCTCGTGTAAATAATGCTAGTGACGGTTTTCTGCTTTAGCTCAGTTCTGGGAAACAGGAATAGGGGTGAGCTCTTCTGTGCAAAGACTTGTGAAGACGAACACTAGGGATCAAGTTTGCACTAGATCAAGCCTTGACTCTGAAACCAGCTGGCACCCAGGGAGTGAGCCCACTTCCCTGTGGCCTGAGCTCCATGCTGACCTCTGACCTCACAGGAGGTGGGAACCCATGTGGTCTTTACACGAATGAGAAAACTGAGCCTGCCCAGCTCAACCCCTCAGTCCCCATTCAAATGACAGTGGGCATTCAAACCCAGGATCACCAGGCCACTCCTCGAGGCCTGTGGAGTTGGTGGCATCAGGATGGGGCCAGTGTTTAGCAGGGCTGGCTCATCTGACTTCTGGCTGAAGCTCACTAGAGACCCAAGTTCACATAGAACCCGCCACTGTGGCTGGGGGGAGGGGGGTGGTGGAGAGAAACTACTTCTAAGACTTGCTGTCTTACTAGGCTCATGCCCCTATAATTCTAGCTACTTAGAGGCTGGGATCAAGGGTCATGGCCAAAGTCCACAAGATTCTTTTTTTTTTTGGGGTCCAGCCGTGGGGCCTAAACTCTGGGCCTGGGCGCTGTCCCTCAGCTCTTCAGCTCAAGGCTAGTGTTCTACCACTTGAGCCACAGCGCCACTTCCGGCTTTTTTCTTTCTGCTTATGTGGTGCTGAGGAATCAAACCCAGGGCCTCAGGCATGCAAGGCAAGCACTCTACCACTGAGCCACCTTCCCAGCCCATCCACAAGATTCTTAATGCCAATTTACCAGTAAAAAGCCAGGTGTGGAATGTGGCTCAAATGGCAAAGTGCCAAACTTGAGCAAAAACCTAAGGGAGAGCATCCAGGCCTTGAATTCAAGCCCCAGTGTCCTGTAAGCACACACATGCACATGCGTGCGTGCATGCACGCGCATGCGTGCACACACACACACACACACACACACACACAGCCTGTCTTTAGTTGAACTGTGTGCTGATTTCTCAGGAGCTCAGAGCTTTGGCTTTATCCTTCTTCCTTTCTCTTCCTCCTCGTGAATGGACAGGAAATTGAGTACCCCCCTCCTCTTTTATTTTTTTTGGTTGTGGGGCTTGAACTCTGGGCTGGGGCTCTGTCCCTCAGTTCTTCAGCTCAAGGCAAGCACTCTACTTCTTGAGCCAGAGTGCCACTTCCGGTTTTCTAGTGATTTATTGGAGATAAGTCTCAGGGACTTTCTTGCCCAGGCTGGCTTTGAACTGTGATCCTCAGATCTCAGCCTCCTGAGTAACTAGGATTACGGGCAGGAGCCACCGGCACCCAGCTCTCCTTCCTCTTTACTAGAAGTGCCCCAGCTCAATGATGAGGGGCAGCCTGATAAATGACCATATGCAGTCACAGACAGGGCTCTGAGGTGAGTATGGTAGAGGCCAGGCCATATGCCTGTTCTCTGACAAAGACACAGAGGAGCCATGGTGCCCAGAAGCCAAAAGCTTGACTGTACTACAAATGTGACTGAGACACTCTCCGGTCCCCACGGAGCCCCAGGGACATTTGCTGCCTTGCTCTCCAGGTGCCCTGACCCCTATAGCCCTGTTGGGTCTGGTCTCCCTCAGAGGGTGGGACTCCTGGATTTAGAGGCTAGGGCAAAAGCCTCCCAGATAGGGTGCTCCCCTCCCTCCTCATCCCCCCCTACCCCCAAGAGGGAGCAGGCCTTACTCTGAGCCCCAGGAGCTCTCTAGGAGCTCAGCAGAGATTGGCCCAGCCCTGGTGGAAGGACTCCAGGTTGTTCCCCAGAATAGGGAACCTAAGGAGTAAAAGCCCTTGGCCCTGAGGCAAGAAATGAGTCAGCACTGGGCGAGGCCCCAATTTAGGGTTCCAGACTTGGGTCACCAAGCTCCACCCCCAAACTACCGATTTTGGGCCCTGGTGACACTTTGAGATATCCATTCCACAACCATCTCGTCTCATGTAGGGGAGGGGGTTCAGGATAAAGACATTAAGACATAGGGCTCTCACGGGAAGGGGCCTTAGAAATCAGGCTGTAGCAAAATGTGAACTAAGGACCAGTGGGTGGAGCCTTGTGGCCCAGCCCCTTACCTAGCACATGCTGGGCTGGGGTTAGATCCCCACTAGAAAAATAATAATAATAAGGGTGGGGGAGAATATGATCTGCCCAGAGCCATACATTCTGGCAAACACTAGTAAAATGAGAGGTGTCTGTAAGGAAATGGAATTAGTCAACCCACTTAGAACTGGGTAAAATAACATGAACTAAAATTCTGTTCTTAACAAACACTGGGAATTAGTCAGGGAAGGGGGGAGGTTGGCCTACAAAACTGCATGGATTATGCATGCCCAGGTCCCAAAGGCAGGCCCCAGCAGCAACGTGACAGGTAGAGACACACCCAGGCCTAAAGGATTATAGGTCAGGTTATATCAAGGGTGCACTTAAGACCTCAAATCCTTCCCCACAGTCTGGGTCTTAGAGCTCACCAGAAAATTTCAGGTAGGTATTCAAGCTTCCAGTTCTTCACCTGGTTAATTTCCTCTGATTATCCATCCCACGTGGCAGGAAAGCTTTGGAGCCAAGCCCACAAGAGCAGGGGAAATGAACTGTCCCTTTTACTGAAGCCCCATCCCCTTTAGTTCCAGGAGTCCAAAAGACAGCAGCAAGTACTCCACCCTTGGACAGCCAAGTTTCCATTCTACCAGGAGGTCCTGGCTTGATTGTCCGTGACCCTAAAGGTCAACCCCAGCTAAAGTTAAATATTTGTGAAAGGTGCTTGAATTTGAATGAGGGGCTAAGGAATTACAAAGGACTCTGAAGACTTGGTGTGTGTGGGGGGGGGAGGGAAAAGGCTTAATTGATAAAAATCTAAAGTGAAAGACCAAACCCAAGACAACAGAGGAAAGGAAAACAACCTCAGCTAAAAGCTAGAGATGGAGCCAGCCATCTGCTTCGGGGCAAAGCTGAGCACCCGGCCAGATTGCAGAGACCTGGGGACAAGAGTCACTCCCCTACATCACCTGGAGGGAAAAGACGGTCCCCTGCGATCAGTAGAGGACCCAGTGCTCTCTTCCCCACTGGAATGGGCTGCTGTCTCCTCCTGGGTTGGGTTGGAGGGGCTGGGAAGGAACAAAATCACCAATAGCTAAAGAACCAAGAGGCTAATTGGATGCTGCAAAAACTAGCCATATTCCTTGCTACTCAGGAGGCTGACGTGTAAGATTGAGGTTCGAAGCCAGCCCCAATAGACAAATCCATTCATATCTCTAGTTAACCAGCAAAAAGATGGAAGTGGAGCTGTGGCTCGAGTGGTACAGTGCCAGCCTTGAGTGAAACAAATCTAAAATAGACTGAGGTAAAGCCCCAGGTTGGTGGCTAAAGAATCAAAAAATGTAATTGGGCCACCTGGTGCTTTCTTTTAGGCTTTTAACTCTAATGTTGGAATTTTAAGTCAAAGGTGAATCCAATCATCTCCAATCCACACTATTCCTCTCCCGGTCATAAGAACAACCTATTCCATTTTCCAGCTGTCCACAAAATCCTTTTACACCTAGTATCTGGTGCATCTGGACCCCCTCCCAGTGAGCCAGGAGAGGAAGAAACCACCCAGGCTGCTAGCACCCAGGAAAGAGCCTGAATATGGAGGGGGGTGGGGGTGGGGAGGGAGAGTGAAGTCCGGCCGAAACCTGTCGTTTCTGGCTCCGAAATGGCTCCATTTCCAGTCCTCATGTAGAATTTTGATAGTCTTTGTTATTGGTGGTGGTGGGACTTGAACCCAAGGTTTCAGACATGCTAAGCAAGTGCTCTAGCACGGAGCTAGCCCTCCTCCCAGCACCAAGTCCTCATTTTGGATTTATTTCCACTGTAGCAGGGAGTGGCTGCACCATTACAGCACTAGGGGCCGAGGGAAAGGGGGAAGTGGAGTCCTGAGGGCTTTCAGAGGAAGCTGAAGAGGAGGGGCCTGGCTGTGGGACCCTGAGGCCTCGCGGTGGGGGGGGGGAGGGCTGGAACCTCGGCCATCTCCACCCTCCCACTTCCTTAGAGCCGCTAACGGCCAAAGAACTTTCACTGCGCGGGTTCCACTTTCCTTTTTCTGAATATTTATTACTTTGGCTCGGATCAATCACCGCTGGGAATTGTTTCCTCCAAAAAAGAGAGCCCAAATTTCCTGCTTCTCGTTGGACCAGGCGGTGGGACTCTGGATTTAATTGCTCCTGGCGTTCACTTAAGCAAATCGTAGCCCCAGAGGGTACTTTGGACAAAGACTTGGGTGTGCAGGGCGATGGAAGACGGATCGCCCTCCCCAAACCCTCCCCACGCCCTGTCCCCCGCCTGGCCTCTGGACTGGCAGGCTCTCCCAAACCCCTCAATTTCCAGTAAGAATTCGGGACGGAATCCACGCCACGTGTGGCCGATCGTGAGGCGTGGAGGTGGGTGGCTGGTCCTGCCGGGGGTGTGGGGCGGAGCGGGAGCGAGAAACGCCACCTGGACTGGGGTTTGGTGTCATTGTTCAAAATGGGGACGGCGACGCGGAAGGAGGCTCGCGCCCCGGGCTCTGGGGAGCCCCTCACATGGGGGGTTCGCGACTCGGGGCTCAGGGAAGGGGGTGGGGTGCGCGCCCGGAAGCCTGTCCCGCCCTAGCGGCCCCGCATCGAGCTCCCAGAGTGTCAGATTTGAACGCCGCAGGCCGAGCGGGCCGGGCCGGAGTTCGTGGCCACCATTGGCTGCGGCGGCGGCGGCGTGACATCCGCGCGGGGGAGGGGGGGCAGGGGGCGGGGCCGGGCCGGGAAGGGGCGTGTCCAGGCGGCACCCCGAACCCGGAGACCGAGAGCGGGAGGGAAACAAACGCGGGCGCTGACATGGGCGGCCGGCCCCGCCAAGCCCACCGAGGGGAGCGCGCCGCCGCGCCCGCCGCGCGCTCGGGGAGCCGGAGACCCAGGTAGGCGCCGGCCGCCGCTGCCGCGCGTAAAGACGCGTGAGGCCGGGGAGGAGTGGGCGCGCCCGAGACCCCCTGGGCAGTGGATCGAATTCAAAGAGCCGAGGATGGGGGTGAGAGGGGCAGCGGGCCGAGGAGTAGGGCGCAGAGGCACCCCCACACACACACCCTGGGGCGCCCCGTCTCCCAGTGCTTCTCTGAGAGGAAACGGGGACCGGGGACGCCTGGAGGGGGGGCGCCTCGGGTACCCGGGATCCGGAGCCACACACCTTGTCCCAGAAAAAAGAGGGTGGCGGCCACCCAGGCGCAGAGTCGCCGGGACTCGATTTCCGTTCCCCAGCCTGGGATCCCTCGGGCTGGACGCGGGCGCCGTGTGGCTCGGGGTGGGGTGCAGGTTTTGACGGTCCTCCCCCCACCCCCAGCCCAGGAATGGGGTGTGAGCGGCTGTGGGCGGCCTCCCGAGGGGTGTGCGCGCGGAGTTTTCGGGAATAAGAGCCGAATGGTTCGCCTGTGGCGGCGGGAGCGGGTACTCTCGCTCGGTACCCGCCCTGCAGCACCCGCCGCCCGGGGTCACCGGCCGGCCGGCCGGCCCGGGGGAAAGAAGGGAAAGGCGCCTTGGGGACCGGAAGAGTATCCCCCCCCCCCTTGGGCCTCCCCGTCCGCCTCCCGGGGAAGACGCGGAGGCCGAGGCCCAGACTCCTCGCGTCGAGGTGCGGCTCCGCGGAGCTGGAGATCCCCCCACTCCACCCCTTGGAACTGGGGAGACCGCTGATGGCTTTGCCCCGCACCGGGGTCCTGGAGGGCATGCCCTGAGCCCCGCACGCGCGGCGGGGTCGCTGGCCCGGGAGCGATCGGTTAATGATTGAACCACCGGGCTGGCGACCTGGGCGCTGGGATCGTGGGCCCCGGCTCCTCCCTCCCCCGCCCCCCGCGGCGCCCCCCCCCCCGCTCTTTGGTTCGGCCTTGCCCCCGTTACCCGGGGTGGGAACCCCAGGAACTGCCCTGTCTGCTGGGGAGGGGATCCTGGTCGCTGCGGGTGAGTGCCTGGGCCTGGAAGGCTTCCTGGGAGAAGAGTTGTGTGTGTGTGTGTGTGTGTGTGTGTGTGTGTGTGTGAGAGAGAGAGAGAGAGAGAGAGAGAGAGAGGGGAGGAGGTGCCTCTGCTAACTCAAACCAGGTTCTTGTGTTTGCCCAATGCCATACGGCGGCCTGGGTTTTGGAAGTTTTTTTTTTCTCCCTGGGAAAATGAAGCGGGGTGTGGATACAATGCTGTCTTTTCTCCACGTCTGGGAACTTGTGTCCTACCTCCTTCACCCCCCCTCCCCCCATACAGCCCTCTAGAAATCTGACCAGCTCCCATGGCCCCAGGTGGGTCCACAGCCGCCACTGAGTAAGGAAGAGAGTCCTTGGGGGTGGCTTGACTGGGGAGCCCCCTTGCCCTCTCTAGAAGGGGTTGGGGAACTACATGGAGAATGTCCCCATCCTTAACGTCTCCCCCCCCCCCAGCAGCCATCTGGACCAGAGAAAGCCCCTATATACACATACACACCGAGTGTAAACACCCGAGGGGCCGCATGTAGGTAGGTGCCTCTCTGTCTTACAACTTCCCTGCAGTCTGCGTTTGTAATAACTCAACGGCAGCTCCCGCCCTCTTTCTGAGACAGGGCTGGAGGAGGGGACCACCAGCAGGATGGGCTGAATTTTAAGAGAACAAAGAACAGGGCACAAAGGAAAGGGGAGCTGAGCTGAGGCTCTCTCCCAGAATAGGGGTGTGTTGGAGCAGAGCCAGACCCTCTGCCAGCCCCCAGGAGCGTGTGAGGGACACCCCTCCCCCCAAGGCTATTTGGAGCTTCCACTAGGATCTTGTGAGGTGCCATCCCTGCTGGATATCTGGGACTCTGCCAAGAGTGGGTACCTTGTGAATAGCCCTCCGTCCTTCACCCACGTGACCGATTACTGTGGTTTATCTCTGAACTTGGACTTGGCCCCTCCCTTCAGGTAGTAGCTACTGCCTACTAGGAGAAACCCTGGCGATCAGGAGGGAGTCTTCCCAGGGGTCCTGGTGATCTGTGAGATTGCTGTGAGAAAGTAGAGATTTGAGGCGTCTCAACATTGAGTATCTTCTGGGGTTCACAGGGTTGGTGCTCAGGTCTTCCTGCTCACACTCTGAGCATTTCTTCTCTGCCTCTCCCCCCCCCCCCAGTGTCCTCCCTGCATCCCCCAGTGCCTGTCCCAGCCTGTTGTACACCCAGCCTGCATCTCTTGCCTCTTGGGACTGACAGGCCAGGCCTGGAACCAGGAAGCTGGAGAGTTATCTAGCTAGGAAGCCAGAGGTGAACTGGTCAGTGTTAATCTGGGAGCAGAATCCTAGATTCTTCTGTTCCAAGTCAGAGAGAAAGAGCCTTGGGTTGGGCTCGGGTTCAGGGGGGTGCCTTTCCCTTTGGATTGGCTGATTGATCTCCACTGCCAGGACTGGCTGTGCCCAGCTGGGGCAGGCAAGTTGGATGATGCTGACCTTTCCCTTTATCCCTGTCCCCAACCAACTTGGACCTTGATGGGAGTTTGGAAGGGTCTGAAGCTAGCATCCTGGATGGCAGTAGAGCAGGAACTGGAATCCTGTTGAGGAGCCTTGGAGGCACTTGTCCCAGTGGGGGAGGGGGAGTGTGTCCCTCAGTGGGGGGGGGTGAACGACAGGACAACGGGCTGATGCTGTTGATAAGGCTGGAGTGGAGAGCCAGGGTTGAGCAATCACACCCTGGGAACCCAGAGAGCTGACCTGAGCCACACTTAGTTAGGTCTTCTGCCCTGTGTACTGGAAGCTTTCTCTCGGCTTTGGGAAAAAGGGTCAAATCCTGGAGCCGGGAGAGGACTCCATGAAGTAATCCAGCAAAGGATCGAGATCACTAACCGCAGCAGGTAACCTCCAGAGTGCGCCTTAGAAGGCTGGGGTCCTCCTTCTTTGAGAGGGACTTGGACAGTGGTTCTGGAAGGGACTGGCGAGCTGACTGTGTGTAGGCCTGTGTGCCCTGTCCACTGTGGAGGAAATACAGCCACTTGCTTCCTACATGCCCCTGAGCCCCAGCTTACAGCCACCTCCTGGAGGACTCTTGGGCTTCTTGCCAGCTGGCAGTCATTAGAGTCCCCCCCTCCGCCCCCCGCACTGCCAGCATGTTGCTCCGGCCCCATGCCAGAGTGGCAGCATTGGCATCTAGAGCCTTCCTTTGCTTGGAACAGGACTCTGCCTGCCAGCCTGAAGAATGAGCTCCCTTTTGGGGCTCAAGTGAAATGGTTTGGCGGGTATGGTGAATGTATACACCTGATGTTTCTCCCTTGCTCATTTTTGTCAGGGCTCAGGGTGTCTGCAAGGCCACAGTCTTGAGCCAGAGTGACTCTTGGTCATCCTGGGGCTCAGTCACTGGGGTGACCCATAAGGCCAGCGGGAGTGGCCTCCAGCTCCCTGTGGTCTCTGCCTTCTCTCTTCATAGGTGTCCTGCAGTAACTGGATTTGGTCTGGAGTGAGGTGCAAAATGTCCCACTTGTGACAAGGAAGCCAGCTTTGTTGTCCCAGCTTCTCTTCCTCCTCTGCCCTTCAGGCTTCTGCCTCAGGCTCTGCTCCTGTAACCCTCTCCTTTCCTGACTGTGTTGCTTGCCTCTGGCTCTGGAGCACCCAAATCTCCATAGGGAAGTTGACAACTTTGTCCAATGAGGGAAGAGCCTGAGAGAGTCCAAAGGTGCTTAGCAGCCTGGGGTGCCCTGAGTAGAGTCCTCTCTGGACTAACTTGGTAGATGGTCACTGAAATTGAGTGCTTTGTTTGTAAGGGGGAGGGGAGCACCCTGGGTCTCTCAGATTCCTGAGTTATCTCTTTACCTTTATCTTCTCTTATCAAACAGAATCTATAGGAGCTTAAGTCCTGCCTGCTAAGAGGCCAGGCTTTTCCCTCCTGCATCAGGGTCAAAGGGTAAAGAGCACAGGAGAAACTTGCCTGGTGATTCACACTCCTAATCCTCGCCACTCTGGAGGCTGAGATGTGAGGGTGGTTGTTTGAAGCCAGCCCCAGGCAGGAGACTAAGACTCATCTCCAATTAACTACCCAAAGGCCAGAAGTGGAGGTGTGACTCAAGCGGTAGATCCTTGAGTTCAAGCCCAGGTGGTACCTGCACAAACAAAGGGAGGCCAGGGGAAGTAGCAAGTCCCAGGGCTGGTGGAAGAGAAAATGGACTCTATACCTGGGCTTGTATGGTTTGGAGGTCCTGGGACCCCTAGGACTTGGAAAGGACTTAGACCACATTCTACTCTGGAGTCTTTGGGATTAGGGGTGTGTGTGTGTGTGTGTGTGTGCCTGCCCGTGTGCGCGCGCGTGCTCACTCACTGTGATGGATCCTGTTAGAGCTTAGCAGAGTGACAGTAGCCATAGTGACTCTGGGTGTTTATGCTTGAAATCTCCACACCTGCTTGCCCAGAGTCCCAGCATGAGGGTATAGCACACAGGCAGTGGACACTTCTGCCCGTGTAGGGCTTCATATCTGTTGGTTTACTTAATCCTTCTAGATTATCAGTTGCTTTGAAAGCTTTGAGGAAACCAAGGCTGAAGTTATGTAGGCCAGTGCTGCAAGCCAGCTAGCTTGTCACCTGGGGGTCCTGCCTCTGACACTTAAGCTCCTACAGGGTCAGGATGGAAGATCTTGCTCTGTCCCCTGGGGAAGGAGCCAGCCCTCCCACCCCCAGACTCCCTCTGGAAACCCTGGAGTTATCCTAGATCCTCCTCTTCCAGGCTGGGTGCTGGTTCCTAAGAGAAGCAAAGTGAAACCAAACCGGCCTGACGGATCTGGTTACAAGTGCAGCGGCTTCCTTCTGAGACCAGCCAAGGAGCCTGGCTGTCCAGCCCAGGGCAACCTGTCCTGCAAGGGGACAATCTGGCCCACAGCCAGGCAGCACCCTTCCTCTGTTTCCTGCTTGTGGCTGTGGCATGCTCTGAGAAGCACACGTTTCCAGGAAGGACCCTGTAAACAAAGTTTCCGGATGTCCTAGAGTTACTGGGTCCTCTTGACTCCTTTGATTGGGTGTTGCTTCCGGTCCCTCCCAGACCTCGGCTCCTTTCTCTTCCTTTCTGGGCTATGCACATTCCCAGGTGGTGGGTGAGAGAAGCTTTCTTCTCCCTGTTGCTTCCTTCCTTCAGATGGTTCTGGAATCGGGATAGAGATGAACGCAGGACAAAGAGGAAGGAGCCTCTAGGCAAGGGTTCCTGACCGGATGGCTCCCCCAGGGGAGGCAGCTGTGTTCTGTGTCTAGATTAATCTGTATTTCCTCTGGAGGGATGAGGAGGGAGGAATGGATGCTGAGACCACGGAGATTAATTTTTCTTTTATTTTTGTGCCAGTACTGAGACTTGAACTCAAGGCCTAGGCACTGTCCCGAGGCTTTTTGCTCAAGGTTGGCACTCTACCGCTGGAGCCACAGTTCCACTTCTAGATTTTTGCTGGTAGGTTGGAGATATGAGTCTGATTTGTCAACCCGGGCTGGCTTTGAACCATGAGTCTCAGATCTCTGCCTGAGTCACCAGCATCTGGTGAAATACAGCCTTTCAAATGCTTAGGACCAGGTTTTGATTACCAGTTGAATGAAAACAGACCATCTGGTACATGCTAGGCTGAGCCAAGGCTCGGTAAATGCTAGTTCTTCCTCCTACCTCCTCCATGACCCATGGCCAGGGGAGTTACTGCCTCATGCAGGGACTGTGCTGGTGGCTGGACACTGTCACAACCCACAGAGCATACATCATTTCCCAGCTTTCTGGTTACAGGTCAGTGCTCCCCCTGGCCTGGACTCTCCCCGGCAAGTAAAGGGTGAATTATCCAAGCTGTAGTGTGTTCCCACAAAGCCCTGCTGAGTTATTGGCATCATTTTCTTGCAGACGGTGAGGATTGTAGACTCAGGATGGTGGGGAATGGCTGTAATAGATCCATAGGGAGCATGTCTGTCAATGGAAATAGCCCAAGGACAGGACTTGGGGTCGGGAGGGGAAACTAGGAGCCTGGGGTATAACTCGGTGGTAGAGCACGCTCCACGTGTGAGGTTCTGGCTTTGATCCCTAGCATCCCCACCCCACCCCACCCTACCCAAAACAGAAAGCTTTTCATGCTTGTAACTTCCATGCTTGTAATTTTTTAGTAGCCACTTTTGTTGGTCCTGTTTTGTTTTGTTGGTCCTGGTACTTGAACTCTAGGCCTAGGTGCACAAGGCTGGACTACTTTGAGCCACAGCTCCACTTCTAGGTTTTGTTGTTTTGTTTTTGTTTTTCGTTTTGTTTTGGTCGGTTGTGGGGCTTGAACTCCGGCCTGAGTGCTGTCCCTCAGCTCTTCAGCTCAAGGCAAGCGCTCTACCACTTGAGCCACAGTGCCACTTCTGGTTTTCTGGTGGTTAATTGGAGATGAGTCTCCTGGAGTTTCTTGCTTGGGCTGGCTTTGAACTGCTATCTGCAAATCTCAGCCTCTTGAGTAGCTAGGATTATAAGCGTGAGCCACCAGTGCCTGGCTGCAAATTTTTTTTAAGCCAGCATACCTAAAATATTCTCTCCTTTTCATCCTCTTCCCTCTTTTCTTCCCTCTGTATATGCGCCAGTACTGAAGCTTGAACTCAGGGCCTGGGCACTGTCCCTTAGATTTTTCACTCAAGTCTGGCATTCTACCCTTTGAGCCACAGCTCCACTTCTGGCTTTTTGCTGTTTAATTGGAAATAAGTATCTCACAGACTTTTCTGCTTGAGCTGCCTTCAAACTGTGTTTCTCAGATCTCAACCTCCTGAGTAGCTAGCATTATGGTATGAGCCACTGGTAAAGGCTCCAAAATATCTATCACTTAAAAAAATCATTAAAAAATTAATAGGTATGGCACCATATCTCTGTAATCCTAGCTACTTGGGAAGCAGAGGTAGAAGAATTGCAGTCCCACCCAGGTCAACCTAGGTTAAAGGTAGCTGCCTAGCAAGATTAAGGCCCTGAGTTCAAACCCCAGTACTGCCAAAGGAAGGCATGAAAGAAAAACATGTTGTTTTTTTTTATTGCTGACTTCAAAAACCAATACTTGTTTATATGGATAGGACATTTCAATTTGGATGCTAAACTTCATCAATACTTGATCAGTACTTGGGTTTCACTGAATTTACCATTGAAAACAGATTCACATGGACTGTATTTAAATTTTTCCATAAATGCCCCAAGCATGCACTTCCAATTTAAGATAATTAAAAATTAAATAAACTGAAAAATTCAATTTGCAAGTCACAATAATTACATTTCAAGTACTTGGGGGTTTTTTGAGGAGGGGGGCCGGGAACAGCAGAGCAGTGGAGTCCTGAGGCTTGAACTCAGGGCCTGGGCACTGTCCTTGAGCTTTTGTGCTCAAGGCTAGAGTGTTGCCACTTGAGCCACAGCTCCACTTCTGGCATTTTGGTGGTTAATTGGACATAAGTCTTACAGACATTCGTGCCCAGGCTGACTTTGAACTGTGAATCCTTAGATCTGAGCTTCCTAAGTAGCTGGGATTGCAAGCATGAGCCCCTTGCACCCAGCTTAGGGAGAGAGAGAAAAGTCAGGAGGCTAAGATTAGGAGAACGTCATTTGGAGGCTAGCCTAGGCAGAAAGTTCATGAGACCCCTTCTCGACCCATACCTGGTCATGGTGTTTCATCGCTATCATTCCAAGCTACATGGAAGGCTGGGATGGGAAAGATCAAAGTTCCAGGTCAATCCAGGCCAAAACAAGTTGGCCAGGCCTCAATTTTAGCAGTTGAACATGGTATCACAGACCTCTCATCCAGCTACTATGGGAAGCATGAATAGAAAAATCAAGATCCAGGCATGGGCCCTGGCAAAAGTTGAGTCCTCATCTCAAAATAATCAGTGCAAAAAGAGAGTAGATGTGTGGCTGAGCAGTAGAACACATACATAGCAAATATGATGCCCTGAGTTTAAACCCTAGTATCTCAAGACAGAAAAGAAAAAAAAATTACTGATTGCCAGGAACAGAGCTGTTTCCTGAGAGTAGCCACTGAATATTATGTTGACAATTGTAGCAATGTAACAGGAGGAGGATCGGAGGAGGGGATGGTTCTAAGTTGTAGATAATGCGCCTGTCTATTCACAGGGCCCCAAAGAGTCAATCGTGAGGTCCATCAGTATGTAAGGCAGTACAGCATCAAGCTGACAGTCAAATACATTAGGAGACTTGACGGACATGGTGTGGACAGTTGCTTTCTCCCTTGCCAAGCATGGATGGCTGAGCGCCCTGCCTTGTCTTGGAGCATATCAAGCGCAGAGTGACATCTGGGGCCTGGCCAGAGCAGGGAGAGGATGGTTATCTCTAGGACCTGGGTCATGCCTGATGGCTGGGTGGCTGGGCAGGGGCTGGCGTGGGTTGACTGGCCTGCAGGGAGGGAGGAGGAAGTTACCACCACCATCACTCCTCCCGCCCATGGATTTCAGAACAGGGTTGGGTCAAGGCCTGGCCTTGAGCAAACAGATGGGATCTGAGAAATGTGGAAAGCTGTGCCTATGCAGAGCGATGGCTGGAGAGACCCTGTCTTCTTTCGGGCAGACCCCTCTCCCTCACAGACCTCCCACGGAGGACTCGAACACTGGCAGACCTCTAAGGGCGGAGTCCACCCAGGGCAGCTTGGTTCTGAGGGTCTTCAATAAACAGCCTCAAGCTGGGTGCCAGCTGCTCACATTGTGATCCTAGCAGAGACCTGAGGATCATGGTTCACAAGCCCCAGCAGGAAACTCTTATCTCGAGTTAACCACCAAAAAGGTAACAATGGGGCTGTGACTCAAGAGGTAGAGCACCAGTCTTGAGCAAAAAAAAAAAAAGCTAAGGAACAGTGCAGCGCCAGGTCCTGAGTTCAAGCCCCAGTATGAGCAAAAAACATATAAAGTATAAGTAAGTAAATAAATGCACAAACAGCCTCTGTTCTCAGCTGTGGACATCTGCATGGGCCAGGCAGGAAACCAGGCTCTCCAAAGTGTGCCAAAAATGGCCTCCCATCACTGGAGGTGTGTTTGGGGGGGTAGATTTCCCCTTTCTGAGCCTCAGTTTCCCTTTCTATAAAATGAGGGCAGTTATGACCTGCACCTTGCACGCTTGCTTTGAGCATAACATTTGTTACCCCCTAGCCAGCAGGCAGGCAGGCTGGCAACAAGCCCCAGGTCACAGGGGAAGTGTTGACTAGTAGAGTGCTCATTGTCCTTGAGTACCCTCACCTGAGCTGCCAAAGGTAGGAATGACAAGAAGCCCAGCCTTTACCTGCCCTGGATATCAGACAGGACCCCGCAGTCTTGTAGGAGGCTGGCCTCTAGCTCGGAGAGAGCTCCCGTGTCACTGGACGGAGGCCAGCCTCCGGTGGGGTGGGAGGTAGGGAGCTAAGGGGGTTCAAGTACCAGGAAGCAGCTGTTGAGTGACTTCTCTGGTGGGCAGGAGGATCTTCAGTCTCTCTGTTCCCTGACATCAGACAAAACAGAACAAGGACCTAATAAACACATCCAGAATGGGGGGTCACTTGTGAGGAGGAAGGAGGGTGCGGGAAGGGGTGTGAAGTGGTGGCATCTGAATGGCTGGGGTACCATTCATAGTCCTCCCCGCCCCCCTTGGCATCTTGTATTTCATGACAGCTGTTGAGAAGTGGAGAATTTTGAGCTGGTTTTGAAATTAAAGTCTTTTCCTTAAGCCTCAGAGGCTTAGGGGTTTATTATTATTAAAACACCCTTACCACATTAAAGAGAACTTTTTCTCAAAGCCAATTTTCCTCAAGAGCCTCATATAACTTCTTGGTTTCTTGGTGAGTTCAGTCGTTATACATGGCAGCCCATTTGTGTGACATTGCAAGCGCTGTATATTAGCCTGCCGTGTGTGTGTGTGTGTGTGTGTGTGTGTGTGTGTGTGTGTGTGTGTGTGTGTGTGTGTGTGTGTCCGTCCGTCCGTCCGTCCGTCCGGCTGTTTGATGAACAGCTCTTAGTGGTATATACAGCCCTAGGGTCCAGACTACCCAGCTAGCATGATAGCCTGAGAAATCTGTTCAGTTTGCAGAACCACCCCCCCACACCCCCCTCCCCATCCCTGCATTTCTTAACCAGTTATGTACTACCAAGATTTAGTCTTGTCTGGCACTGTGGTGCATAAGGGTAGGGTCTGGTGAAGATTTGAGTGTGGGCTTCTTCCCCCCACCCCCACCCCGCAACTGATAATCCTTTCCAGATGCTGGAGGAAAACTGCTGTGGTTGTGGATGTCTACCGCCACCTATCCCCACCCCATCCTAGGATCATTAAGGTTCTGATCAGGGTGTTGCGACTCTCTCCCTGCCTGCTGGGAGGCAGTCCCTCCTCCTTGGTTCTTCTTTTCAGTAACTGACCAGGCTGGCTAATCTGAGGTACTGGAGCTTCATTTTACTTTATTTAGTTATTTAGGTGTCTGTCCTGGGGCTTGAACTCAGGACTCGGATGCTGTCCCTGAGCTTTTTTGCTCAACGCTAGCCCTCTACTGCCTGAGCCACTTGTAACTTTTTGGAGGTTAATTAGAAATATGAGTCTCATGAACTTTCCTGCCCAGGCTGACTTCAAACTGGGATCTCAGATCTCAGTCTCCTGAGTGGCTAGGATTACAGGTGTGAGCCAGTGATGCCTGTGCTTGAGGCTGCATTTCAGAATCCCTAAGGGTATGCAAAAAAATCCACTGGCACCAGAGAAAGAACATTCCAGAACTGTTTACAGCTGGCCTTGTATCCACTGGTCTGTTCCCAGCCCTCCCCCCGCCCCCACCAAAATGTGCAGATTCTTAAGTCCCTTACGTAAAATACCGTGACGCTTGTATATACCCTACGAACATCCTCTGGTGTGCCAAAGCATTGCTAGGTTACTTGGTGTAAGCGCTGTGTAAATAGTTGTGCTGTATTGTTTAGACAGGTGTGTAGGGGGTGTCCGCATGTGTTATACACTGATGCAATTTTGTGCTGAGTGATTTGAATCTGAGCTTGTCTGAGGCCACAGATGTGGAATCTACGCACAGAGAGAGCTGACTTGTATTGATTTTTCTTGGAAAACAGAAAAATGAAGCCTATTGCTGCTGGCTCACGCCTGTAATCCTAACTACTCCAGAGGCTGAGATATGAGGATCAAGGTTTGAAGCCAGCCTGGACAGGAAATTCCCTGAGATTCTTATCGCCACAATTAATCACCAAAAAGTGGTAGAGTGTTAGCTTTGAGCAAATAGGCTCAGGGGCGCAGTGCCCAGGCCCTGAGTTCAAGCCCTGGACCAGCATGCATATACACACAAAAAATATAGTACAGGCCTGTAATCCCAGCACTCAGGAGGCCAAGAATGGAGGATCGTGAGTTCAAGGCCAGTTTAGACTACCTAACGTAACCCTGTCTCAAATCAAAAACAAAAGCAAGAATTGTGTACTGCATTTACAAGTATGCACATATATACATAATTTAGACATGCATACATCTGCATAGTTTACACTATAAGTGGTTTTGTTCTTTTTTACTTTTTTTTCCAGGCCTAGGGCCTGAGCTCAAAGCCTAAGCTTCTTTTGCTCAAAGCTAACACTACCACTTTGAGCCACAGTGCCACTTCCGGCTTTTTCTGTGTATGTGGTACTGAGGAATTGAACCCAGGCCTCATGCATGCTAGGCCAGCACTCTACCACTAAGCCACCTTCTCATCCCTCTATTTTATTTTTAAATGCATTTTATTCTATTTTAGCAGTGGAGAGTGTGTCCAACGCTGGCCTGAATCCATGCGTTAAGGCAAGTCGTTCAATTCCACATTTCCATCTCTGAAAATCTGGTCCCACCACACCCAGGCAGTTTCCAGAGATCTGTAACACAGACACACAGCGGGTATGGGAGTCATAATCACAGTGTTTCATGGTCTCATCCTGGGCTTTTATTTCTGGTACTTGTGGTGCTTCAGGCACCGAGTATATTAAGTCACTTGTAAACTCCTTGTACAAACATCACACTTTGAAAATGCCAGGGCGTATGCCGGAAGCAGCTAAAGGTTATACTGAAGTCAATAAGTCACCTCGAAGTCCTCGGTGCGGGTCCTGCACCTTTCCTGGATGGAAAGGTCTTTGTCACCCTCACTGGACTTTTTTTCTTCTTCTTTTTTGGTCAGTCCTGGGACTTGAACTCTGGGCCTGGGTGCTGTCCATGAGCCTTTTTTTTTTTCGGTCATGTGACTTGAACTCCGAGCCTGGGCACTGTCCCTGAGCTCTTCAGCTCAAGGTTAGCACTCTGCCACTTGAGCCACAGTGCCACTTCTGGTTTCTGAGTGGTTTATTGGAGAGAAGAGTCTCATGGGCTTTCCTGCCCAGGCTGGCTTTGAACTGCAATCCTCAGATTTCAGCCTCCTGAGTAGCTAGGATTACAGACGTGAGCCACCGCTGCCTAGCCCCTGAGTCTTTTTGTGCTCGAGGCTAGCTCTCTACCACTTGAACAACAGTACCACTTCTGGATTTTTCTGAGTAATTTATTGGAGAGCAGGGTGTCACTGACTTTCCTGCCCTGACTGGGTTGGAACTGTGATCCTCTGATCTCAGTCTCCTGAGTAGCTAGGGTTTTAGGCATAAACCACCAGTGCCTGGCTGAACCTTCTTCCTATCTTTGCTGGCTAAAAGCTGGTGAGTGTTCCCGAAAGCCCTGGATGTTTTCATGGCTGATAAAAGCCAGAGCCATTGGCCCCCTATGGGAGGAGCATGGCCACATTATTGCTGATTGTCTTCCCACTGATAGATGTAGCGCTGGCCCTACATTTTGGCAGGATGTTGGCCTGTTCCCAGTGAGAAAGGCCAGTGACACACCAGGTGATAGCCAGCAGGATGCTGGGGACTTAAAGTCACCCCAAGAAGGTCTAGGACTCCCTTCCCCTGCCTGCTTCTCTCACCCACCATCAGCGCTCTCACCCAACTGCAGACAAGCCTTGGGTGTGGACCCCATTATCTTTTTCCTCCTTGAGCACACCCTCATGCTCTCCATCTCTCCCCCCATTAGAGGATCCCTCCACCAGATTGGGTCACATGTTGCTTATGCCTGGTTTATGTACCCAGAATGGCCCAGTTCCTCCCCTGCTCTGACAGGGAGGGAGAAGCCCCCACGGGATTTGACCCCAGGCCACATAGTTTTCATTCTATTCCTCAAACTCCACAGGCCTGTTTCCTACCCTGGGGCCTTTGCACATGCCAGTTGCTTTGCCTGCCCCCATCTTGGATCTTGATGTGGCTGTCTCTTATCACTTAGCACACAGCTAGGTCATAGTGCCTCTGAGTGCTCCCCCAACATTCCCACTTCTGCTTGCTCATCTCATCCTGTTTCCCTTGATACTGAGAACTGTCAGGGACTCTTTTGCTGGGGCTGGAGCTTAGGGTCTCACCCTCTAAGGGTTGTCTTATCTGGGCTGGCTTCTAACCAGGATCCTCAGATTTCAGCCTCCTGAGTATCTAGAATTAAAGACAAGAGCCACTAGCGCCAGGCTACAAGGAATGGTTTTATTTTACAAGGTTTTTTTTAAAATTTTATTTTTAATTGTCATTATAAAGGTGATGTACAAAGGGGTTATAGTTACATCAGTCAGATAATGAGTACTTTTCTTTTTGAACATAGCCCACCCCTTCCCTTGTTTTCTCCCAGTTTTTCCCTCCCATCCCCACTCACTAGTTGTATAGTTCATTTTAACATAGTGAGTTCCACTGATGTGTTTGTTCGCCCTTTGTCCCTCCATTTCTGTGCTATTTTACAAGTTTATGCTCCCAGCCTTTACTCACCTACACATGTCTGTCCTGGAAGCAGGACATACCACCGCCCTGGCTCCGGAGCCCTTCAAATGCCCACATCCAAATACACAACTCCTGTACACTAAATGCCACGGTGTTTAAATTAACTTTTTTTTTTTTTTGATCAGTTGTGGGGCTTGAACTCTGGGCTGTCCCTGAGCTCTTCAGCTCAAGGCTAGCACTCTACCACTTGAGCCACAGTGCCACTTCAGGCTTTTTCTGCTTATGTAGTGCTGAGGAATCGAACCCAGGGCCTCATGCATGCGAAGCAAGCACTGTACCACTGAGCCACCTTCCCAGCCCTTTAATGCCACGGTGTTCACAGACACCTTTGTTCCTCCTCCTGTGTGCTGTGTCTCTCGACTTGTGTTGTGTATATTGTCATAGATGATGGTTATGCTGCAGTAAGAAAAAAACAAAAAGCTGGACGCAGGTGGCTGTAATCCTAGCTACTCAGGAGGCTGAGATCTGAGGATAGTGGTTCGAAACCAGCCTAGGCAGGGAAGTCGGAGATATTCTTATCTCCAAATAACCATCAGAAAACCAGAATTAGCACTGTGGCTCAAATGGTAGAGCACTAGCTTTGGGTAGAAAAGCTCAGGGACAGTGCCCAGGCCCTGAGTTCAAGCCTACAACCAGTAAGAAAGAGAAGTAAAGTCTGTACATATCCAATATAGTACAGATGCAGATTTTTCCCTCAAAGATTTCTGGCTAGTGATTGGCTGAGTCTGTGGATATAGATTTCAGATACAGAAGGGCTGGCTAGGTAAAAATACTGGGGGTCTACAATGAGTCTGTGAATGAAGAGTAAATAAACTAAACCTCCTTTAGCCAGTCCAAGTCATGGTGCTCTGAAAGTCCTCACTGCCCATGCCACTGACTGACCTCAGGACCCAGGCGAGGGCTGTGTTGGTGAAGGGGTGTCTGCCCTTGGCAGTGGACATTGAAGCATATTCACTCCTTAAGCTGGGGTGAGCTATTGGTCAGCTGCAGAATGAGCAGCCGGAGCCGGGGGGGGGGGGGCACAGGAGAGCTAAGATCTGGCTCCAGCCTTGGGCTGGGCTGCCAGGGTTGGGCCACTGCCTGGGTATTTGATAGGGTGGATTGATCCTGTCTGTCTATTGAGGGACTGCTGGTCTGGACACTGTCCACGCAGATGGGTGACCACTAGCCATGCACTCCAACCAAGGAGTGTGGTGACAGGCCGAGACCAGGCCTATAAGAGGAGCTTGTTACTCTTCTGCCTTGGGAAGGTTCTGTGGTCAGTGGGCTGAGACAGGAGGAAGCAGGTCCTCCAGAAGCCCAGGAGAACTAGGTAATCACGAGCTACAGATCCATATCCACTTCCTTTGCTCTGCCAGGGGGGGAGTGGCCACTTGTCCTCTTGGGCAGCCTGTGTTAGCCATTACCACTTCCTCAGATCTGAGTCACAGTGCTTCGGGACACTCCTGAAGCTATAACTCCTGAGTGCCTCTCTTTCTGGGGGACATAGCTCCCCACCCCCAGAGAATTCTGACCGCTTCCTGGAACAAAGATTCCCCAACACACACCTTCCTGTCCTCAAATACCCTGTCTATCTTCACCCCAGCATCAAATTTACTATGTTAGAGACGTAAGGGTGGCACAGAACTTTCTAGACACAGCAGTCAGGGTCCTCTCTTCTCTGGATCCCTTGGCCAACTGTGAGGGAAAAAGCACCCATTGGCCGTGGTCACTGGGCAGAGGTGTGCCCTTGGGTTGGAACCCGCTGAGTCCAGCTTCCATGTAGGTGAAAATGAAGCTGCTTTCCCACTGAAGAGGAGAGTACTACACCTTAGTGACTGCATCCCTGGCAGCCACTGAGTCCAGCACCCTTCCCAGTGCCAGAGCTGGCCTCATAGCTGCTACAATGACATGACTGACTCTGGCCTTTTTTTTTTTTTTTTTTCTGGACCTGGGGCTTGAACTCAGGGCTTAGGTGCCCTCCCTGAGCTCTTTTTCTCAAGGCTACACTCTACCACTTTGAGCCACAGCACCACTTCTGGTTTCCTAGCGGTTACTTGGAGATAAGAGTCTCACAGACTTTCCTGCCTGGGCTGGCTTTGAACCTCGATCCTCAGATCTCAGCCTCCTGAGTTTCTAGGATTACAAGGCTGAGCCACCAGCACAACACACACACACACCAAAAGCTCTCTTTGGATGAAGTTTCATTGGGACACAGCCCTGTGCACTTGTTTGAACGCTGCCTATCTGGCTGCTGCTTGTTAACAAGACAGCTCAGTGGCCTGTGACACAGATGAAAATACTTTGCTGCCTGGCCCTTGGGGAGAAGGGTGGTGGTCAGGCTGTTGTTCTCTGTTTGTTTGGAAGTGGGGAGGAGGGAGGTAGTCTGGCTGTTTCACCACCTGTGGCGTTGGAGGTGGGGAGGAGGGTTGTGATCAAGCTGTTCTTATCTGATTATTTAGAGGTAGGGAAAAGGGTGGTAGTCAGGCTGTTCCTGTCTGGTTGGAGGTAGGGAAGGTTTGTAGTTTTGCTATTCTCTGGTGGTTTGGAGTGAGGATGGGGGTGGTAGTTTGGGGGGTAGAGGCCGGGAGGACAGTGGGATCACATGAGGTTTCCTGCCGGTCTGGTGGGCGATGGTTGTCATTGCGCCCTGGCACCTGTCTCCCGAGGTCCTGCTATTTGGTGCTTGCTGGAGGACCGGCAGTGTGACTGTCACAGTGGAGTGCTTGATGGGGGGGGCCATCAGACTGGGGAGGTAGCACTTGGCATGAAATGAGCGTGGGGAGGCATCAGGGAGTACAGAGAGTCCAGGAGCTGTGCTGTGGGTTCAAGTGACAGCAGAGGGGAGGGGTTAGAAATTCAGGGGTTGTTTGAAGAACAGATGTGGGGCCCATGCTGCTGGACACAGGGCAGAAGGGCTCTGGAAGCTCAGAGCCCAGGCGGAAGATTACATTCCAGCCAGCAGGGATAGAGATAGAAGGGTGACCTGAGGGTACTGGGGGCATGCACAGGTAGGAGGTGCTTTGGGGTGTGGCAATAAGGTGGTTGGTTGGGATCCAAGCAGAAGCTCAGGGATTGGATCCCAGCACAAGGAAGGCGGGCAGTGAGAGGTGACGAGGAGGTCAGAACCATCGCAGGAGCCTGGAGTTTGCTCAGAGTGGGCGCCACTGTGGGCCCCTTTTAGCTAAGAAGTGATAGAAAAACCATGCACCTGTTGACTCACCCCTGTAATCCCAGCTACTCAGGAAGCAGTTTGGGCAGGAAAGTCCACAAGACTGACTTCACTCACTCACACACACACACACACACACACACACACACACACACTCAAAGTGAAGGAAAATTGATAGTGGAAGAAAAGGGGAGGCAGGAAGACCTGCTAGGCAAATGTTGGGGGACCAGGTGGGGTGGGGTGAGGTGGCTACCTTTGGGTGACAGTTGGCTGTAGAAGCAGCTCAGGCTGGGCCCCAATGTTTAGGCTTTTCAATGGGATGGGCCACTGATACCAGGGCTGCCAGCAGGCCTGGGAAGCAGCTGGCACTGGGGGCCCAGCACTGCCCCTTAACCCACTTCTCTCCACCCTGCAAAGAAGTTAAGAGGTGGTTTGAATTTCACCTTGGCCCTTCCTTGCCAGGGGGTATAGGTAGTACCCAGGATTCCACTGGGCTTTTCCTCCCTCTGCTGTCCTTTGGCATACTGACCAGTCCAGTAGCCTATAGATCCCAGAGAAGTAGGTCACTTAGGGTCTAGTCCCTGCTTCTCTCTAGCCCTCATGATTTTTTCTTTTTTTCCAGTCAGTCATGGGGCTTGAACTCAAGGCCTGAGCACTGTCCCTGAGCTCTTTTGCTCTACCACTTTGAACCACAGCTCCACTTCTAGTTTTCTGGTGGTTCATTAGAGATAAGAGTCTCAAGGAGTTTCCTGCCCAGGCTGGGTTTGAGCAGTGATCCTCAGATCTCAGATCTCCTGAGTAGCAAGGATTACAGACATTGAGCCACCGGCTCGGCTAGACCTCATGATTAACAAAAGTAGCAGGAATTCTCCAAGCTTGGTCTCCCTGAGAGGTGGAGCCTGTGTGTGGGGCCCCACAGTGAAGACTCCACAGGCAGGATCCTCATTTATGACTGCGAAGGCTGGAGAGCTGGTTCTGTGGGTCTCCACCGCCCCACCTCAACTCTGACTCAGAAAGAGAGGCTGCCCACATTATGTGGAGGCCCTGGCAAGCGGCTAGTTTCCTGAGACTTGTCCCGTGCATTCCATTCTCCCTGTAGGTTTCTGACTCAGGCTGAGGTGTCTGCCAACTCCTCAGGGATTGAGATTAGACAGCAGGAAGAATTTAACAGCAAGTCTCCAGCCTGGCCACTGGGGAATCCCTTGAGCACCTTGATGTCCTTCAATGTGGTGCTGTTTGTACTCATCAGCATCCTGATTTGGGGAGGAGCTGGAGGGGGAAAAGCTTCCTCTGGAAGGAAGATTTCTTTCTGCCTCAGGGTTTCAGGGAAAGCCTCTGGTACTGAACTCTATAGCCCCGATTTGCAAAATCGCTCCTCCACCCGCGGAAAGCCTGTGGGTAAATAGTAAGTGGGCAGGCAGAGTTATGAAATGGATCATGGGCCCCGTTTTGCATTATTGCATTGGGGTAGGAGAGCTGGCTTTAAATGACAACCCCATGACAGATGGTGCGGGCCCCATGCCAGCCAGCCCTGTTAACCCTTTGCCTCCCACTCTCGGCCTGCAGCCCTATGACCTCGCTGTTGACGAGCCTTCCACCCGCTGGACTGGGACTACTGATCTGACCCCCCCCCCCGCCCCCTGGCGTCCGCCTGCGGCCAGAGAGCACACGACCTGCCCCGCCCCGCGGCCCACCCCGCCCCAGCACCATGCCGATCCTCAAGCAGCTGGTGTCCAGCTCGGTGCACTCCAAACGCCGGTCGCGCGTGGACCTCACCGCCGAGATGATCAGCGCGCCGCTGGGTGACTTCCGCCACACCATGCACGTGGGCCGGGCCGGGGATGCTTTCGGGGACACCTCGTTCCTCAACAGCAAGGCCGGGGAGCCCGACGACGGCGAGTCTCTGGACGAGCAGGCCTCGGCCGCGTCATCGTCCTCATCCAAGCGCAGCCTCCTGTCCCGGAAGTTCCGGGGCAGCAAGCGGTCCCAGTCGGTGACCCGGGGGGACCGGGAGCAGAGGGACATGCTGGGTTCCCTGCGGGACTCGGCGCTCTTCGTGAAGAACGCCATGTCCCTGCCCCAGCTCAACGAGAAGGAGGCCGCGGAGAAGGGCTCCGGCAAGCTGCCCAAGAGCCTGTCGTCCAGCCCGGTGAAGAAGGCCGAGGAGGCCGGCGGGGAGGAGGCGGGCGCCCGCCGGAACGGGGCCGCGGGCCCCCCCGCCCCGGACCCCGTCCTGGAGGAGCAGGCCTTCGGGGACCTGACGGATCTGCCCTTCGTGCCCAAGGCCAGCCACGGGCTGAAGCACGCCGAGTCCATCATGTCCTTCCACATCGACCTGGGGCCCTCCATGCTGGGCGACATCCTGAGCGTCATGGACAAGGACGAGTGGGACCCCGACGCCCAGGGCGGTGGCGGCTACCGGGACGAAGAGGATGAGCCAGGCCTGGGCGTCGGGGGCGCGCTCCTGACCCCCGCTGCCGGGGCAGCCCCTCCCCTGGGGAGGCCGGAAGACAAGGCCGCGCCCGACCTGGCCGCCTCCGTGCCCGCCTTGCCCCCGCACGCCGCCCTGGAGGAGGAGGAGGAGGGGTGGGCAACGGCGGCCCCCAGCCCCAGCTCGGCCCGCAGCGCGGGCAGCCACACCATGCAGGACAGCAGCTCCCTGTCCAGCGGCACCTCGGGCGTCCCGGAGGAGCGCAGCCCGGCCTTCCGGGGGCTGGACAGGGCCCGGGCCGCGCCCCCGCGGCAGCCAGACAAGGAGTTCTCCTTCATGGACGAGGAGGAAGAGGACGAGATCCGTGTGTGAGGCCGGCTGGAAGGAGCCCCCCCCCCTTCACACAGCTCCGGGCTGTACCCGAGTCCTGCCTCCACACCCCAGTGTGTGACCCTTTGACCACAAAGCCTCGGCCTCCCACGGGTGGACCTCGCGGATGAGGGGTGCCGGCTGAGACCGCCCCCCCTCGCCCCAAGGAGAGCTTGGGAGAATAGCATTGGTGCTGACTGGTCGCCTGACTTTGGGGCACCCCACGCCCACCCTTCAGTGCCTGCGGCCCAGCAAGAATCCTCCTTCTGGCCTCTTCCTCTGGCCTGGCCTCAAATGGATGCTAGATGTCAACCCGGGCTGTGGACCCTTGGCTTCCTTTTCTCTCCCAGAGTCCATGGTGCCCACCAGGGAAATGTGGGCAGCAGGGGGCAGAGGTGGTCACAGGCCACCAGCCCCTCCCTTCTCCACCCCCAGCTGCCTCACTGGAAACCAGCTGCCCCTGGGGATTGGGCCTTGACCTAAAGATCCCTGTCAACACTAAATGTCACCCGCCCCTTCCAGGAGAGAGGACAGGAGGGGGGCAGTTCCCAGGTCCCTGGATTTTCGAGAAGGGGCCCTTCCAGGGTAACAAGACTACAATCCTGGGCACTGCCCTGGGGGTGTGTCTGTTCTTTATTATCTGTGTTTAAATCTGAGTAGAGCAATGTTCACAACAGCATTAATTAGATCCACCACCAGGAGAAGGGGGTCCTCGTAGGAAACCTTTATACTAAGTCTCTCTCCTCTTGGAAATTCACAGTAACTGTTTGTATACTCAAGTCTAGTGATGGCCCCCTGAACTATGAGGGCTGGGTACCCACAGTTTTTGTGTTCCCCTCCCTAGCTGAACGAGGCCTGTGTAGAAAAATTCTGGAAAATTCTAGTTGTTTAAAAACCTAATAGATCCTTTGTAGAGTCTGGGAACAGGGAGGGTGGGGGCCGGGGATAGGGCACTGCCTGGACTCCCAGGTCCATCTCTTCCCCCACCCTGTGGCAGGCCCTTCCTCTTCTCTGCCCCTCCCCACTGCTGCTAAGACCAGTGCCCCAAGGGAGGGTTGCCAGATTTAGCACGCACACACACAAACACACAAGATCAGAAGCCTGGGTTTAATTTGAATTTCAGGTAACAAAGGATCTTTTTTTTTTTTTCTGTTACTGCGTCCCATGCAATATTTTTGTTTAGATTTTTTTTTGGGGGGGGGTTGTTGAGACCAAGGGCTCTATACTTGGCCCAGACTGGTTTGGCACCGGAGGGCCTTCTGTCTCAGCCTCCCCAAAGTGCTGCCTTTTGTTCAGAGGTCTGGGCCATCACACCCACCCAGTTGGCTTGCTATCTGGAACATTCTTACGTTAAAAAGTTGTTTATTGTTTTTCTGAAATTCAAGTTTTGCTCAGCTCCTGTAACTCTACCCAGGGCTCAGGCTAAGAGCTGGGATTTGGGCCCCTGGGGTGACAGCGGATTATTTTTCTGTCCTGGGAACTGGCTGACCCACCTCCCAGACTAGGATGGCCCGTGGGAGGCTGGAGAGAACAAAGGACACACAACTACGAAACCCAGCTGGCTGGGGAGGGTGGCTCAAGTGATAGAGTGCCAGCCTAGCAAGCTTACGGTCCTGAGTTCAAGCCCCAGTACTGCCAAACAAACAAAACACAGGCCCAGTCAGCTAAGGGTAGCTGCCTGGGCCCCGACTCTGAGACACTAACCTGCTTCCCTAGCAGGCGCGCAGGCCACCCAGGTCCCCCTGTGGCTGACAGTGCACTTAGCTCCTACACAGGCTGATCCCGGAACCTAGAACCTAGAATTGCTGACTGGGGCGCTCACCACCCAGCCACCTTTGGGACCCTTCAAAGTCCCTTCCAGAGACTGTAAACTTTGTGAGTTTTTTTTTTTTCCATGCTAAAGCAACAAGGAACTATTAAAAAGCCCTCTAGCAAACGTGGTGTCTTGTGTTCTGCCTTTCTGGGTGTGAGGGGGTGGGGGGGAGCCCCCCCATCTGGCTTCTCTCTCGAAATCTCTTAGGTGCCATGCTCTCCTGCACCATCCTCAGCCCCCTTGGAAAGGCAAGGCTCAGTACCTGGGACACTACTGACACTTGGTGAGGAGGGGGAGCCATGGTCACCAACCGCATTATAAGGGGAGGACACTGCCACTCCTGTAGAACGGGGCTGCAGACATGGTGCCCATGGGAGACATGGCTCAAGTGGTAGAGCACCAGCTGTGAACAAGCAAGCCCAGCCAGAGTGTAAGGCTCTGAATTCAGATCTTGGTACATGCAAAAACAAAAAAACTCAAACCTCTGCTCTGTTCACTACCATTCCTGGGAGCAGCAAAGCTTTGGTTTGGAGCCTTGGGAAACAAGGCTGGCCCATTAGCCAGGGCCCTGATGGCTCTCTGGGAATGCAGGGGAAACTTGCTCTTTCCTGGGCATCCACAGAGAAATTTAGGCTCCTCATTCATCTTGTCTCTGGGAAGCAATTAGAGACATAATTAAAATGTCACCCAGGGCCCTCTGTAGATGGACTCATTAGAGCTAGTGAGGGACGGGGTGTGTATAAAGACTTGTGAGCAGAGCAGGGCAGTGACCCTGAGGAGGAAGGTGGAGCCTGAGCCAAGTTCCATGGCACAGGGGGCAGCCCATGTGGGTGGACGGTGGAGGGGGTGTGACAAGGCCTTGGATGTTGCAGCCTGGTTCAGGGATGACAAAAGAAAGGAACTGCTTGACAAGCCCTGGGCTGTTTGGGGTCTGAGGGAAGCACCTAGGCCTGACATCTTTTTGACTTTGTTGGATCAACCAATGCAGGCCACCAGAGATGCAGAGAGACCCAAGACATGAGCCTGGGGGAGATGCACGTCCTTCATCCAAAGTTTGGTGGGTTTTTGGTTTTTTTTGTTTAACTGTTGGTTGTGGGACTTGACCTCAGAGCCTGGGCGCCGTCCCTCAGCTCTTCAGCTCAAGGTTAGCATTCTACCACTTTGAGCCACAGCACCACTTCTGGTTTTCTGATGGTTAATCAAAGGTAAGAGTCTCATGGACTTTTTTCTGCCCAGGCTGGCTTTGAACTGTGATCCTCAGATCTCAGCCTCATGAGTAGCTAGGATTATAGGCGTGAGCCACCAATGCCTGACAAATCTGAAGTTTTGTGTGTCGTAAATTCATGGTTGAACCCTTGTGTAGGCTGAGCCACAGCACCCCTGGGTGTATTCAGTTAGGGGATCCTTCATCCCTGAGAAATCTTTTTTTTTTTTTTGTCGGTCATGGGGCTTGAACTCTGGGCCTGGGCGCTGTCCCTCAGCTCTTCAGCTCAAGGCGAGCGCTCTACCACTTGAGCTACAGCG
>NW_012267223.1:10854632-10922494 GCF_000151885.1 Dipodomys ordii | reverse complement strand
GCTCTACCACTTGAGCTACAGCGCCACTTCCGGTTTTCTGGTGGTTTATTGGAGATAGGAGTCTCACGGTCTCTCCTGCCCGGGCTGGCTTTGAACCAAGATCCTCAGATCTCAGCCTCCTGAGTAGCTAGGATTACAGGCGTGAGCCACCAGCACCCGGCTTCCTGAGAAATCTTAAAAGGATCCTACAGAGCAAGTCCCATCATTTAATTTTCCTCAAACTTACTAGAATCAATTAGTTGTATGGGGGCTTTCCTAGTATTTTAATTGGAGACATGAGTTGTACAAAGAGGGGTGACTGACAGTTCCAAACACCCTTCCCATCCCTCTCCCTCCTCCCCTCCTTCCTCCTCCCGTTAACATAATGTCAACAGATTTCATTGTCCTATTTTCATACATGCAAATCAACTACTTTGACCACATTCCCTCTCTATGTATGGGAATTTACCCCCTCCAGCTGCTGCCCCCCCCAGAGCCTAGTTTATTTTCCCATCACTCATTTGTTAGACATGTGCATTAATTGTACCAAGGGATTTTACTTGGTATTTCAGGCATGCATATATGTTGCTTCTCCATCCCAAGTGGGTTTCATCTTGACATGCCATTATACAGTGTACCTTGCTCATATTCCTTCTGGCACCCTCCTCTCATTCCCCCCCCCTTCCCTTTCCTTTTTGAGATGGGATTTGTGTGTGTGTGTGTGTGTGTGTGTGTGTGTGTGTCAGTCCTGGGGTTTGAATTCAGGGCCTGGGTGATGTCTCTGAGCTTTTTTGCTCACAGTTAGTGCTCTGCTACTTGAGCTCCACTTCCAGCTTTTTTAAAGTGCTTAATTGGAAATAAGGGTCTCACCAACTTTCCTGCTAGGGCTGGCTTCAAATTATGATCCCCACATCTCAGCTTCCTGAGTGTTAGGATTACAGACTTGAGCCACCAGTTCCCTGCTGAGAGGGTCTACATAGCCCAGGCTGGCTTCCCAACTCCATCCTCCTGCCGCAGCCTCCAAGATGCTGAGATGAGAGGTGGCCCCTCATGCCCACCAGCTCAGGTGACAAGGGTCTCCTAGAGTCAGGTCTTAACCTCAGGAATGCAGACCAGGCCTTACCAGCAACCCCTTCCCAGAGGGTCCCACCCTCTCACCCCAGGGGCAGGTGCCCCTTCCCTGCACTGTCCTCACCTGTGTACAGTGGGCCCTGGCCTTACAGCCTTGATTTAGGAAACTAGAAAGGTAGGAAGAACTACCAGTCTCCTCTAGTCCCTGTGGCCTCCTGCCAAGCAGCCAGATGGGAGTCAGGGAAAAAGTGGAGGCAGGGAGCAGTGGTTGCAGGCAGATGGATGTTGGTGGTTTGGACTCTGAAACCTGTTGTTCAAACCCACGGGGTTGCTGTTCTCCCAGAGGGAGACCATCAGGAGGGGACAGGGCAGCCAAGGACGGATGCCTTCCTGGCAGGAATCCAGCCCCGAAGTGACACTTGGCATGCTAAAAAATAAAAATTACCTGTTGAGGCCACAGGATTCTGCTGAATTTTCTTTTTTTTTTTTTAATGCCATGCTTTGTTCCAAAAAAGAGTTGGAGGCATTTATGAAAATACATAAAAGACAATGGGATAAAAATAGATCAGAGAGAAAACAAGGCTGGAACAAACAGTACCACAAACTAAGAGACATACACATGTAATTATATACACAGGGACTCCAGGTGGACCTCCACTGTCCCTAAAGGTGAGTCCCAAGTTGGACTTGGAACTCCCTGTCAGTCAAAGCCGAGAGAGAAGTCCACCTATTACAAGAGTCTGAATAATAAGCTGGGCACTGGTGGCTCACGCCTATAATCCTAGCTACTCAGGAGGCTAAGATCCGAGGATCACAGTTCAAAGCCAACCTGGATAGGAAAGCCCATAAGACTCTTATCTCTGATAAACCACCAGAAAACTGGAAGTGATGCTGTGGCTCAAGTGGTAGCGCTGGCCTTGTGCTAAAGAGCTCCAGGACAGTGCCCAGGCCCAGAGTTCAAACCCCATAACCACCATCAACAACAAAAAGTGAGATTCTTATCGCCAATAAACCAGTAGAAAACAGGAAGTAGCACTGTGGCTCAAGCAGCAGAGTACTCACCTTGAGCTGAAGAGCACAGAGACAGAGCCCAAGCCCAGAGTTCAAGCCCCACAACTGACCAAAAAAAAAAAAGGAAGGAAGAAAGAAAGAAGCAAGGGAGGGAGGGAGAGTGGGAGGGAAATGAAGTCTCTTGGACCTTCCTAACCAGTCTGTCTTCAAACCACAATCCTCAGATCTCAGCCTCCTGAGTAAGTAGGATTACAGGTATGAACCACCAATACCCAGCCATATTGTATATTAAAACATTATATATTAAAACATTTGAGCTCTTCAGCTCAAGGCGAACGCTCTACCACTTGAGCTACAGTGCCACTTCTGGTTTTCTAGTGGTTTATTGGAGATAGGAGTCTCACGGTCTTTCCTGCCCGGGCTGGCTTTGAACCTTGATTCTCAGATCTCAGCTTCCTGAGTAGCTAGGATTACAGGTGTGAGCCACCGGCGCCCGGCTTATTAAAAAATTTTTTGTCTATATATTTTTATCTGGTTTTAGAATTAAATGAAAACATGTCTGTGATTCCCCTAAAAGCACTGAAGGCTCTGACCCTGCCCTGTGCCACAGAGCCTTGGCCGAGCCCAGATGGGAACAGCCCGTTAAAGATGAACGGATCTGAGCCTGTGATGCCAAGGGCTTTGCTGGGATGGGGGACCCAGGATCTCTCTTTAGACAAGGTGACTGGGGCAGGAGCCCCCCAAGGAAGCTAAGAGATGGGGACCATCATGTGAAGAGCAGGGCGACCCTTGTGGAGTCAAGGACACACTCAGCTTTTAGCCCAAACACTGGTGTGTGTGTGTGTGAGAGAGAGAGAGAAAGAGAGAGAGTGTTCAGGTTGGGAAGACAGGAACAGTGACCTGGGGAAACTACAGAGTTTGGCCTCAGGTGTCTGAAGCAGTGAGTCAGCTCTCCATTTCTCTAATGAACACTGGCCGGAGACAGCTTAGAGGAAAAGTCCACAGCTGCCTCAGTCCCAAGGCTCCAGTCATGGCTGGTTGGTGCCATTGTCTGAGGGCCTGTGGCGTGAGTCAGTGCACCACGGCGGGAACACACGACACCACAGAACCACTCACCTCACAGCCAGGAAGCAAACAAGAGGAGGCGGCCAGCTCCTGCTGTCTCCTTCCAGGGCATGCCTCCAACACCTAAAGAGCTCCCCTTAGGCCCCTCCCCTTAGGCTCCTTCCACCACCTCCCTGTAGCATCACCCTGTGGACCAAGCCTTTAACACACTAGCTCTGTGTGCGTGTGTGTGTGTGTGCAGTACCAGGGCTTCAGTTCAGGACTTTCACTGGCCTTACTTTTCCCTGATAGGTGCTCTATCGCTTAAGCCATGCCTCCAGCTTGGTCTTTTGTTGGCTAATTGGAGATTGTCTCAAGGACTTTTCTGCCTAGGCAGACTTTGAGCTGCAGTCTTCTAAGTCTCTGCCTCCTGAGCACACTGGCCTTTGGGAGATACTTTTCAAACCACAACAGGAGCCATTTCAAACAAGCAACTGTTGTACAATGAATATTTGTGTTCTTCCCCCAACCCCTCAATTCACATGAAAGAAATGTCCTTAGGAAAACCTCTCAGGGGGCTGGGAAGGTGGCTCAGTGGTAGAGCACTTGCGTTGCATGCATGAGGCCCTGGGTTCCATTCCCCAGCACCACATAAGCAAAAAGAAAAAAAAGCCGGAAGTGGCGCTGTGGCTCAAGTGGTAGAATGTTACCCTTGAGCTGAAGAGCTGAGGGACAGTGCCCAGGCCCAGAGTTCAGGCCCCATGGCCGGACCACCCCCCCATTAAATAAATAAATAAAACCACTCAGTCTATTTTGTTACAGCAGCCTAAGATGACAGATGGAAGGCAGCTGCCTGCTTGTCTGGAGAAAACACATCTGGATGTGGAATGGTCAGCCAAGAGGTAGACTCTGAAGTCTAGCCAAAGGCCAGAGCCAGGGCACCCAAGGGTGCTGGTGTTGGGGGGCTGTCTCGGTGGGTGGGCCTAGCACCTTTGTGCTGGTCTGGGCCTTCCCAGGAATCTACCGTGCTCTGGGATAGGGGTGGTTTGATTAGGCTGGGGAAAGGGGGTCACCTTTGCTTCCTGCTCATGCTAACCAGTGCCCTCTGGGCTTTGTGTACCAAACGGGCACAATGGCCTCCCTGTCAATAGTGGAGCCTGGAGGGTTTTTCCATGTGTCCTCTGGCCACCCTGTGACCCAAGAATGATTTAGATAACAGGCTGAAGGGCAATCTGTGGTAATGAAAATGGACTTTTTCTTCTACACTCAATGAACCCAAAAGCAGATCAAACTTGTGACCTTGGATTCACAATCTATCGGGCTGGGGCAAATCACTGCTTCATGCTCCACGGTCAGGGAGCTCTTCTGCTTGTCATCACCCCTAGCCTGGGGTGTGGCGGGCAGCCCCTCTGGAGAACATGAGAACCCCCATTGGGTTAGAACTTGCTATCACTGTGGTTTGTCTGGACCACCTCTGTCCTTCTCTTTTCTCCAAAACATCTTAGACCCAAGGGAAGACCATGTCCTTTCCAGGATTCTCATACATGCACTGTGGAATCTCTAGGGGTGTGTGTGCGTGCACATACGTACTGTTACCTGGACCTGAGCTCAGGGCCTGAGCAGTTTCCTAACTTTTTCATCTTGGTGTGTGTGTGCATATGCACATGCACGCACACCAATCTTAGGGCTTGAACTCAGGGCCTGGACACTGTCCCTGAACTTTTGTGTTCAAGGCTAGCACTCTACCACTTGAGCCACACCTCCACTTCCAGCTTTTTAGTGGTTATTGGAAATAAGAATCTCCATGGATTTACCGCCCTGGGCTGGCTTCCAATTGTGATCCTCAGATCTCAGCCCTCTGAGTAGCTAGGATTGCAGGCATAAGCCACTGGTGCCCCACATGTCCTGAGATATCCCCTCAACTCCCAAATGTCAGATCCCTTCAGAGGGACAAGCAAAGGTCCAATCACGATCTAGAGCTGTCTCACTGGCCCAGGGCAGCCGGGTTGCTTTACTGAGCTGCAGACGGAGTGCTGGGAGGAACAGGGCTGTTGGAGAGCTGAGCTCCTAGTCTTTGGGAAGCTGGATGCATAGAAATAACTGACACCAAGCTCTGGCTAATGGGGCCTTCCTGTCCTGCACTTCAAGGGGCCGTTGCCTGGTTAACAGCTGTTGTAGCTGAGTGGCATCTTTGAGGCACAGTGAAGAGGGCCAGGAGAAGTGAGTCCTTGTCCCTGGAACTGAACAGCAGTAGTTGTGGGTCACTGGGGGGGGGGGGTTCCTCCTGATCTCTTCCCCCTCCCAACATCTCACCCTTGAGGCTGCCAGATCCACCCTGGCAGAACTGAACTGAAACTTCTCCAGGTTGCTTCCACCCTCCAGAGCAATTTGTTTTTTAGGGGAGCTGGCAGCATTTGAGTTCAGGACTTCATGCTTATTCAACTTACTTGCAGAGCTGGTACTCTACCAATTGAGCCATGTCTCCAGTCCTGCTTTTTGCTACCTACATTGGAAATGGAATCTCACTAACTTTTCTGACCAAGCATGATTCTCTAGATCTCAGCCTCCTGAGTAGCTAGGATTACAGGCCAGATCACCTTTTTTTTTTTTTTTGCCAGTCCTGCGGCTTGAACTCAGAGCCTGGGTGCTATCCCTGAGCCTTATTTGTTCAAGGCTAGTGCTCTACTACTTGAGCCATACTTCCCTACCTCTGGATCTTGGTTAGTTGGCATGAGCCACCAGAGCCTGGCTCCCGATCAATTTTGATTAGGGTCTTCAGGAATCATAAACTTGAGGGAAGAGCACCTGCACTGACCAAAGCAAGCAGGACACCTGGATTCTTAGATCAGCCCACATGCGTTCCTAGCTCCCTGAAGACAATCAGACAGACAAGTCCCACACTGGATGCAAAGACAACTTGCAGAAAACTGCTCTTCTGGATCGGATACTGTAAGTGCTTCCCTTTTCTCTGCAGCAGCATTCCCCCCCCCCAAAAAAAAAAGATACCAATTACTGTTCCATTAATTGATGGGTGCAGAGGGGTAAGCGTGTGCTTGATCCAGAACTGTAGGCTTTTGGCTGACAAAGCTCCTGTTTTGTCAAGCTCAGGGTGTGCATTCGGATCAGACAGGTGCCCAAGATCAAAGGGAGGAGGGTGAGGCCATGCAAGGCACCCACAGGAGGCTCCAAGGGGGATGGGCACACTGACCGTGTCACCCCAGCCCCATGGCCTGAGAATTCTAATGTTCCCAGCCCAGCCCCCTGCTTCCCTCAGCGGTTTGTTTATAAAGGGAAGGGAGCTGCAATGTGATAATGATTCAGGACATTTGCAGCCCGAGTTAAATGAGAGCCGCATAATGATGGTGATTAAAAATTAACACTGCTGTTGGTGTCACCACATGGATGTCTACTTTGTGCCCATGAATTAATTAATAATCGACCACACAAGGGCTGTGGATAGCTGCCCAGCACTGAGGCTGGATGTGGTAGCTTCAGAGGGGCCATCCTGGGTGGGACCCCCAGCCCCCAGCCCAGGTCTCTCCACAAGGGTATCACCAGGATTTGCCAGGGGCTCCATTTCTGTCTTTGTCCAGTGGAGTGCTGTGCTACTTGGGGTGTCATATGGCAGTATAAACTTTGGGAGGGGCAGCTCCCCTGCCCTGGCAATCATCTACCTCTTCGGCAGGGGTGAAGGTCTTCCAGAACTAAATATGGGACACGAAGGCTGTATTAAGTGTCCAGTGGCTGCTGTGACAAGTAGCCACAAGCTGGGTGGTGGGGGGAGGGGGTAAACTGGAAAAGTTGCCAGATGTCCATGGCTCATGCCTGTAACCTTAGCTACTCAGGAGGTTGAGATCTGAAGATGGCTCCAGGATGGCCCAGCGGACAATTCCAAGACTCTTTATCTCCAACTTACCAGCAAAAAGCCAGATGTGGGAGATGTGGCTCAAGTGGCAGAACACCAGCCTTGAGCAGAAGAAAGCTAAGGGACAGTGCTCAAGCCCTGAATTCAAGCACCATAATCAGCACCACCACCACAACAAAAATCCATTGCAACAGATGAATGGGACCTAATTATCGATAATGGCCAAATCAGTACATCCAAGAGAAGCAAGGACCCCTGCCCCCCGGAACCCTCACTCATGCCCTGGCAACCCTGTAACTGGCTCTGCTGCCTCCTCGCCACTGTAGTGGGAGGGGCCCCCAGCTGGGGGGGGCGGGACTCTTGGATCATTTCCTGGCTCCTCCCAGCCATGGCTCTAGGCTCCTGGTATCTGGTCTGACTTTCCAACTGTTTTCTTTTCTGATCTGGAGTTCAAAAGAACAACAAATCGAGGTGTGATTGCCACAGGAAACAAAGCTGGCAGGCTGGCTCATGCAGGGGGGCGGGGAGGGGAAGGAGGGGAGCAGCAGCAGCCCTGCAGGGTACTGCCCACTTCTCCTGGCTGGATGCAGAAAAGAGGTCACTTGGGTTCTGGTTCTAAGGACATCAAACGCCATGGCGGCTCTGGCAATCTCAGCTCCAGCAGAGGCAAGGCCTGTTGGGGGCCTAGCAGGGGAGAGGAGAAGCCTGCTCTAATTAGAGTCCTAAACTGCCCCCTTTGAATGTCTCCCCCCCCAACCCCCAGCCTGTAGCCCTGAAGGCAGGGGTGAACAATCATAATAAGACAACATTTGCATAGGGATATCCTTCACAAAGCTTTTTCTCAGGGGTGGGGTGGCCCCACAGAATCCTGGCTGGGAGGCCAACCGCCTGCCCTGGGTTGGCAGAGGGAAACAAAGCCCCATTCATCTACCGGCTTCCATGTGGCCTGCCATTCCTCCTGCCTCTCTTACAGATCCCACTGGGGCTTGTCACTCAGGCTAGAAACGGGGTACCAGGGACCCCCGAGGGGGGTGGCTGGAAGTTGATGGGGGGGTGGGAGCCTAGAGGGGCTCATCTCCTTTGTCCCAGCCCCTCAGGATTCCTTGCTCTGATGGAATCTGAACGGCCCAGCTGTGTGCCAAGAAACGGTAGCATCCTTACAGGGTTGGTAATGTCATGTGTTTAGTAACAGGTGTAGGTCTTTGCTAATCCCTTCCTACCTGCGTGGGACAATGAAAGTGAGGCCCTGAGGTGTCTGCACCTGCGTGCATGTGCAGGTGCGCTGCATGCGTGCGTGCGTGTGTGTTGGGGGGGGGGAGCAGCTGCTCTCTCCATTTCCTCTGCACCCAGCCAGAGTCGCAGGCAGTCACCTGGCCACTGGCCTGGGAGGTTGGGGTACAGGGCGCTGCCTTAGGCCCTAGCCCCTTAAGGGTAGACGACCTGCCCAGAGTCCAGCTCCACAGTCCCAGCAGAAGGAAGAGGTGAGGCCATTGCTGGGTTGGGGCTTTTCACCTTCGCCTGGAGCAGGGCATGGAACCGCACAGGGACACTGAGTTCCTGCTTTCCCAGGCTATGCCCAGTGAGTAAAGGCTGGATCCTCCGTCCTCAGCCTCCCCTCACAGCTCCCTCAGGGGTGGCTCCTCCTCCTCTATGGCTCTTGGAGTGCGGCTTCTGAGTATCTCATTTTCCAGCAGGTGAAACAGAGAACTACAGAGAGCAAGTGATTCCAGAAGGCTCTGACCTTTGAGCTCTGGACTGACCTCCAGTCCCTGCAGCTCCTTTTTTACAGTTGGGCCTTAAGAGTTGAGGTTTGGAGGCTCGTTGTAGGGGGTCAAGCTCCAAAAAAAGCCCATCGCTCTCCCTCCCCCAACACTTCAATCGGGTTCAACTGTGTAGCTCTTCACTAAAGGGCTCTGTGAGAAAGGTTAAGGGTGTAGGCCTGGGTTGAAGGAGTCTAGAGGCAAGACTCGGCCTGGCCTGGGATAGGGTGTGGAATCTGCACAAGGAAAGGGGAGCTGGGGTGAGGCAGAAGTTGATCTTCTGGGTTCACCAGTGACATTTGCATTAGGGTAACTGGGTTGTTTGGAAAGGGGCAGGGCCCACTGTGGGGGGATGGGGTGCTCTTGGGGCCTTGGTCTGGGCATGGTGTGTGTTGGGGGAACCAGATCTCAGCCTTCTGAGTAGGTAGGATTACAGGCACGAGTCACTATTGGCGCTCAGCTTGTCTTGCTATTTTAAACTTTGTTTTTGAGGAGGGGGGGTCCAGTTGTGGGGCTGGGCACTGTCCCTCAGCTCTTCAGCTCAAGGCTAGCGCTCTAACACTTGAGCCACAGTGCCACTTCTGGCTTTTTTCTTTTTGCTTGTATGGTGCTGAGGAATTGAACCCAGGGCCTCAGGCATGCAGGGCAAGCGCTCTACCACTGAGCCACCTTCCCAGCCCTTATTTGCTGATTTTTGTCGGTCATGGATAACACCTAGCCTGTTTCCTAGCTATTCAGGAGGCTGAGATCTGAGGATTGTGGTTCAAAGCCAGTCTGGGCAGCGAAGTCTGTGAGACTCTTATCTCCAATGAACCATCAGAAAACTGGAAGTAGTATCATGGCTCAAAGTGATAAGAGTGCTAGCCTCACAGTGGCCAGGCCCACAGTTCAAGCCCACGACTGAAAAAATAAAAATAACCCTTTGTGTGGCTTCGTGGAGTATTGGGACTTGAACTTGGGGCCTTTTGTCTGCTAGGCTCTCAGCCTTTTTGGCTTTGCTTTTGGATAAGATCTTATGTTTATGCCTGGACTGGCCCAGACTTCACTTTTCCTGGAGTAAGTGTACACCATCATGCCCAGCGGTTTATTGGTTGAGCTCTGTCTTCAAAAACTGTTTGGGCCTCGAACTTTGATCCTCCCCATCTCTGCCTCCTGAGTATGTGAACTCTGAATTGAGGGATAACTCTTCCCAAGCCTTTCCCTGAATGAAGGTTCAACAGGTACCCGCTTGCCATTGGTTAAGAGAGCAGTATCAGTTCAGGAGAGAGGAGAGATGCTTGTATTTCTTTCTGGAATGTGAGTTCTCCTTGGTCATTGCTAAAGCAATTTCTTTTTTAAGATGCCACATTTTTTTTTTTTGGCTTGTACTGGAATTTGAACTCAGGACCTCATGCTCCCCTTTGTTTGCTCAGCTGGCCCTCTGCCACTTAAGCCACACCTCCAGCCCTACTTTCTTTTTTTAATAAGTTTTTTATTGTAAAAATACCGTATAGAGGGGTTATAGTTACATGAACAAGGTAATGAGTACATTTCCTATCAAGCATTGTTGCCTCCTCCTTTTTCTCCTACCATCCCTTCCCTCCCACCTCCACAACTACACCCCCCCATTTTGTTTTTGCTGTTTTTTTTTGTCAGTGGTGGGATTTGAACTCTGGGCCTGGGTGCCGTCCCTCAGCTCTTCAGCTCAAGGCTAGCACTCTACCACTTGAGCCACAGTGCCAGTTCCAGTTTTCTGGTTATTAATTGGAGATAAGAGTTTCATGGCCTTTCCTGCCCGAGTTGGCTTTGAACCACGATCCTCAGATCTCAGCCTCCTGAGTAGCTAGGGTTACAGGCGTGAGCCATCAGTGCCGCACTTGCTGGTTATTTTAAACATGCAGTCTCACAGACTTTTCTGCTCCAGCTAGTTTTTTTTTTTTAATTTTTTATTGTAAAGATACTATACAGAGGGTTACAGTTACATGAGTGAGGTAATGAGTACACTTCCTCTTGAACATTGTTAGCCCCTCCATTGTTTTCCCCCTACCATCCCTTCCCTCCCTCCCTTCCCCGAAGTTCTTTTTTTTTTTTGATTGTGATTAAGTGATTACATAATTTCTAAGTCACAAGTTCATTCTAACTTTCTGCTCCAGCTAGTTTTAAACCATGATTCTCCAGTTCTCAGCCTCTTGCAGAGCTAGGATTACAAGAACCAGTGCCTGGTTAAGATGCCACTTATCTATTCTCTCAATAACTCTTTGTTGGTCTCACTGGACACAGGGATAAGACTGGGCCCATTTCTCCCTCAGCTCTGATTATGGGGACAAATCTGTAAACTCAGGGTTATAAGTAACCTATAGTTCTGTTCTTAAAGAAATACCACTACTATAAAAATTTTTTTGTGTTAGTTTGGTGTTACACGGCTAGAATCCCGGCATTTAGGAGACTGAGGCAGGAGCAACATGAATTTGAGGATAAGGTTAGGCTGTTAAAAAAAAGCTGCCATAGGCCTGGGAAGGTGGCTCAGTGGTAGAGTGCTTGCCTTGCATGCATGAGGCCCTGGGTTCCATTCCTCAACACCACATAAGCAGAAAAAGCTGGCAGGAGCAACATGAATTTGAGGATAAGGTTAGGCTGTTAAAAAAAAGCTGCCATAGGCCTGGGAAGGTGGCTCAGTGGTAGAGTGCTTGCCTTGCATGCATGAGGCCCTGGGTTCCATTCCTCAACACCACATAAGCAGAAAAAGCTGGGTGGTTCAAAGCCAGCCCAGGCAGGAATGTCCATGAGCTGCTTATCTACAATTAACCACCAAAACCCCCCATTCTTCTGCATATAAACTGTTCTATTAAATAAGCATATTTAATAGAACAATACATACTTAATAGAACAATTTACATGCAAAAGAATGATTTGGTGGATATATATCTATATATATTGCTGGGGAGATGTGGGAGTGGGAAAGGCAGCTGGAAAGGACTAGGATGTCCCTGCGTTGTAGGCCCCAAAAGTCCAACTACAGACTGAGATGCTGCTGCCACCAGCTGGCTAGGAGCAGAATGAAGTTGGACATCATCGACCAACCCATATAAGACTCAAACCAGGGCCAAGAGGTCTATAGTGCTGTCCCTTGGCATGGAGAAGGTAAAACCTTCATCAATGTAAGGAAGGACAGGGAAATGGACAGGCTCCTGCTCACCATCAGCATCCTCATTTATAAACGAGGGCTGGGAAAGAATGGCATTTCCAATCTTTTTGCCCCTGTGCCCGGACTTGAATTTAGGGCTTCATGTTCCACATGGAATTGCCCATGTGTTCACACCTGTAATCCTAGCTACTCAAGAGGCTGAGATCCGGGCACTGCATTTCAAAGCCAGTATCAACAGGAAAGTCTGTGAGAACCTTATCTCCAATTAAGCATAAAGAATAAAGGTGTAAATGGAGCCATGACTCAACTGGCAAAGCTCTGGCATTAAGCAAAAAAGCCACAGCATGCGCGTGTGTGTGTGTACGCGCGCGCGCACACACACACACACACACATACACACACACACAAGGACTCTCTTTTTTTTTTTTTGGGTCCGGTCGTGGGGCCTGAACTCTGGGCCTGGGCGCTGTTCCTCAGCTCTTCAGCTCAAGGCTAGCGCTCTACCACCTGAGCCACAGCACCACTTCCGCTTTTTTCTTTTTGCTTATGTGGTGCTGAGGAATCGAACCCAGGGCCTCGAGCATGCAAGGCAAGCGCTCTACCACTGAGCCACCTTCCCAGCCCAAGGACCCTCTTCTTAAGCTGGTTTTAAACTTCCATCTTCAAATCTCAGCCTCCTGAGTAGCTAGGATTACAGATGTGAGCCACTGGTGTGCTACTCAAAACTCTTAAGACTCATAAGACTCTTCAAGTCTTGCTTTACAGACTGGGAATAAAATAGATCTTTTTGAAGCAGATTAAAAGCTCAGTAAGCAGACACGACGAAGTTCTTTTTAGGTCTGAATATCACTGAGATGTATGTAGCCTTGGGGGAGGGTAAAATTGGAAACATACAAAATTCTCCACTGGGATGATAATTATCCTGCTTCCTTCAGATCTTTCTAGAAGAACCAGAGGCTCACAGTCACCGTGGGCAGCAGAACTGGCTCCTTGTATGAAGCCAGTGTCTAATCTGTACACGCCACTAGCTTACACCTGTTCTGTGGCGAGCTTACTCACCCCCAGGCTGATCAGAAACTTGCCCCTGGGCTCTGGAGCAGTGGAATAGTGAGCACCAATGTCAGCAGTCTTTTCTGTCTCCAGCTCTTGCTCTGGGTTTCCTTGCTCTTACTTCCCTGGGTCTCTCTAGAAACTTTCAGTGCTGGACTTCCTTCTGGACATCCAGCCCTGCCCCCAGATGTGTTCATCCACACCCATCTCTGCTTAGATCTCAGGGGTATCCACGCTTCATGGATTATGGGAATTAGAAATAATGTGCTAATGGGCACCAGGGGCTCATGCCTTGTAATCCTGGCCACTCAGGTTGAGATCCAAAGACTGTAGTTCAAAGCCAGCCAAGGCAGAATAGTTTGTGTCCGTGCTAGAGACTGAACTCAGGTCTTCCTAAGAAAAATCAAAGGCTCACAGCCCCTGTGAGCAGCAGGCCCTTAAGTATACTCATTCAAGGCTAGCATTCTGTCATTTCAGCCACAGCTCCACTTCCCCCTTTTTGGTGGTTAACTGGAGGTAAGTCTCATGGACTTTCTTGCCTAGGCTGTCTTTGACCTTGGATCTTCAGATCTCAGCGTCTTGAATAGCTAGGATCACAAGTGTGCACTACTGGCTCCCAGCTTGCTGTTTCTCTACTGCAGGTGGCTCATGACTGCTCTCTATCTGCAGCTTGTCCTGGGATTCAGCTCCTGCTGCTTCTCCTACAGTAGCTTGCAGGCCCCTGGCAGAACACCTGCTTCCTTACCAGAGACTGAAGGACAGGAGCACCTCCTGCTGTCTGTGCTACAGGTGAGTGAAGAACACAGGGTGGTGCATTGTGCTGCTGAGATGGCCAGGGCAGTTCAGTTCCTGGTCTGTGGGTAAGCCAGGCTCTGGTGTAGCAGTAGGAACCACAGGGAGTGAGGGAGGGACTTCTGGTAGGTCATCCAGTAGAACACTGAGTCTCAACAGCCGCATCTTTGGCAAGGAAAGACCTTTAAATTTTCTTTTAAAAAATTTTGTGAGCCAGGCGCTGGTGGCTCACGCCTGTAACCCTAGCTACTCAGGAGGCTGAGATCTGAGGATCACGGTTCAAAGCCAGCCCGGGCAGGAAAGCCTGTGAGACTCTGATCTCCAAGAAACCACTAGAAAACCGGAAGTGGCGCTGTAGCTCAAACGGTAGAGCGCTCGCTGTGAGCTGAAGAGTGCAGGGACAGCGTCCAAGCCCAGAGTTCAAGCCCCATGACCAACCAAAAAAAATTTTTTTTTGTGTTGGTTGTGAGGCTTGAACTCAGGGCCTGGTTACTTTACTTGAGCTCTTTTGCTCAAGCTAGCACTCTACCACTTCTGGTTTTCTGGTGGTTAATTGGAGATGAGAGCCTCATGGACTTTTCCTGCTCTGGTTGGCTGTGATCCTCAGATCTCAGCCTCCTGAGTGGCTAGGATTACAGGCATGAGCCACTGGCACCCAGTTTTAAATCATACCTTTATGAGATCGTTTCTAAACTGTTGTGAGCTTTGATTTCTGTTCTACAAAAAGAATCTTTGTAGCAATATGACAAGAAGGACAGAACCTTTTATTTTGTTGGTTATGCGGATGGAACTCAGGATGTGGGTGGTATCTCTGAACTTTTCTGTGCAAGGCTAGCACTCTACCACTTTGAGCCATAGCACCACTTCCGATTTTCTTGTGGTTAGTAGGAGATAGTCTCGCAGACTTTCCTGTCTGGGTTGGCTCTGAACCGCAATCCTGAGATGTCAGTCTCCTGAGTTGTTAGGATTGTAGGCATTAGCCACCAACACCCAGCTAGCCCCTTTTACTTTACGATTTCCAAATTCCAGAGCCAAGCCAGGTACCATGGTGCATGCCTGACATTCCTAGCATCTAGGAGGTGAAGGGAGGAGAAGCCAGGAATTCAAGGCCATCCTGGACTTATTGAGACATCCTTAAAAAAGCCAAAAGTCGGGGCTGGGAAGGTGGCTCACACCTGTCATCCTAGCTACTCAGGAGGTTGAGATCTGAGGACTGAGGTTCAAAGCCAGCCTGGGCAGGAAAGTCTGTGAAACTCTTATCTTCAATAAACCACCAGAAAACCAGAAGTAGTGCTGTGGCCCAAGTGGTAGAGTACTAGCCTTCAGCTGAAGAGCTGAGAGACAGCACTCAGGCCCAGAGTTCAAGGACTTTCCTGTCAGGGCTGGCTTTGAACTGTGATCCTCAGATCTCAGCCTTCTGAGTATCTATGATTACAGGGTTGAGCCACTGGTGCCTGTCCCCCTGACTCTTAAAAATGACTTTTTTTTTTTTTTGCCTCTACCTCCCAAGTGCTGGGATTATAGGACTGTACCACCATGCCCAGCTCTAAGAATATAGGATTCTTTTAAATGTTTCTCCCTAGTGCTGGGGATAGAAGCCAGGCAAGTCAGTATCACTGAGCCACATCCCCAACCCCAGACTTCATTACTGCAGTCCCTGAGCTTCTTTACTCAAGACTGGTACTCTACCAGTTAAGCTAGAACTCTAATCTAGCTTGTTGGTGGTTAACTGGAGCTAAGAGTCTCACAAACTTTCCTGTCCTGTCTGGCTTTGAACGGTGATCCTCAGATCTCAGGCTCCTGAGTAGCTAGGATTACAGGCCACTGGTGCCCAGCTCCAACAAAGTTGTTAGTTGTTTTTTGTTTTTTTTCCCCCCCTGGTGTGGGGCTTTAACTCTGGGCTTGGGTGCTGACCCTGCACTCTTCAGCTCAAGGCGAGTACTCTACCGCTTGAGCCATAGAACCACTTCTGGTTTTCTAGTGGTTAATTGAAGGTTCTCAGAGACTTTCCTGCCAGGGCTGGCTTTGAACTGGGATCCTCAGATCTCAGCCTCCTGAGTAACTACAATTACGGGTGTGAGCCACTGGTGTCTGGCCAACAAAGCTTTTAACCTGCCAGATCAACACATGATGGCAACAGCTGGTACAAATCAACTTGGGGGGACAATGGACAGATGAACCCCACACAGGGGTATGGCAGGGTAAGAGGAACATTCCCTGATTTAGAAAAGATTGGCCATCTGCCAGGCACCAGTGGCTCATGCCTGTAATCCTAGCGACTCAGGAGGCTGAGATCTGAGGATTGTGGTTCAAAGTCAACCCAGGCAGGAAAAGTTTGTGAGATTCTTACTTCCAGTAAACCACTCAAAGTTGGAAGTGGTGCTGTGGCTTAAGTGGAAGAATGCTTGCCTTTAGCTGAAGAGGGACAGCAGCCAGGCCCAGAGTTCAAGCCTCATAACTGACAAAAAAAAGAAAGAAAGAAAGAAAGAAAAGACTGGCCATTAACTTCCCTCAACAACTGGTCATGAGACCAGGATGCAGAGGTCTCCATTACTTTCCCAGCCTCAGTGGCAGCAATAAGTCCGCAAATCAGTCCAGTCTTTTCTTCTACCATTGGAAAAAGACATAAAGAATTTTAGAACAGGGAGAGATTTTCAATGGATTCTTGAAAGTCACCTGAATTTACAAATTCATGCTCAGCTGGATGTGATAAAACACCCAACCCAGCACTCAGGAGGCTGAGGGCAGGAGGATCAAAAGTTGGAGGCCAGTCTGGGCTTCCTAGTAAAAGTCTCTCTGAAAAGAAAAAACAAAACCGGGGCTGGGAATGTGGCTTAGTGGTAGAGTGCTTGCCTTACATGCATGAAGCCCTGGGTTTGATTCCTCAGTACCACATACACAGAGAAAGCAGGAAGTGGTGCTGGGGCTCAAGTGATAGACTGCTAGCCTTGAGCAAAAGAAGTTCAGGAACCAGTGCCCAGGCCCTGAGTTCAAGCCCCAGGACTGGAAAAAAACAACAAAACCCCACCATCACTTCTTACTAATTCCCAAAAGTCGGTTCGGTTCACATTTTTCTTTCCTACTATCTGTGAGTTAGAATTCTTGGTACTAACAGGAAATAGAACCCTTTTTCCATGTAAAATTTCAAGTCTGTCTTAGAGAGGACACTGCGATGCCTGTTCAGGATAGGTGGATCATTAAGTTCTTCTCATTAAGTAACTTGAGAGGAAGGTACTGCAGTGATGAGCAAGGTTAAATATTTTCATTGTGCCCTAGCACTCTGTCGCAGGCGGTGGTGATTTGTAGGAAGAACCATGAGGTGACAAGGCATCCCCCACCCCTTTTGCTGCCTGTCCTTAGATGTTATGGATGGTTCAAGAAAGGCTTCCCTAAAGCATGTCGGAAAAAAAGAAACATACTCATTACTAGACTCATGAAATGGTAAACCCTCTGCACACCACCTTAATTTTCGTGTTTGTTTTTTGGTTGTGGGGCCTCTACTCTGGGCCTGGGCACTGTGCCTCAGTTCTTCAGCTCAAGGTTAGCACTCTACCACTTGAGCCACAGAGCCACTTTCGGTTTTTTCTCCTTATGTGGTCCTGAGGAATCGAACCCAGGGTGTCATGCGTGCAAGGCAAGCATTCTACCACTGAGCCATCTTCCCAGCAAAAAGGAAAAACAAAGGCTTCTCTTGTTCCACTGTGTCCTAACCCAACAATGCTTCTGAGCAGCGACCCCATCTTTGCACTCCCTAGGCCAGGGACAGCACCTTCCTTTGTAAAGGGCAGACGGTAAATATGGTTTCTGCTGTGATTACTCAACTTTGCAGTTGTGTTCAACAGCCATAGGCCACTCCTGACCTGGCTCAGTGTGGAGGGCTTATTGAAGTGTTCCAATATCACTTGCCACAAGTAGAAGGCTGGGTATGGCCTGAGCTGGGAACAGGACAGTCCACAGGCTGTCAGCATCTACCTTCCTCCCTGTTTTGGACACTAAGATGGGCTGATGATGAGGCACAGAGAGAATCCCAAGTCTCTCATTTTAAGGAAGACAATGAGCTCAGTGCTGGTGGCTCACACATAAAAAAACTGCTACTTGCCCCTCATTTTTGACCAAAAAAAAAAAAAAAAAGGAGAATGGTATTAAGCCTTTCCAAAAGGAAAGGGGTGCTGGGGGTTTTAGTGAGGTTAATTTTTTTTTTTTAATACAAAATTACAGGGAATTTTTTTTTTTTTTTTTGGTCCAGTTGTGGGGCCTGAACTCTGGGCCTGAGTGCTGTCCCTCAGTTCTTCAGCTCAAGGCTCTACCACTTGAGCCACAGCGCCACTTCTGGCTTTTTTTTTTCTTTTTGCTTATATGGTGCTGAGGAATCGAACCCAGGGCCTCAGGCATTCAAGGCAAGCGCTCTACCACTGAGCCAACTTCCCAGCCCAATTACAGGGAATTTAATGGCAGAGACAGGGTAAGGTGGGTGGGTGGGGGGATTGAACATGAAACAAGCTAGTTCTAAGTGTAAGGCAGAGGATGACTTCACTTTTGGGTAAAACAAAAAAAACTATACATGTGCACAAACATCTGAAATATCAACACTAGTAGTAATCCTGTCCAGTGATTATTCTTCCCATCACTTCTGTTTTCTAGAATACTTATTTGATATCAAAGGTACTTACTGCATAGTGACAGTCATTAATGCCAGGAATCAGGAATCCAAGAAGCTCAGATGTCAAGGTTTGAAATCCAAGAGGTCTAGGTGGTCAAACCCAGTTCATTCCCTTTCCCACAACACTTTTCATCCCACGGTTTCCTCATTTGATATTCTATGAAATTATACTCAATGTGACTCTTTTCCTGACCTCTTTTCATTTACTAGCCACTGCAAACGCATTTGTGTTTCAGACTGGTTTTAAGAGGTAATTTTTGCTAGTGAGGTTAATTTACAGCCACATTTCTGGGGGCCAAAGTGGAGGTTAAAAAACAATTATGAGGGGGCTGGGAAGGTGGCTCAGTGGTAGATGCTTGCCTTGCATGCATGAGGCCCTGGGTTCGATTCCTCAGCACCACATAAGCAGAAAAAGTGGAAGTAGTGCTGTGGCTCAAGTAGTAGAGCGCTAGCCTTGAGCTGAAAGCTGAGACAGCACCCAGGCCCAGAGTTCAGGCCCCCAACTGACAAGAAAAAAATAAAAAAAAATTGAGATATCAAACATTTTGATGGAGATGAGACCCAGAAAATCCAGCACTAACAGTTATCTACAGACACTCTTGAGCACCACAGGGTAGAATTCTGGTTGCAGGAGATGATACAACAAGCCTTGTGCTTACTGTCACACTGAAGATGGAGAGTAGGTGCTTAGCACTGTAGTTGGTATGCTGGTTTCATCAGCTTAGAAAGCATGCATGGAAGCCCGGCACGGTGGCTTATGCCTGTAATCCTAGCAACTCAGAAGGCTGAGATCTGAGGATCATGGTTCCAAGCCAGCCTGGACAGACAAGTACCCATAAAACTTTCTCTCTCTCTCTCTCTCTTTTTTTTTTTGGCCAGTCCAGGGCTTGAACTCAGAGCCTGGGCACTGTTTCTGATCTTCTTTTTGCTCAAGGTTAGTACTCTACCACTTGGGCCACAAAGCCACTTCCAGCCTTTTCTGTTTACGTGGTACTGAGGAATTAAACCCAGGGTTTCACACCTGCTAGGCATGCACTCTATCACCAAGCCACATTCTCAGCCCCCCATGAGACTCTTATCTCTAATTAACCACTCAAAAACCAGAGGTGGTGCTGTGGCACAAGTAGTAGAACACTAGCCTTGAGCACAAGATGCTCAGGGACAACACCCAGGCCCTGAGTTCAAGCCCCACAACTGACCAAAAAAAAAAAACAAAAAACAAAAAAACCCTCCAGCCCCTCCCCCCGCCCCGTCCCCACCTCCACCAAGAAAGCGTGTATGGAGGGACGGCTATGTAGCTTAAGTGGTATGGGGCTTACCTAACAAATGCAAGGTCCGGATTTCAAACTCCAGTACCACCAAGAATAAAAAGAAATGGTAAAATATCTGTAAGCATTCTTATAGGGTGGCCTCCCATTCCCTGATTATTTGGCTACTATCTTATATCCATATACTATATGGAGTATAGCAGACAGATGCTCAAGTATATGTAGACAGTAAAACATTGTATTAGGGAGAAATATCTAAAACGGGATACAACTGGATACTAGTTTTTACTAAGGACTGAAAAATACTTTCATTGGGAGGTTGGGGGGAGTACTGGGGTTGGGATTAGTGCTTGTTAGGCAGTTGCTCAACTGCTTGAGCCATACTCCCAGGCTTTTCTGTTTTCTTTTTTGCATCTGGTCGTGGGGCCTGAACTCTGGGCCTAGGCGCTGTCCCTCAGCTCTTCAGCTCAAGGCTAGTGCTCTACCACTTGAGCCACAGTGCCACTTCCGGCTTTTTTCTTTTTGCTTATGGAGTGCTGAGGAATCAAACCCAGGGCTTCATGCATGTAAGGCAAGCGCTCTACCACTGAGCCACCTTCCCAGCCCCGCTTTTCTGTTTTCTTGACACAGGGTCTCACTATATAGCCTAATCTATCCTGGAATTTGCGATTCTCTTGCCTGCCTGTGCCTCCCAAGTGCTGCTGGAATTACAGGTGTGCATCACTAGGCAAATAAGAGAAAGCTTTAAGTGATACGTTCTATCATCTACTTATCTCCTTAAATAATGAGCTGATGATTCAACAAACCTGTATTTTTTCCTACTGTTAGTTTTGAGAGCAAGCCATAGAAGCACCAAACAGAACCAGATCTGCCCATGTTGGTAAGAACTCTACTACTCATGTGATTGCTTTAGATTGCAGGTGTTTATTCTCGCACCCCCCTCCCCATCCCCTGGACAAATTTAAACTGTGCCATCTGCTCTGTAGTCGTATCCACCGAGCTCCCCTTCACTTGAGCTTTCGTCCATCCCCCATCCACATTACTTCCGCCAGCGCTGCAGCTCTTTGAACAAACAGAGACAAACCAAACGTAAGAATCCAAGATGCCACATCTAAGGTTTCTTTTGTCTCTATGGACCACTCTGTTATATATTTTTTCCTTCCTCCTTCTATCCTTCCCTCCCTTCCTCTCATCCTCTCTTCTCTCTCTCCCTCTCTTTTCTGGGTGTGTGCTGGAACTGCAGCTTGAACTCAGGGCCTGTCACTCTTGTTTGGCTGTTTCATTCTACCACTTGAGTCATACCTCCACTTCCAACTTTTTGCTGGCTACATGGAGCTAGAGTCTCGTGAACTTTTCTGCCTCAGCAGGCATAGAACTGTGATCTCATATCATAGGAGTAGCTTGGATTGTAAGCATGAGCCTATATTTTTCTTTTATAAATTTACAGAGCTTTTTAAGAAGGGGGGATAGGGAGGAGAGTGATTGAGGAGGTGATCTGAGAGTACACTGTATGCAGATGTGGAAATATACTAGTGCATGCTAGTTAAAAGGGACGTGAAAACTAGCACTTACACTAATGAAGGACACCACCAACCAAACCAGCTCTTCCAGACCACAAAAACTGAGGGCACCCCCCATTTTCTGGGAGAAGCAACTGCTTTAATGTACTGATACCATCCTTTACCGGCAGCCAGGTATCTCATGCAAGAACTGGCATCTATGCCATGCCACTCAGCACCTAGGTGTGCTGCAGCTCCATTCCTGCTCAAGACCTGCCTTCCTGCTCACCAGGCAGAAGCAATCGACAAACATCCAATGAGACTCAAATCATGACTAAAAAGCTCTGTCCAGGGGCTAGGAGAGTGGCTCAGTTGTAGAGTGTTTGCCTTGCATGCCTGAGGCCCTGGGTTCAATTCCTCAGCACCACATAAGCAAAAAGAAAAAGCCGGAAGTGGCACAGTGGCTCAAGTGGTAGAGCGATAGCTTTGAGCTGAAGAGCTGAGGGACAGCACCCATGCCCAGAGTTCAGGCCCCATGACCGGATCCCCTCCCCAAAAAACAAAATAAAAAAAACAACAACAAAACTCTGTCCAGTTGTGGATTCCACAGGTTTTGAGTGAGACAGGTTTTTAGTATCATCCAAGCTGCCTTATGCTTTTACACTCTGAATTTTCATCTTTTGAAAGAGGCTGTTTTTTTCTTCTAAATTACAGAAAAACACTTATAGTCACCTATAAACTTTCTTTTAATAAAAAACAGGGGCTTAGCCGGACGCCAATGGCTCATGCCCGTAATCCTAGCTACTCAGGAAGCTGAGATCTGAGGATCGTGGTTCAAAGCCAGCCTGGGCAGGAAAGACCGTGAGACTCCTATCTCCAATAAACCACTCAAAAACCGGAAGTGGCGCGATAGCTCAAGTGGTAGAGCGCTCACCTTGAGCTGAAATGCTGAGGGACAGTGCCCAAGCCCAGAGTTCAAGCCCCATGACCAACAAAAAAAACAAAACCAGGGGCTTTTTTTTCTTCTAAATTACAGAAAAGTACTGACAGTCACCTATAAACGTTTTTAAATAAGAAACTTTAAGAATTGATTTTTAGGGCTGGGAAGGTGGCTCAGTGATAGAGTGCTTGCCTTGCATGCTCAAGGCCCTGGGTTCGATTCCTCAGCACCACATAAGCAAAAAGAAAAAAAAAGCCGGAAGTGGTGCTGTGGCTCAAGTGGTAGAGTGCTAGCCTTGAGCTGAAGAGCTGAGGGACAGCGCCCAGGCCCAGAGTTCAGGCCCCACGACCGGACCCAAAAAAAAAAAAAAAGAATAATGAAAATTTTGCATTTTCCTTTTGGTTAAGACTTGGTGCAAGTTGAAGCTCCTAACTAGAAGGGAGCTGGTAGCTCACACCTGTAATGCAGCTACTCGGAAAAGGCAGAGATCTGAAGATCAAAGTTCAAAGCCAGCTTGGATAAACAAATCCATGACACTTTAATTTCAGATTAACCAGCATAAAGCCCTAAGTGGACCTACGGTTGAAGTGGTAGAGTGCTAGCCTTGAGTGAAAAAGCCAAGCAAGAGAATAAGGGACCTGATTCAAGCCCAGCAGCAACACATAGTTGTAGCTGCAGTATCTACATAGCAAGGCTCCATTTTTTTTTTCTCAATTCTTCTCTGGTGGCACTGGGGTTTGAACTCATGGCTTTATGCTGGTTTGCTTGGTCAATGCTCTACCACTGGAGGCAAGGCTCCATCTCACAAATAGTCAATTAAATAAATAGTGTAGATTAATATGCTGTCCTAAGCACAGGGATGAATCCATGTAGGGAAACAGTTTATAGAAGACCACTAGAGCCCCAGTGCATGAGTAAATGTGCAGTTATGTAAATGTCAATCAATATACAGGCCTTAAGGAACAAAAACAGGCAGTAACTTCTCATTTACTCAGGCATGCCAGACACTGTGAGATTACTATGAAAAGCCCCTTAAAGCCCCCATAATGGGAGGACCTGTCATTTATATTACAAGGGTGGAAGAGCTTACTCAGATGCTTGAAACTCCAGCTACAACCCAGGAGGAAGTACCCCGTGAAAAGCATTGTGATGCCACCAACTCCGCTCTTCTTTATGGTGGTGTTACACATGATCCAGCCTGTTCAGAGAGAGACATGGCACAGGTTATGGTGTAGTAGAATGTGGTCTGTCATCTGGGATACCCATATCCAGTAAGTCTGGACAAGGGGATTGAAATCCACACGATTTACACGTGTACACACTAAACACACATATATAAACAGGTGAAATAAATCCCAGTGTTCTTATATCAGGGAGCCTGGTTTAACACTTTCAGTAGGGCAGAGACTAATGAGACTGGCTAAGTGGTGCCAAGTTTCAAGGGCAGAAACTAATGCAATTGGCTAAGAGGCACTGTCCAGGCTTTGGGAGGAAGCGTGATCACTGTTTCGAGAGGCAGAGGGAGGAATAGGTAGGCAGGTACTCAGGGAGGTATGAACAAGCAAAAGCTGTTCAATGCATGGTAGCTGCTGCTCTATCAGCTTGGGTGCTTCAATTTATGTCTGACTCCAAAATGGAAACAGAGAGCAGGTGACAGCCATGGCTTTCCTCTACCTTTGCCTTGGCTCTACCAGCCTACAGTAAAAGAGCACTTCTCCCAAAGCCTGGAGCCAGTTTCTGAACTCAACCATCAATCACTCCAGCCTCACCTTTGTGCAGAGCGCCCAAGAGTCTCGTTACAGGGAAGTTGGAGGTTGTAAGCCCAGTCGGGGGTTCCAAACTCTTTACACCAGCCGAGCTTCTTTCCAACAAAAGAACTAGGGTTCCAAACAGAAGTCACTGTGATAGCTCATCTGAGTTCACCCCTTCCCCAACACGCAGAGCCACAGTTCTCAGGCATGAGCCTCAAGACAGTACACATTCTCAACAGTGGGGTACTAGTTTCTGCTTTGGATTGTTGTTAACCTCGCCTTGAAGGTCAGATCAATTCCAGTCAAAAGGTTGTTCCAGGCTGGGTGGTGGTGGCTCGTGGCTATAACCTGAATTACTCAGAAGGCTGATATCTGAGGATCGCAGTTTGAAGCCAGCCCAGGCAGGAAAGTCTGAGACATATCTCCAATAAACGACTTAAAAAAAAAAAAAGCTGGAAGTGGAGCTGTGGCTCAAGTGGTAGAGTGCTAGCCCTGAGCAAAAAGCAATTGGGGGATAGTGCCCAGGCCTTGAGTTCAAACCTCAGGACCTGCACACACACACAAAAGCTGGAGGGCTGTGGCTGTGGCTTAGTGCTGGCATGTATAAGACCCTGGGTTTGATCCTCAGCACTACAAAAAACAAAACACTACAAACCTCCCTCCCACAAGTTATGACCCCATGAGAACTCTGTGGTGCAAGGATTTTCAGCAGTTTTGGGAACCACGTGATTCCCTGATCTTGTTCCCCTCCAGTCAGCTGAACAATAGGTTCAGGTCAGGTGTGATTGTGTAAGCAGCAGCTCAGGGAGGCACTGGCCTGGCACCCACAGGCCTAGAGTAGTTTCTCAGATCTTTGCTGCCTGCCACCCAGGCCCACTAGGTCTCGCTGACGCCCCTACTATCTACCCACTTCCATCTGAGCCTCTGCTGCCCCACCTCAACTTGTGTGTGGGATCTTATCTGCCAGGATTCACTCCCTTCACTCCAGTGATCTGATGGGGTTAAGCCCACAGGGACAATGGTCCCAGGGTCTGATGAAACTACTGAAAACCCTCACCCAACCTCTACACCATCCCTCACGCCTATTCTAAGTCATAGATATATGACCTCACTCACCCCTTCTGCTGGCTGTCCGTTATGCACAGGCTTATTTGTCCAGGACCCCTGATCTGTGTTTGGTCTAAGACACCTTTTCAGAGTCCTTGGCTGGCAGTGGGTCTGGAACCAGGTTGTCACACACCTGTTGGTTTGTTTAGTAGTACTGTGGTCTGAACTCAAGGCTAGTGCTACTTAGGTGGGCTACACTGCTTGAGCCACATCTCTAGTTTTTGCTCCCGCTCCCATGATCTGCGCTAGGGTCCTGTGAACTTTTTGCCTCAGCTGGCTTTGAACCATGATCTTCCTAGTGTCACCCTCTTAAGTGGCTAGGATTATAGGCTGAAGCCCAAGCCCTACGCATATTTGGCTCATTTCTAACCTAATTACACATAACCGTTCCTCACATATGGTCATCTGGGTTGAACTCCAATAACTGTCTTGTATTTTCTTATTTTTTCAGGCAGGGTCTTGCTATACAGTTCAAGCTGGTCTGAATTCACTGTTGTCCTGTCTAAGTGCTATGATTATCGAGGTGTGTGCCACTACATTTGGCTTAGATGCCTTTGTTATAAGAGGGTAAGACAACAATATAACCACAATGCTTCTTTCTTTTTTGGATGGTAAGAGAGTTAGAACTTAGGGCCATAGCCTTGCTAGGCAGGAGCTCTATCATTGAATCATGTTTCCCCTACCCTGTTTAGAATGGTTATTTTCAAGTGTCTTCCATTTCTGCCCAGGATGGCCTGGGCTACAATCCTCCTCCTAATGCCTCCTTTGTAGCTATATACAACCACATCCAAACTTTTCTGTTGAGAAGGGGCCACCCCCTCCCCGCACCCCTCTACCCCCAGCTGCGAAGGCTGGCCTTTTCCTCTAAAATGAGGTTTACTATTTGGCACTATAACAGACAGTACAGAAAATAAAAACAGCTTTCTATTTGTTAGAGAAAATTAATCATGAGCTAAGTGTGTGAACATGCAATTAACACACAGAAATATGGAGCTATCTTAATCCCCTGTTTCGCCCTACCTGTGCTTTCTACCATCTGGTTTAACGGAAAGCATTAAGCTAGAAGACTAAGTTCTACCTGCAATTCTACCACCTATTCTGTCTGTGCCTGTTACATTATTTCCGTAATAAAGATGGAAGCTCTAGGGACGCTGCAAAGCGTCCGTGTTAGTGTCCCGAAGCTTGTGTTCAGAGTGGACAAGAAGCAGATCTTGAGGATACAACTTTGTACAAAAGGTCTAGACCACTGGGTGCTGGAGGCTCATGCCTGTAATCCTAACTAGTCAGGAGGCTGAGATCTGAGGATGGCCATTCAAAACTAGCCTGAGCAATTAACCACAATAATAGCTGGACGCAGAGATGTGGCTCAAGCGGTAGAGCATTAGCCTTAAGGACAAAAGCTTAGAACCATCACTCAGGCCCAGAGTTCAAGCCCCATGACTGGAAAGGAAAAAAAAAAAATTACCAGCCAGTCCTAGTCTAATCTTCAATTTTTTTCTTCTTTTTTTTCTATCGGTTGTGGGGCCTGAATTCTGGGCCTGGGTGCTGCCCCTGAGCTCTTCAGCTTTACCACCTGAACGATAGCACCACTTCTGGCCTTTTCTGCTTATGTGGTGCTGAGGAATTGAACCCAGGGCCTCATATGCATGAGGCCTTGCCCATGAAAGGCAAGCACTTTACCACCGAGCTATCTTCCTAGCCCCAATCTTCAACTCTTGATGGAGGAAAAAGATACAGGATAAAGCATTATTACTGATTGATCTTTGGAGTGAGAACTAATATTCTCACAAGTGTACATTCAGTGCAATGGGCTGTATAGGCAAAGATAAGTTAAACGAATGAAAATATTAGCATTTCGACCTTACCAAGAAGATACCATAAGCTTACCTTGTGAAAGATGTCCCCCCAGGGGACTGGCAAGCTGGGGTTTCTGGGCCACTGAGTTCCAAAACCGAGGCTTCCTTGGCAACACCCCTAATTCAACATATCCAGGATAGAGATCTGGAAACCACTCCAGCCCCATGGGGCTGGGAGGGGGCTTTCTGTCAATAGCAATATGACTGACGAGGGAGCTTTTAGAAATATACTGGGTAGACTGCTGGTTTAATGCTTGATGGTGACAGGCAGAGTAAGGCTCCAAGGCAGGGAGTACCTGCCCTTCTAGTAAGAGTTTGACATCGGGGACCTGATTATGACCACAGACTTGCACTTTCTCTCCTTGAAGACCTTTCATGGACACAGAGGCAAGATTCTGATGGTCTGATGGTGATACACAAAGAAACTCATTGTACGTTGCCTCTCGCAGAGAGAACAGGTTTAAAAGTGAATCTCCAGCTTGCTGTTTCTCCTTGGTGGCAGAGCTGCCAGTGAAGTTCTTACAGCCACCAGTCACAGAAGCCCGTTCCTGCAAATCTGTCACAAGCATGCTGTCCTCAGCATTTCCCTGGGCCTGACGTACCTCCACTCCACAGCCAAGTCCCACAACTTGGTTCTCAACTGAAATTGGATTTAATGGGTTGGGGTGAGGGCCTAAAACAAGTGATTCTGAGTTCTTTCCCTGAGCCTTAGGGTTTCCAATGTCAGCAGAGTGTGCTGGCACATAGCTTCTGTCTCTGGAAATACTCTTGTTCAACATTGATGCTCTCACTGTTTGTATTCCATCATTGAGGTTCTTCAGAGAATGATGACAATCACTTGTACGTACAGTTAATGATTTTACTGGAAGCCCTTGTCTTTGGGGCTCAATTGTGTCTAACTTTACATGCATAGGATTGGCTTGTACATCATTTGGTGCAGCTAAGGAGTATTTTCTACCTTGATTCGACAAAGATGGTTCTGTTGAACTACTGGGTAATGATACTTCTGTTTCTAAAGAATTCGACTGGATTTCCTCTGATTTAGGCAAACCTTTGGCAAGTTCTTGTTTAGGAGAAGAGTTAATTGAAGGATAAGACTGAGCCTTAGTTTTTCTCCGGAAGGCAATCTTTGGTTTGGTGTATTTTAACACTCTGAAGGAAAGGTGACTTTGAGCCTTGATGTCTACACCCACCTTTGGAGTACTTGCTCTTTGCAAGTCAGTATCTTGTAGTGGAAAGGATGCTACTGTCCTTTCCAGTTTGTTGTTTATTGATTTGGTATTTCTTTTCTCATCCTCTATTTCTAGTTCTTTCCTCTTAATTAAGTCTTTGGTCGGCCTTTCCACTTTTTTAACACATGGGACAGTAGCTGGCCTGGACTGATGAACTTTCTGATCAGCAGGTATGGTCAATTTGATCATTTTACAGTATGGCAAGTGAGATTTTAATCTTTTAAATGGTTTCTTACAGTAAGGACACACTTCCATTTTGGGCTGGATATCACTTATCTTCTTCCTGAAAAAGATAAAATGTTAGAAAATGAGGCCAGGAACTGATGGCTCATGTCAGTAAATCCTAGCTATTCAGGAGGCTGAGATCTGAGGGTCACAATTCAAAGCCAGCCTGGGCAAGTCTGAGAAACAATTACTTGCTTATCTCCAACTAATTACTAAAAAGCTAGATATGCAGCTGTAGCTCAAGTGTTAAAAGTGTCAGCATTAAGCAAAAAAACTAAGGGACAGCACCCAGGCCTTGAGTTTAAGCCCTAGTACTGGCACAAAAACAACAAAAAAGGAGACACATAGCCTAAACGGTAAAAACTGACATTTTATGTGTGAATCTTATCTCTTAAACTAATTTGGAACAACCTAGGTTAAAGGAAACTTTAAGCTTTCCTTTTTTTGGTAGATAGCAAAAAGAAGACATAGTATAGTTTTAAAACAAACATTTCTGGTATGCTTGTATTTTATATTTCAAGTCTTCAAGAAATGAATCATATAAAAGACAACCCAGAGAATTTTCAACATCCCTAATGAGTGAGCAAGGCCAAAAGACTTAAATCTAATAAATTAATAGTCTGGGAAAAGTTGGTCAAAATAGTAGGCAGAGTAAAAGTGTTCGATATTCACACCAACAGGATATTATGTGAGTACAAAATTGTTTAAAAGACTTTAAATATATCACTCAAGGATGAAATGATGAATTAAAAAAAAAAGGGCAAGTTTCCAAAGTGAATAAGAAAAAGGAAAGATCTACTGGGTTCAAGAAGAGACTATCAGAACTTCCATTCTCTTGAGCAAAAAAAAAAAAAATGAAGCTGACATTTTGCATTATTAGTAGCATGCATGTATGTGCATGCCCATATATAAACTGCACATATAATACGTAAGTAAAAAAAAAAAAACACAACGAAGGAGTGTCCAAACTTTCTTTCAGTAATCATTACTGGCAAATTTGTTAAATGTATATACCAAGTAAGGAAGCTTTAATTCATACTAAGGCCTGGTGCCAGTGGTGCATGCCTGTAATCCTAGCTAATCAGGAGGCTGAGATCTGAGGATTGTGGTTCAAAGCCAGCCCACACAGAAAAGTCCCTGTGAGACTCCAATTACCACTCAAAACCAAGAAGTGGCCCTGTGGCTCAAAGTGATAGAGTGCTAGTCTTGAGGAAAAGAGCTCAGGGACAGCACCCAGGCCCATTCAAGCCTTACAACTGACCCCCCAAACTCCAAAACCCACAAACAAATTCATACTACATGTCATTTGTACCTGTTATTCTCAATAGTTGGAAAATAATTCCAAAGCTCTGATGAAAGTTATTATTATTAATATTTTTGTGCCAGTACTGGGGCTCCAAGTCAGGGCCTAATGATCTCCTTGGCTATGTGCTCTCATTTGGTGTTTTTCACTCAAGGCTAGCACTCTCCCACTTGGATCACACATCCACTTCTGGCTTTTTGCTTGTTAGAAGTAAGTCTCTCAGACTTGCCAAGGCACAGATCTCAGTCTCCTGAATAGCTAGGATTACAGGCACGAGCCAAGGGCTCCCGGCTTATTATTTTAACATTTCTTTCTGTTTCTCTAAGATTCCAGAAGGCAAAGACATATCTATTTTGAGCATAAGTGGAATCTTAAAAAACTAACATTTGAGCCTGGCATATATTTGTTTAATGAATCCTTTCTCTAGACATAAACGTGCCAGTATTACACAGTTCTGTTCTTTAAGTTGATCATAAAAGCAGATCGGGAAATAAAGTACCCGTTATCAAAGCCACTTCATCTTACATGAAGTTATGCAAAAATAACTTTTCTGCCAACAAAATCCACAGTGCCAATTCCTCCTTTTCTGAAGTATACACTGATAATGGGGCAAAAGCTATTTGTGAAATAGCACACAAGCATATCTGATCCATGGGCTTTCTGCTAGAAACTTTAGGAATGACTGAGATCCTATTGTTTCAGTCCTCCATCGTCCATTTCAGGTGCCTTTTTTTGGGGGGGGGGGTCAGTTGTGGGGCTTGAACTCTGGGCCTGGGCACTGTTCCTCAGCTCTTCAGCTCAAGGATAGCACTCTACCACTTGAGCCACAGTGCCACTTCCGGTTTTCTGAGTGGTTTACTGGAGATAAGATTCTCACGGCCTTTCCCGCCCGGGTTGGCTTTGAACCGTGATCCTCACATCTCAGCCTCCTGAGTAGCTAGGATTACAGGCGTGAGCCACCGTCGCCCGGCTTTCAGGTGCCTTTGGAGACAACATCTTAACCTGAGTGTTTTTCTTACCCGAGCTCTGTTAGGACGATGCTAATTCTGTTGCTGTTTCTCCTGGATCTTCATGATTCTGGACCGTCCTTCCCGAGTTCGACAGAAAGAAACTCTGAACTTCAGCCTATGTAATGAGATACAGCGAGGAACTGTGGCCCAGTACCGAACCCAATACAAACTGGATTATCTGCAGGCGCTGGTGGCTTCACGCCTGTAACCTTAGCTATTCAGGAGGTTGGGATCTGAGGATCGAGGTTCGAAGCCAGCGCGAGTAAAAGTCCAGTTGGACTCTTATCTCCAATTAACCAGCAAGAAAAAAGCCGGAGGGGGAGGCGTGGCTCAAGCGGTAGAGTGCTAGCCCGGGGCGCCACAGCTCAGGGTCACTGCCCTGAGTTCCAGCCCCAGGGTGGGCACATTAAATACAAAAGCAACCTTCCACACCAGGCGGATCTCACCGCTTTGCCCTTGCTCCCAGGCCTGGGTTTACCTCCCTTTATCCCGGCCCGGGGGCCCGGAGGCCCGGAGGGCCGGGAACCGGGGGTCGGGTCGCGACCCCGCCCCCCACGATCCCCACGGGAGGCTCCAATCAGCCCCTCCCCGGACGACCCATCCCTCGGTCGCCTCGGGGTGTCTTCCCGGAAACAGCCCCTCCCCTCAGGACTCACTGCGGACCAGAATTCGCGACTCCGGCGACCCCCAGGCCCACCGAGCGCCGGCGTCGAGCCCCCGAAGCCCACCGGCGCCGTCCCAACCCCCGGACTCGCGGCAGGTCGTCCGCATCAATGCCTGATGGCGCTCTCCTAGTTCCTTTAAACGGTTACCCCACCAGGATGGACTCAAAATACTTGCATCACTTACTACACTATAAGCTAAATCATTTAAACTCCGGTGTGGTTTTGTTCCAAGGTGTTTCGCTTTGGCTGCGGACAGGCGAACGCCTAGACCACCTCCGCAGAGGTCCTCTTTCTCAGAGGCTTCCAGTCACGCCTTCCCTCCCTCTCCTCCCCCTCCCCCCTCAGAGCCCGCCTCTTTCCTGTGGGCGGGGCCAGAGCTCGGCGTCGTGGGGGCGTCGCGCCACTGCGCAGCCGCAAGGGGGCGGTACCACGGCGGTGCGACATGGGGGGGCGCGGAGGAGACGCCGGAAGTGGCAGTGGTACGAGTCCGACTGAGGGGTTCTCACTGCCGGCGTCCTCCACCCGCGCGGCGGCCAGAGCCAAGGCCCGAGGGGGTGGGCGTGGCGGACGCCGGAACACGACCCCCTCCGTCCGCTCTCCGCGCGGGGCGGCGCAGCGTCGCTCCCCTCCACCAGCTGCCATGAGCGAGCGCCTCCGCCCTAGGTGAGACGGAAGGGACCCCCGTCCTTTCCGGCCCGTCGCCGGAGGATCCGCGGGGTGGAGCCGAGGGGCCGCCCGCGTCCTGCGGGTCGAGCTCCGGGCGGCGCGGCCGGCCGAGGGAGGAGAGAGGGACGCGCGAGTGGCTGCAGCCCTGGTTGTCGGTGGGCAGCCCGGAGGGGTTGACATGTCGGGGTTCCAGGTCTCCCCTCATCAGTCTGGTTCGGAACGAGCTCCGTTGGGTCCTGGAAGGAGGACGGTGGTCCCGAAGCTTCCCGGTCCCGTATTTAGGCAGGTGGGAGGGGGATGGGAGGAATGTTCTCGAGTGAGGGAGCCCCTGCAGGCGCCTGGGAGGGCACGGGGGAACCTGCCTGCACCCCCCCAAGGTCAGGTGGAAAGGGGGTTGGGCTTAGTTGAACCCGGCAGCCGGGACGGATTAGGGTAGCCCGCCGGGCTGACGGTGAACCCGGCAGGGCCCAGGTCCAAGATGGGTCGTGATTCCCTGGGCGCCGTAGCCTGAGCAGGCAGCATTCTAAACTGTGGGTGCAAAGCCGTTTGACTCGGAAGGCGAGGTAGGGTATACAGTGGGAGTTCGGCTGATTACACTCCCACCCAGCCAGGCCTCAAGGCTGCGGGTCTTCACCCAGGCAGTAGTCCAGGCCCAAGCCGGACTTCTTTCTTTTTTCCTCCTCTCCCCTCTCTTGTTTTATTTTCCTTTCCGTAAGGAGTCGAGGAGGAGGAGGAAGTGGACGTGCGTGTATCCCTGAGTGAAGCTTTAATTCTCAAATTGGGGGGAAAAAGATTCACCATCACCATGGAGCTTGAAGTGGAAAACTGGATCACTAAGTTTTTTTTTTTTTTCTTCCCATCTCCTCAGGAGATGGATTTTGAAAGGTCACTTGGTTTGCCTGGGTCGCTGAATTTTCCTTTATTTCCTATTAGTCTCAGGCTGAAGTAAATTGGCTTATAGGATTCCCTCGGTAGATTATACTGGATCTTCTCTAGTTCCTTGTTTTCTTTGGTGGTGAATGTAATTGGCAACTCTTTCTGCAAAGGCTCTTCTCTGTAACGTTTTTACTTCATGGGGTTGAGGTTCTTTAAAGCATCCTGAGGTTATTTGTTTTTCTTGCAGTGAAAACCTAGGGGGTCCTACACCTCACTAGATAATTGATTTGGATCATGTAGACAGAAACATAAAACCTGGGCTATAGAAAGGAAGAGTGGGCTATTTGAAATTGCAAGATGCCTTCAAATTATAATCTGGTCGTGGTAGTAATGCCAAAACATATCATCTGTGAGTAGGGAGGAACATGAAACAGCAGTCTTGGCAATTAGTAACAAGATTTTTGAAAAGTTTGAATTAGACCAAACTGAAATTATGGCTCAATGACATGCCATCAGAATCAAAACATTTAGATGTAGTAAACTGAATCCAGCTGTCTCGTGTGTGTGTGTGTGTGTGTGTGTGTGTGTGTGTAGTTCTTAATTTTCAAAATCAATTTGTATTTCTAATATTTTGTTGGGGTGTCTCCCAAATCTAAAAAAGGCAAATTTTTCCCACCAAAAAAAAGATTCCTTTTAACCAGTACCATACACAAACAATGTGTTTCTACTGATAGCAGATTCTTTTTATCTCATACATACACAAATAATCCCAATACATTTTATTAGAGTCACTTTGGACAGTCTTTTCCTTGCCTGCTTCTCTCTTGTATTTCGTGGAATGTGATGGACCAGTTTTGCCAGCTCCAGCTGTTCACATCTCTGGATCTGTTTCCTCAATCTTAAGATGAAAGGTTGATCTAAGACAGTTTTTGAAACTATTCCACAGTAGACCACAATGGTTGTAGAGAAGTGGGTGTATGGTCTGTACTTTACAACAGATTCCTAACTTTAGGATATGCTGAAGTTTTCTCTCCCCAGTAAGAAGGAAGAGTTCTTTTTGTTTTTTAAAAAGTGAAAACCAATTTCCATTCTCTCTTGATTACTTCTTCAAGCTTTAGAAATTGAAAGGTTAGGGTTTGGGAAGGTGGCTCAGTGGCTTGCCTTGCATGCCTGAGGCCCTGGGTTCGATTCCTCAGCACCACATACGCAAAAAAAGAAAAAAGCCGGAAGTGGCACTGTGGCTCAAGTGGTAGAGCAGTAGCCTTGAGCTGAAGAGCTGAGGGACAGTGCCCAGGCCCAGAATATAGGCCCCATGACCGGACCCCCCCCCAAAAAAAAAAAAAAGAAATTGAAAGGTTAAAAATGAAATAAGTCATGGAGTAAGCCACCTTTCAGAGTAACATGTCAGAGTCATCTGAACTTAGGTGGGAAGAGGAGAATGTAATCAATTGTGGGGTGCCTACCAAAATTATAACCTGCTCTGAGGCATTTGTGTCAAAAGCTATAATCTGACTGACTATACAGATAGAGATAAGCATGCAGCTGTGATCTTGTCAGTTATTAACATTGTTGAAAGCAGAGAATTTGAAGGAGGGAAACTGCTAACAGCTAAGGAGGTAAGAACAGGTAGGGCTCATTCTGAATCCACTACCACCCAAGAAGACCAGCCATAGGCTAGAAATCCTGTAAAAATGCAGCAGTTCAGTTGATATCCTCAGTACCAGCCTGTCTTTGTTCTTAGACTTTTTCTGCCGTGCAGCTCCCTTTCCCTCCTTGTCACTGGAAAAGTACATCCTCCGTTGCAAATGAGGAAATGGTAAATTTTGGTCAGGCTCCTAAGTTTGGTTAGTGACTCAGCAGCCCAAAATATGATCAGCTGTTAGCCTACCGATAAAATAAGAGTTCAGGGACCAGCCTGCTGCCACTGGATGAGATTTCTCTTTGGGTGTCAGATGGCTCGAGCAGAAAGGCTTTGCTACTGCAGCACATTCCCATGTAAATTCTCTGATTAGGTTGGGATGGAAGTGGAACCTTCTTGATTCAGATTTATAGTAGGATATCCATCGAATGGTACTCATCTGACTTTAAGCTTCAAGTGCTTCAGAAATTAAGTGCAGTATTTTGTGTCTCATCTTCTGGGAGAAAAATGTGGAACAGAGATGATCATGGAATGAGGTAAATGGTTCAGAATCACGCTCAAAAACTGGAGTCATAGAAGTGGAACTGTGGCTCAAATGGTAGAGCACAGTCCTTGAGCAAAAAAGCTCAGGCTCAATGCTCAGGCCCAGGCCAAAAAAAAAAAAAGCAAAAACCAAAACAAAAAACCACCCTGGGATCATACTTATGCATAAAGATAGATTTTTTTGTGGGGGGGGGCGGTCATGGGACTTGAACTTGAGCTCTTCAGCTCAAGGCTAGCACTCTACCACTTAAGCCACAGCACCACTTCTGGTTTTCTGAGTGGTTTATTGGAGATAAGATTCTCCTGGCCTTTCCTGCTCCTGCTGGCTTTGAATTTCGATCCTCAGGCTGAGGCCTCTTGAGTAGTTGGGATTACAGGCGTGAGCCACCCGTGCCTGGCTGAAGTTAGATATTGAGAGTGTTATAGACTATAGCGAACTGAACTGAGTGAAAATTTAGTTTTCCAATATCCACACTTCAACTCAAACCCTTAGGATTCAGGATTTGTTACAGTAAGCTAGTAGTATAGATGCTATATGCTCTAAGCTTAAATACTTTACAAAAAATACTTCACAAAAGCATTAGTTGATTGTGTCTCACTAGTTTTTTGTCTCAGTTGCAGAAATGTGAGCCTCTAAGCATTTGATAATAGATGCTGTTGTATATAGTTTTCACGGTCCTGCCCAGTAAGCAAGTATATGAAAGGCCTGTCCTCTAGCTAAGCTGCATCATATAGCTTCATGTGCCATTTTGTACTTGGAATGAGACTAGACTTTAAACTAGATTTTACATTTACTTTATTCAAACTTAAGAAATAACTATGGCTAGTGGACACTGTTTTGGGCAGTGTAATTGTAGACATTTTGCCTTAAAATGATTCTCCTTTTCACTGCTTTTTTTTTTTTTTGGTCATGGGGCTTGAACTCTGGGCCTGGGCGCAGTCCCTCAGCTCTTCAGCTCAAGGCGAGTGCTCTACCACTTGAGCTACAGCGCCACTTCCGGTTTTCTAGTGGTTTATTGGAGATAGGAGTCTCACAGTCTTTCCTGCCCGGGCTGGCTTTGAACCTTGATCCTCAGATCTCAGCCTCCTGAGTAGCTAGGATTACAGGCGTGAGCCATGGGCACCCAGCTTCACTGCTTTTTGTTTTCTTTTTCTTGTTACTCCCCGGCACCCAGCTTCACTGCTTTTTGTTTTCTTTTTCTTGTTACTCCCCGGCACCCAGCTTCACTGCTTTTTTTCTTTTTCTTTTTCTTTTTTTTTTGTTACTGGTATTGGAGCATGAATTCAGGAACTCAAACTCTTGGTTTGGCTTGCTTGTTCACAGCTGGCACTCTACCAGTTGAGCCACACCTGCAATCCAGTGTTTTCCTGGTTAATTTGGAGATGAAGTTTTGTGGATTTTTCTTCCCAGGCTGACTTCCAACTGCTCTTTCACGTCTCAGCCTCTTGAGTAGCTAGGATTACAGGCATGAGCCATTGGTACCTTGCCTTATTTTTCTCTCTCTCTCTTTCTCTCTCTCTTCTCTCTCTTTCTCTTTCTCCTTCCCTTCTTCCCCTTCCCCCCCTCCTCCTCTCCCTCTGTGTGTGTGTGTGTGTGTGTGATTTAAAAAAATATTTCCCCCCTTAGGATTTATTTCTTTAATCTTTAGGTTGTTATGTAAAGGAGTTGTCATTTAACAGAGCAGTTTATTAAGACAGTATACCTTGATCAGTGTCATCCCTTTCAACACTCTCACCTATCTCTCTGCTCCCTACTCCTTTCCTCACTCTTCTTAATTTTGTAGGATATACATTGGATTCTTGACTTCATTCTATCTTTTTTTGTCCACCCCTTTGCCCTGTTTCTGCTTTTTTGTTTGTTTCTGGTTTTTTTTTTTTGGGGGGGGGGTCTGGTCATGGGTCCTGAACTCTGGGCCTGGGTGCTGTCCCTCAGCTCTTCAGCTCAAGGGTAGCACTCTACCACTTGAGCCACAGCACCACTTCTGGCCTTTTCTTTTTGCTTATGGGGTGCTGATGAATCGAACCCAGGACCTCAGGCATGCAAGGCAAGCACTCTACCACTGAGCCACCTTCCCAGCCCCTGTTTCTGCTTTTTAGTTTTATTTTTAATTTATTTTTTTGGGTCCGGTTGTGGGGCCTGAACTCTGGGCCTGGGCGCTGTCCCTCAGCTCTTCAGCTCAAGGCTAGCGCTCTACCACTTGAGCCACAGCGCCACTTCCGGCTTTTTTCTTTTTGCTTATGTGGTGCTGAGGAATTGAACCCAGGGCCTTGCATGCAAGGCAAGCACTCTACCACTGAGCCACCTTCCCAACCCCCTGTTTCTGCTTTTTAATGGATTTGGAAATCCTGAGCCAGGCACAAGTAGCTCATGCCTATAATCCTAGCTACTCAGGAGGCTGAGATCTGAGGATCACAGTTTGAAGCTACACCTGGCAAGAAAGTCTGTGAGACTCTTTTATCTCCAGTGAACTACTCAGAAAAAGCCAGAAGTGGTGGTGTGGCTCAAATGGTAGAGTAATAGTCTTGAGAAAAAAATCTCAGGGACAGCACCTAGGCCCTAAGTTCAAGCCCCAGGATCAGCACACACCCACAAAAGAATTTCTTCTGACTGCAGTTGATATGCAAGTTTCTTTAAAACTAGACTTTTTTAGCACTTTGTGCTGCAGTCTCAAAGTCAGAATCTAGTGACATGAATGAAGTGACTGTTATATCATAATACTAGTAGTCTGGCAGACAGTCAGGTTAGCACAGCTAGAGTTGCTTCTCCAGTGATCACCCAGGATAGTAACTGAATCCTCTGGAGAGCACAGAGATTCAATTTCATGTGGTGCCTCTTGGGGGAAATCAGGGGCGAGGAAAATCAGCCTAGAAGCAACCACAAATCCATGATATTCCTGTGTGACACCCTTTTTGTACAGATACACAGGACGAACAGGCAAAGACAGGTCTTCTCTCAAAGCTTGTCATATGGAAGAGAGTAGGTAATTTGAATTTTACATTCTGGGAACTTTTTTTGTTGTTGTTGTCATGGGGCTTGAACTCAGGATCTGGTCACTGTGCCTGGGCTCTTTGGCTCAAGGCTAGATCTCTGCCACTTGAGCCACAGCACCACTTCCAGTTTTCTGGTGGTTAATTGGAGGTAAGAGTCTCCCAAACTTTCCTGCCCGACTCTGCTCCGGAAACTTTTACAGAAGAAAACTTTAGTTGTGTTTGATAGCTTAGTCCTTAACCTTTTCCTCTTCTTAATTAGTAGCAGGCAATTAAAGTTGTCAAGATTCTTTTCACACACTAGCCTTGCTAATCTAACCTTGATCTTGGCTCCACTTTTCACATATTCTTGCTTAGTTCCTAATGATGGTATACTTAAACGTTCACTCTATTGAGATGTCATGTGCTATATTTTTTCAGGTGAGAGGGCAGATTTATTTGTTGTCTTGGTTTACATTGAAATAAAAAAGATCAACTACTGGATTTTTTTCCCCTTGTGTTTTAATTTCAGGAAAAGAAGAAGAAATGGCAATGAAGAAGATAATCATCTTCCCCCACAGACCAAAAGGAGCACGAGAAATGCTGTCTTTCAGGATTCCTGGGACACTGAGGTAAGGAATGGGTCACATACTCACTTGTTTTCACTGCTTAAGCACAGTGTATAATCCAAATAAGTATGATTTTACCTGACTGCAGTCGTACCAATCCTATTTCTATTTTGAGGCCTGTTCTTTTTGTGGAACTTGGTACTCTCTTCCTAGCAAAGCCCATCCACACACGAATGCACACACTCACTCTTACACAAAGTTTCATGGATCTTTGAAAGCCCATCTTTGAACTCCCTGTTTTATATATATATATATATATATATATATCTCAACAACCAACTTGTTTTCTTAAAGGTTAACATAGTTTATTACTTCAATAGAAATTTTAAGCATGTAGAATGTATGATATATATGAGGTATATGAGGTATATATATGAAAGATCCTGTTTTAAAGTGTGTTTTCTTTTCACTGTGTTCTAGAAAGAGCACCCCCCCACCCCGGAGGAGGGGAGAGGAGCTGGGTGTCAGGGAAGACTCAGGAGTTCTCTATAAGTTCTAGGTTCCTGAGAGTGCTTGTCTGGACACAGGAACATTTCTTTGTGTGGTGGGAAGGCTTCTCTGATAGGAAAAGGAAGCCAGTGTTAGGTAATGCTTCTGTAAGGTTTTGCTTCTGTAATGCAACTGGACATTGGTTCTTGTCACACCAGTGGAGAAATGCCATGGTGACAGAGCCTTACACTTAGAGCAGAATTCTTTTTTATGGGGGGTCCGGTCGTGGGGCCTGAACTCTGAGCCTGGGCGCTGTCCCTCAGCTCTTCAGCTCAAGGCTAGCGCTCTACCACTTGAGCCACAGCGCTACTTCCGGCTTTTTTTCTTTTTGCTTATGTGGTGCTGAGGAATCGAACCCAGGGCCTCATGCATGCAAGGCAAGCGCTCTACCACTGAGCCACCTTCCCAGCCCCTTCTTTTTTTGCGGGGGGTCAATTGTGGGGCTTGAACTCTGGGCCTGGGTGCTATCCCTCAGCTCTTCAGCTTAAGGCTAGCACTCTACCACTTGAGCCACAGTGCCACTTCTGGTTTTCTGAGTGGTTTATTGGAGATAAGATTCTCATGGCTGGGGCTGGGAAGGTGGCTCAGTGGTAGAGTGCTTGCCTTGCATGCATGAGGCCCTGGGTTTGATTCCTCAGGACCATATAAGCAGAAAAACTGGAAGTGGCACTGTGGCTCAAGTGATAGAGTGCTAGCTTTGAGCTGAAGAGCTGAGGGATGGCGCCCAGGCCCAGAGTTCAGGCTCCACGACCAGAAAAAAAAAAAAAAGATTCTCACGGCCTTTCCTGCCCGGGCTGGCTTTGAACTGTGATCCTCAGATCTCAGCTTCCTGAGTAGCTAGAATTACAGGCATGAGCCACCAGCACCCGGCTTCTAGAGTGGAATTCTTACACACCAAAACACTGTTTACTTTCATAGTTCCCAGTAGCAGAATTTCACTTAGGTGAGTCCCCAAGGGAATCATCAGTAACTGTCTCTTGGGTAACCCAACTGTTGGGCATTCCAGATTTGATCCTTCTGTGGGAGACTTGGGTCTTTGTAGCCTTTTTCCCTCCTCCCCACCTTGTTTTTTTGCCAGTCCTGTGGCTTGAACTTAGGTTCTAAGCACTGTCTCTCAGCTTCTTTTGGCTCAAGGCTAGTACTCCACCACTTGAGCCTATAGTGCCTTTCTGCTTTTTCTGTTTATGTGATACTGAGGAATCGAACTTTATGCATGCTAGGCAAGCACTCTACCACTAAGCCACATTCCCAGTCCCCCCCCTTTTTTTTTTTTTTGGTTGGTCATAGGGCTTGAACTCTGAGCCTAAGCGATGCCCCTCAGCTCTTCAGCTCAAGCTACAGTGCCACTTCCCGTTTTCTGGTGGTTTATTGGAGATAAGAATTTCACGGACTTTCCTGCCCGGGTTGGCTTTGAATCACGATCCTCAGATCTCAGCCTCCTGAGTAGTTAGGATTACAGGCGTGAGCCACTGGTACCTGACTTCCTTTTTCTTTTTTTTTAAAGGATAATTAACAGAAAAGCAATTGAGCTTCTGTTTAATGCAATAATTGGAGAGACTCAGGGATGAAAGAAACCAGATTAGAGGCTGCTGGGAGCATCTTGTAAGGCTTTCTTTAAAGGTATACAGAATACTCCCATGGTTTCAGCCTCAGTGTCCCTGCCATCTGTGTGGGAACCCTGCTGTACGGTAGTCACACTTATTTGGAGAAGCTTGTTCTCTTTACCACCCTCTCCTATCCAGCTATAGTTCTGTTGCCTGAGGACAGGAATAGGAATTTTCATCTTTTTTTTTTCTTATTTTAAGAGAGACACCTTGGTATTTGTGTGTGTCTGTGTCTGTGTCTGTGTCTGTGTGTGTGAATATGTCTAGAAAGAAGTTACCACTCAGCTGCCACAGTCCTGTACTAGTATCACAGAAGAGAGCAAGCACTCTTGTTCCTTAGCCCTGGGTCCTGTGTCTTGTTTTTACTTCTCCAAAGAACTTCAGGTATGGCACCACCCTGTGATCATTGCTCTGAAGTCAAACTTCTTATCTTATAAGGTCGTTACAGTAGCTTGTGGGCTTTCTGTTTTTGTTTTTGTACTGGGGCTTGAACTCAGGATCCTTATGCTCTTGCTTGGCTTTTTTGCTATGGCTGGCATTCTAGCGCTTGAGCCACATCTCCAGTTCCAGCTATCTGCTGGTTAACTGAGGCAAGAGACTCAAACTTGCCTATCTGGGCTGGCTCCAAACCTAGAACATCAAATCTCAGCCTCCTGAGTAGCTAGGCTTACAGGCGTGAGCCACCACTGCCTGGTGGATGGTAGTTTTCATCTATACCCATTGATGATACATAACTTAAACTTTGCTTGACTGATTGGTCCCAGCATGCCCTGTATTCCCTGCTTCCCTCTCCTCTCCCCACATAGCTTCAGTAACATCAAGTGGACTGTAGAACTGGAGATGCAAAAGGCTGGAGGAAATTTTGTTTTGTCCAAGACCAGGACTCAAACTCAATACCTCATATTTTCACTGTTGACCAATGCTGTACCAACTGAGCCACGCCTCCAATCCCAGGAAGGGAAAGCTTTTGAAGTATGAAGTTAAGCTCTGAATAATTGTGTTTTTTCTACTGGAATAGACTCGAGTTTGTAGCACAAAACCAAGTTTGCATTTGGCTCTTTTTAAAAAATTATATAGAAAAGGGAAGATGATCATTCATTTTGTTAACTTTGATAATAGAATATGAATCTTTTTTTTTTTTTGGCAATACTGGGGTTTGAACATGGAGCCTTGCACTTCCTAGGCAGGTAGCCTACCATTTGAGCCGCACCCTCCTCAGCCTTTTGCATTGTATTAGTAAAAGTATTGTATTTTTACTCTTTTTTAAAAATTTATATTTTGGTGTGGGCTTGAACTCTGGGCCTGGGTACTTTACCTGAGCTTTTCAGCTCAAGGTGAGCATTCTACCACTTGAGACACAGTGGTGCCACTTTCAGTTTTATGTTGGTTAATTGGAGATAAAAGTTTCTGGACTTTCCTGCCCAGGGTGGCTTTGAACTGAAATCCTCAGATCTCACTCTCCTGAGTAGCTAGGTTTATAGGTATGAGCTACAGTGCCTCTGGCAATATATTTTTACTTTTTTAGCCAACAGATTTCCTTGGGACTAAGTCAGATAAGAGAAAACATTCTCTACCTTTCTTTTTTTTTTTTTGGGTCCGGTCGTGGGGCCCGAACTCTGGGCCTGGGCACTGTCCCTCAGCTCTTCAGCTCAAGGCTAGCGCTCTACTACTTGAGCCACAGCACCACTTCTGGCGTTTTTCTTTTTGCTTGTGTGGTGCTGAGGAATCGAACCCAGGGCCTCAGGCATGCAAGGCAAGTGCTCTACCACTGAGCCACCTTCCCAGCCCCATCTCTGCCTTTCTTAAAATGCTTAGAGAATTCTTTTTCTTGTAGCTTGTACTTATATCTGAGGAATTTGTTTAGATTCTGAAAGACTTAAAATGGCTACTTTTTACTTGGAGGCCGAGGTCTGAGGATCACTGACAAAAGCCAGCTTAGACAGGAAAGTCCCTGAGATTCTTCTTTTTTTTGGGTCCGGTTGTGGGGCCTGAACTCAGGGCCTGGGTGCTGTCCCTCAGCTCTTCAGCTCAAGGCTAGTGCTCTACCACTTGAGCCACAGCGCCACTTCTGCTTTTTTTCTTTTTGCTTATGTGATGCTGAGGAATCGAACCCAGGATCTCAGGCATGCAAGGCAAATGCTCTACCACTGAGCCACCTTCCCAGCCCCATCCCTAAGATTTTTATATCCATTTAACCACCAAAAAAGCTGGAAGTGAAAGCGTTGTTGCTCAAGTGGTAGAACGCTAGCCTCAAACAAAAAAGGTCAGGGTCAGTGACTAGGCCTTGAGTTCAAGTCCCAGGATAGTCACCAAAAAAAAAAAAGAGGCTGGGAAGGTAGCTCAGTGGTAGAGCGCTTGCCTTGCATGCCTGAGGCCCTAGGTTCAATTCCTCAGCACCACATAAGCAAAAAGAAAAAAACTGGAAGTGGTGCTGTGGCTCAAGTGGTAGAGCGATAGCCTTGAGCTGAAGAGCTGAGGGACAGCACCCAGGCTCAGAGTTCAGGCCCCATGACCGGACCAAAAAAAAAAGAGAGTGAAAAAGAAAAAAGACTGATTACTTATTGAAAGTTACTTTTTTTCCCTAAATGTAATAATCTTGGTATCTCTGGGAAGTTAGATGTGAGGTGTCTGATTTGTATTAAATTACCACAAGTAGCTCTGTAAACTGAAGGTAATATATACCTCTTTTCCCCATATACTGAGAAGCCATAGAATAAGAACTATCCTGCAGATGAGTTACATAGAGAGATACTTCATGTATTTTCTCTTTGGTTTTTTTTTTTTTGGTGGGTCGTGGGGCTTGAACTTTGGGCTTGGGCACTGTCCTTGTGCTCTTCAGCTCAAGGTGAGTGTCTACTGCTTGAGCCACGGGGCCAATTGCGGTTTTCTAGTGATTTATTGGAGATAAGAGTCTCATGGACTTTCCTGCCCGGGCTAGCTTTGAACTGCGATCCTCAGATCTCAGCCTCCTGAGTAGCTACGCCTGGCTTTCTCTTACTTTAGTAGGAAAAGGAATCTCCGCTTCTTAGGTGGAAAAACTAGGAAAAATAAAGGCACTTGCCAGCCAAAACCATTGCCAGGAGGAAGCAATGAGAAGCTGGGCCCTAGGGCCTGTGTGTTGAGCTGCTAGCTGAGGCAGGAGCTGTCTCTAATGCTCAGACTACTAAACATTTGCTGGAGCAGCTAGCTTGGGAATCACTGGAACAGAGCAGAACTTTGCTCCATTTATCTTTTAGCTGGAAGATACTTTTCCAACTACATTCTATGATATGTTATCTGGAACACAATTGTAGATTTCTAATATGAAAAGGCTGGAAAGAAAGGAGGACTAGTGCTTAAAAACTTTGTATCTTTTGTGTGAGTGTATATGTGTGTGTGTGTGTATGTATGCATGCAAGCATGCACATGTGCGTGTGCCAATCCTAGGGCTTAGGTGGTTTCCCTGAGCTTTTTCTGCTCAAGGCTAGCACTTTACCACTTGAGCCACAGCTCTACTTCTGGCTTTATTGCTGGTTAATTAGAGTTCAAAGTCTCACAGATTTTCCTGCCTGACTGGCTTTGAATCTTGATCCTCAGATCTCAGCCTCTTCAGTAGTTAGGATACAGACATGAGACCTGGGTACTGGCTTGTAAATCTGGCTTCTAGTTCTTATATATGCCTTTCAGGAAGTGCTTCTGTGTTAGTAAGTTAAGTCGATCTTTTTTTCTGGTACTGAGGTTTAAACTTGGGGCCCCAGGGTTATCACTGAGCTTTTCTATTCAAGGCTAGCATTTGGCCACTTGATCTACAGCTCCACATCTGGCTTTTTAGTTAATTGGAGGTAGGAGTCTCACAGGCTTTTCTTCCCCAGACTGGCTTAGAATTGTGATCCTTGGATTTCAGCCTCCTGAGTATCTAGAATTACAGGCATGAACCACTGGCACCCAGCTAAATGAATCTTAAGGCCCACTCCTACCTAACCCCTTTTATTTTACCTTTTTTTTTTTTTCCTGGTTGGTCATGGGGCTTGGACTCTGGGCTTGGGAACTGTCCTTGCGCTCTTCAGCTCAAGGCGAGTGCTCTACTGCTTAAGCCACAGCGCCACTTCTGGTCTTCTAGTGCTTTTTTGGAGATAAGAGTCTCGTGGACTTTCCTGCCCGGTCTGGCTTTGAACTGCGATCCTCAGATCTCAGCCTCCTGAGTAGCTAGGATTACAGACATGAGCCACCGGCGCCCGGCTTTATTTAACAGCTTTGTAGAACTATTTTGATTTTTCAGATCACTATGAAGTAACTGAAAGGTGACAGCTATGGCAGAGTCCTCGTCCATGCATGCATATTAGTTATTTTTCGTTTGTGGAAAATCAAGTAAAATGAAGCAGAGGTAGTAGATTATTTTAGTTAGGAAGGATTTGAAAACACAGTGTGTGATTTAGCTTTACCTTAAAGGGAAAATGGAAGGCTGGGAAGGTGGCTCAGTGGTAAAATGCTTGCCTTGCCTGCATGAGGCCCTGGGTTGAATTCCTCAGTACCACATAAGCAGAAAAAAAAAAAAGCCGGGAGTGGCGCTGTAGCTCAAGTGGTAGAGTGCTAGCCTTGAGCTGAGGAGCTGAGGGACAGCGCCCAGGCCCTGAGTTCAGGCCCCACGACCAGACCCCCCCCCCCGAAAAAAAAGAAAAAAGGGAAAATGGGAGTTGGGTACCAGTGGCTCATGCCTATAATCCTAGCTATGTAGGAGGCTGGCATCTGAGGATCACACAGTTGAAAGCCAGCCTGGTCAATGAAAGTCTGTGAGACTCTTACCTCCAATTAAACACTAGAAAACTGGGCGTGGCACTGTGGCTCAAGTGGTAGAGTGCTCGACTTGAGCTGAATAGCTCAGGGACAGTGCACAGGCCCAAATTTCAAGCCCCATAACCAACAAAAAAAATAAAAGGGAAATGGAGGGACAGAAATGGGAGTTACTTATTCATTGGGACAGAAAAATGATCACCCCTCCTTTTCCTTGCTTATTTAACACATTGAATTAAATTAGTCTTTTTTTTTTTTTTAATTTTCTTTTTTGGGTCTAGTCGTGGGGCCTGAACTCTGGGCCTGGGCTCTGTCCCTCAGCTCTTCAGCTCAAGGCTAGCACTCTACCACTTGAGCCACAGCGCCACTTCCGGCTTTTTTGTTTTTGCTTATGTGGTGCTGAGGAATTGAACCCAGGGCCTCAGGCATGCAAGGCAAGTGCTCTGCCACTGAGCCACCTTCCCAGCCCTAATTTAGAGTCTTGCAGTCTCACCAGTATTAACAGACCTAGAGCTCTGGAATTATTGGCCACTTATACACTACCTTACAGGTAGATGCTCTTATTGACTCATCTAGGATCATCTTTTATTTAATCCAGACATGGCAGCCACCTTAAAATGAACAGCAACTGCTAGCCTACTACAGAGGTGGTCTAGCCTACTACAAAAAAGTTTTTTTTCCTCTCCTTCCCTTCCTTTCCCTTTTCTTCTTTCTTATTCTCTTTTTTTAAAAAAAAAAATTAAAAATTAAATTGACACAGGGTCTTGCTTTGCAGCCCAGATTCATGTCAAACTCCAGTCAGATCTTCCTGCCTTGAACTCTCTAGTGCTGGGAATTACAGGAAATACTGTGCCATCATACCCAGCTCAAGAATTTTAAATTTAGTGGCGCTGTAGCTCAAGTGGTAGAGCGCTTGCCTTGAGCTGAAGAGCTGAGGGACAGCGCCCAGGCCCAGAGTTCAAGCCCCACGACCGGAAAAAAAAAAAAAAAAGAATTTTAAATTTGAGGTATATGTTAAAATATCAGCTGTGGGCCCTGGTGGCTCATGCCTGTAATCCTAGCTACTGAGGAGGCTGAGATCAGTTTGAAGCCAGCCTGCGCAAAACAGTCCCCATAAGTTCAAGCCCCACTACATCAGTGAATGGGGAGATGAGGTGGTAAGAGGAAACTGGGCCTGAAAGAGCAATTAGTTAATATTCCTGCCCTGGCAGTGGTCTAAAGGTTATTTTTAACAACAGACTTTAAAAAGTTGTTGTTTTTGTTTTGTTTTGGGGCTTGAGCTCTGGGCCTGGGCACTTGTCCCTCAGCTCTTCAACTCAAGGCTAGTGCTCTACCACTTGAGCCAGCACCATTGCTGGCTTTTTTTGCTTATATGGTGCTATTAAACCCAGGGCCACATGCATGCAAGGCACTGAGCCACTTTCCCAGCCCCTATCTTCTAGTATTTAACACCTTTCAGTGATATTCCTTATGCCATCATCATACCTAGATAAAAAAAATTTTTTTTGATTCTTCATGAAACTTGGACTCATGGCCTAGGCACTATCCCTGAGCTCTTTTGACTCAAGGCTAGCTCTACTTCCAGGTAGTTAATTGGGCGTTGAGTCTCATGGGAACTTTTCTGCCTGGGTTGGCTTCGAACCATGAGTAGCAAGGATTACAGGTATGAGCCACCGGCACCCAGCCCTACTTTAGGTTTTTTTTGTTGTTGTTGTTGGCTGTGGGGTTTGAACTCAGCCTGGGCACTGTCCCTCAGCTCTGGGTAAGCACTCTTGAGCCACAGCACCACTTCCAGTTTTCTGGTGGTTTATTGGCTATAAGAGTCTCATGGACTTTCCTGCCCAAGCTGGCTTTGAACCGTTATCCTCAGATCTCAAGCCTCCTGTGTAGCTAGGATTATAAGCGTGAGCCCCTGGCGCCCACCCCTATTTTAGTTTTTAGTTTTTTTGTTTTTGGTCGGCCATGGGGCTTGAACTCTGGGCTTGGGTGCTATCCCTGTGCTCTGCCTCTTGAGCCACAGCACCACTTCCAGTTTTCTGGTGGTTAATTGGAGATAAGAGTCTCACGGACTTTTCTGCCCAGGCTGGCTTTGAACGGTGATCCTCAGATCTCAGCCTTCTCAGTAGCTAGGATTATAGGTGTGAGCCACCGGCACCTGGCATCCTATTTTAGTTTTTTAAGGACTCTCCATACTTCTTTCCTTTGTGGTTGCAGTAGTTTATATTTGTATTTGCAGTATATGAGTGTTTATTCCCACACTCCCCATCCTCATTATCATTTGTTTACTTGATGATTGCCAATTTGACTGGAATGAAAATGTGATTTTTGTGTGTGGGTGTGAGGGTACTAGGCCTTGAACTCAGGACCTTGTGCACATACTGGACATTGTCCCTCAAGGCTTTTTCCTTCAAGGCTAATGTTCTACTACTTGAGCCATAGCTCCACTTCTGGCTTTTTGGTAGTTTTGACCCTAAGAGTCTCATGGACTTTTCTTCGTAAACTGGCTGTAATCCTTAGATCTCTGCCTCCTCAGTAGCTAGGATTATAGGCATGAGTCACACTGGTCCTAGGTTTTTAGGGTCTTTTAAGTTAGGATGTTGTCATCTCAAATAGGGATAATTTGACTTTTTCCTTAATTGAATCCCTTTGATTTCTTTTTCTTGCTTTATTGCTTTGGCTAGGAATTTCAGTGCAATACTGAATAAGAGTAAAGGAGAGTGGACACCTTGTCTTGTTTTTGACTTTGGATATGTAGCTATAGAGAACTAGTTAGCTAGTTTATTATATGCCTTTCATTGCTTCTGGTTTTTTTCAGAACTTTTATCTGTGGCTTTTTTAATACCAATTTAGATGACCATGCGATTTTTATCCTTGATTCTATTTATTAAATGTGTTATCTCTTGGGCTGGGAAGTTGGCTCAGTGGTAGAGCGCTTGCCTTGCATGCCTGAGGCCCTGGGTTCAATTCCTCAGCACCACATAAGCAAAAAGAAAAAAGCCGGAAGTGGTGCTGTGGCTCAAGTGGTAGAGTGCTAGCCTTGAGCTGAAGAGCTGAGGGACAGAGCCCAGGCCCAGAGTTCAGGCCCCATGACCGGACCCCCCCCCCAAAAAAAATGGGTTATCTCTTAATATGGCTTTACACCTGGGGGGGAATCCAAAGGTAAGCCTAGCTGGAGGACCAGGAATTCTTGGTCTCTGGTGAATAATATGAGTCCAGTGGACTTTGAAAATGAACCTTGTCAACTTTTCTGTTCTTCACAACTTCTGTCTTTGCCTTTCTGTTGTGTTCTCTGTAGGCTCCTAAAAGTTCTTCTCTAATATTTCTCCTTTCTTTTTTATCCCTGCATATTTTTCTTACCCACTGGTTCTTTCACTGGCTTATGAATGTGCTTTCCAGGACATTTTCCTTCACCTTCAGCCCAAGACTTCTTTCCTCTCTGGGCCTGGCTTCCTACTTGGCTTCTCTCTTGTTGGAGACATAATAGTGATGTTTACATTCAGCAGACTTTTCTGAACACTAACTATTAACCACGAACATCTAGGTACCTCCAAGCTAATTGGATCTTCCTTCTCCATGCCCGTCTGGGCTATGGCATGTATCCACAGTTGTTCAGACCTGCCTTCTGCATGAGTGTATGTGTGAAGAAACTCCCCTGCAGGGCCTTTCTGGGTCTTCTGCAACCTCACCTATCACAAACAGATCGTGGAATCTTTACTCCCTAGTATAGACTTAAGCATGACCCACACGCCCAGTAACCTCTGTCTACCAAATTTATAGCTTGCTGGGCACTGGTGGCTCATACCTGTAATCCTACCTACTCAAGTAGCTGAGATCTGACAATTGTGGTTCAAAGCTAGCCTGGTCAGGAAAGTCTGTGAAACACTTTATCTCCAATTAACTACCAGAAAACCAGAAATGGAGCTCAAAATAGTAGTCCACTAGCCTTGAGCAAAAAAAAAAAAAGCTCAAGGAGAGTGCCCAGGCCCAAGTTCAAGCCTCATGACTGATCTCCTGCCCCACCCCCAAAATTTATAGTTCTTGGAGTCTGGCCAAAACCTTCCTGTATGTTTTGTGCTACACCAGCTCCTCCTGTATGTTTTGTGCTACACCAGCTCCTCCTGTAGATCTAGCCACACCACACCATTAGCTTATTTTCCCAAGACAGGTTTTTGTATTGTATGTTTTTTGGTTTTTGTTTTTTTTATGCTAGTTCTGGGGCTTGAACTCAGGGCCTGGGCACTGTCCTTGAGCTGTCAGTCATGTTCAAGGCTAGCATTCTACCACTTGAGTCACAGATTCACTTTTGGCCTGGCTTTCTTTGAACCCTGATCCTCAGATGTTAGCCTCCGGAGTAGCTAGGATTACTGGTATGAGCCACTGGCACCTGGTTGTATTGTGTTTTAAGCTTTCACAAAGATTTACTTTAGTGTAACTAGGTTGAAGTAGGGAGAAATAGAAAAAGAAAAACTTTGCTGTCCCCCCCCCTCCCCTTACATAGCACTAGCTTTGAGCACAAAAGTTCAGGGGTAACAAAAAAAAAGTTAGGGACCTTTTTCCTTGATAAAGTGTTTTTAATTACATGAGATTTAGGATCTGACTTCATTGAGCTGGAGAGCTGAGTTTTACTAGTTTTCTTATGTATTTTTAGTATCAGATTAATGTTACCCTCTGGAAAGCTAAAATAAAGATAATAGTTGAAAAACATGCTTGCTAGAGTTGTTTTCCTTGAGTTGTATTGTAGATACCTACAGAAACTTTGGCTAAAACTAAATGCTTTTTTTGGGGGGTGGGGTGGGGTGGGAATCAGTTGTGGGGCTTGAGCTCTGGGCCTGGGCATTGTTCCTGAGCTTTTTTTTTTTTTTTGGTCTGGTCATGCGGCCTGAACTCTGGGCCTGGGCGCTGTCCCTCAGCTCTTCAGCTCAAGGCTAGCACTCTGCCACTTGAGCCACAGTGCCACTTCTGGCTTTTTTTTTCTGCTTATGTGGTGCTGAGGAATCGAACCCAGGGCCTCAAGCATGCAAGGCAAGCGCTCTACCACTGAGCCACCATCCCAGACCTGTTCCTGAGCTCTTTAGCTCAGGGTAAGCACTCTACCACTTGAGCCACAGTGCCACTTTGGTTTTCGTCTGGTAGTTAATTGGTGATAAGAGTCTCATGGACTTTCCTTCCTGGGTTGGCTGTGAACCGTGATCCTCACATCTCAGCTTCCTGAGTAGGTACGATTACAGGTGTGAGCCACCAGTGCCTGGCTAAGCTAAATGCTTTCTATACCTTGTCAAGTTCAACCCTGGCTCATGCATGCCTATTTCTGTCACTAGAAGATGAATGGATGAGGGGTTCCTTCAACTTCCCAGTTCCCGTACAAAATCTCAGGACCTTGAGATCTTGAAAGAACTTCAGGGTGTCTCACAAATAGAGAGTCCCATAAGGTGAAAGTCATAGCAAGGATATTATTTTAGCATAACAGGTTAAAGTGGAAAGAAATAGAAAAAGTGAGAGAAACATTTCTTTTCCCCAGGCAAGAGATGAGTTAAAGGCTCATTTTTATTTTTTAATTTGCTCTTGTACTCCCTGTTATCTTCTGCATATTAAAAATCTGCCTTATTCTTGTGGGGCTGTGTTTAACACCACTAAACTTAGCTATGTCAGGTTGAGAGATCTGGAGGACTCAAATTCGAAGTGAGACAGGCAGAAAAAAAGTTTTTGAGACTCCATCTATAGAATAATCAGTAAAACAGGGCTGGAGGGCTGGGAATGTGGTTTAGTGGTAGAGTGCTTGTTTAGCATGCATGAAGCCCTGGGTTTGACTCCTCAGTACCTCATAAACAGAAGAAGCCAGAAGTAGTGCTGTGGCTCAAGTGGTAGAGTATTAGCTTTGAGCAAAAAGAAGCTCAGGGACAATGCCCAGGCCCTGAGTTCAAGCCCCAGGACTGGCCAGAAAAAAACAGGGCTAGAGGCATGTCTCAAATAGTAGAGCACTAGCCAAGCAAGTATGAGGCCTTGAGTTCAAATCCTGGTAAAAATCTTCCTTATTTGGGGCTGGAAAGGTGGCTCAGTGGTAGAGTGCTTGCCTTGCATGCCGGAGGCCCTGGGTTCGATTCCTCAGCACCACATAAGCAAAAAAAGAAAAAAAGCCGGAAGTGGCTCTGTGGCTCAAGTGGTAAAGCGCTAACCTTGAGCTGAAGAGCTGAGGGACAGCGCCCAAGCCCAGAGTTCAGGCCCCACTACCAGACCCAAAAAAAAAAAATCTTATTCTTTTTTGTTGTTGTTGGTCATGGGGATTGGCCTGGGCACTGTACCTGAGCTTTTTTTGGTCAAGGCTAGCACTCTACCACTTTGAACCACAGTGTCACTTCCCGTTTTCTGGTGGTTTATTGGAGATGAGTCTCACGATCTTTCCTGCCTAGGCTGGCTGTGAACTGAGATCCTCAGATCTCAGCCTCCCCAGTAGCTAAGGATTACAGGTGTGAGCCACAGGCACCCAGCTTCATTTTGTTGTTGTTTTTTGTTGGTCTTGGGCCTGAACTCTGGGCCTGGGCACTGTCCCTCATCTCTTCAGCTCAAGGTTAGCGCTCTACCACTTGAGCCACAGCACCACTCCCAGCTTTTTCTGCTTATGTGGTGCTGAAGAATTGAACCCAGGGCCCTCATGCATACTAGGCAAGCACTCTACCACTGAGCCATCTTCCCAACCCAGGGCTCATTTTCTTTACTCTGCATTTTTCATTCACAAGGGTAGTACTGACATCTGACCAGTACTGACAAATTTTTATTTCTAGAAGAAGTAGAATAAAGCTATAATTTATAAAGTACCAGTCCCTTGCAAGTCACTGAACACAAGCAAAATAAAATTGATGAAGACTCTAGCCAAGAACCTATAAACAATACACAAAGGCTACTCATAGGTGTCTGACAAAAATTAAGGATTCTGTATTTAGGCATAACTACACATAAGTAGGTGAGCCAAAAACAAGGCTCCTAATTGTCTTATTTTGGTATCACCTGTGGGGACCATGCAGCAATTTATGACTGTTTAGCAAACAGCAAGACCCAGCTTGTTTTCATACCCATTACTCTCCAAACAAATATGTATGCCTACTGTGTTCAAGAAAGCATTTTACTAGGATTGCTCCATCATTCAGTAAATATTTGCTAAGCTTAAAGAGGAAGATGGTAGCAATGAACCTACTAACAACCAGAATTCAGGCTACTGTAGTGAGAGGAACACAAAGTGCTGGGAAAGGTGGGCTCCATAACCAATGCTGTTTCTTCTAGGCCCAAAAGAATAATGAAACTGGGGTGGGAAGGGGGCTCAGTGGTGGAGTGCTTGCTTTGCATGCACAAGGCCCTAGGTTCAACTCCTCAGCGCTACATAAGCAGAAAAAGCCAGAAGTGGCTCTGTGGCTTAAGTGGTAGAGCTCTAGCCTTGAGCTAAACACTTTTTTTTTCCGGTCTTGGGGCTTGAAACCAGTGCCTGGATATTGTCCCTGAACCTCTTTGTCCTCAAGACTAGCATTCTTATTACTTGAGCCACAGCACTACTTCTGGCTTTTCCTGAGTAGTTTATTGTAGTTTCACGCACTTTTCTGCCTGGGCTGGCTTGAATTGAGATTCTTAGATCTCCGTCTCCTGAGTAGCTGTGAGCCACTGACGCCCAGCTACTAAACACTTTATGAACATCACTATAAAGTTGAGTTATAGGGTTGGGGGGTAGTGGATCATGCTTGATATCCTAGCTCACTCCGGAGGCTGAGATCTGAGGATTACAATTCAAAGGCAGCCTGGGAAGGAAAGCTTGTGAGATTTTTTTTTTTTTTTGGTCGGTCATGGGGCTTGAACTCTAGGTTTGGGCACTGTCCCTGAGCTCTTCAGCTCAAGGCAAGCGCTCTACCACTTGAGCCACAGTGCCACTTCCAGTTTTCTAGTGGTTTATTGGAGATAAAGAGTCTCACAGACTTCCCTGCCTGGGCTGGCTTTGAACTGCAATCCTCAGATCTCAGCCTCCTAAGTAGCTGTGATTACAGCTGTGAGCCACCGGCACCCAGCATTGTGAGATTCTTTTTTTTTTGGGGGGGGTCCAGTCGTGGGGCCTGAACTCTGGGCCTGGGCGTTGTCCCTCAGCTCTTCAGCTTAAGGCTAGCACTCTACTACTTGAGCTCCAGTGCCCCTTCTGGCTTTTTTCTTTTTGCTTATGTGGTACTGAGGAATCAAAGCCAGGGCATCATGCATGCAAGGCAAGCGCTCTACCACTGAACCACCTTCCCAGCCCCATTGTGAGATTCTTAACCTACAATTCGCCACTAAAAAGCTTGAAGTAGTACTGTGGCTCAAGTGGTAGAGTGCTAGCGTTGAGCACAAAAGCTCAAGAACTAGTGTGTGCAAGTATACACATATACACAGTTGAGTTATAGAATTTTTTTAAATGAAGTAGAAATTACAGGTATACTTTTTTTTTGGGGGGGGGTCCGGTCGTGGGGCCTGACCTCTGGGCCTGGGCGCTGTCCCTCAGCTCTTCAGCTCAAGGCTAGCACTCTACCACTTGAGCCACAGTGCCACTTCCAGCTTTTTTTTTTCTTATGTGGTGCTGAGGAATCGAACCCAGGGCCTCGAGCATGCAAGGCAAGTGCTCTACCACTGAGCCACCTTCCCAGCCCAGGTATACTTTTTTAAGTCACTACTATATGGAATCCTTTTCTAACCTATCACCTTTGCTATGATAGTGTGAACTAGATCTAATTTGAGCTGAAATTTTGACTTTCTGGAAACTGATTCTAGTTCTTGCCTTGATTTTCAGACAGTACCTGTAACCAGAAACAGTAAAGAAAGCAGACTAAGAGGAAACAGAGCATTCTTGTCGGTGGGTTTCTGATCCAGTGTAGTGACCTCAGTAAAACTTCGATGGTCTCTGCAAGGTGTCTGTGGCCATCTTGGGTGGATGTAGGTCTTTCCTGACCTTTGTAGAACAAAATTTTTGTTTTTGAATTGGCCTTGATGTAAGCCTTTCCGTAAATGCTGCTTGCTGGCCCTGCCTTCTGATTTCATTCAGTCCCTCTCCAGTCATTTTATGAACTCTACTTTTAATCAGACTGCCAGTGGGCAATAGGTTATATAACCTGTTAGTAGTTCCATGGTCTGTAGATTGATGAGACTTGATTTTGGTCTCATTACTGATGGATGCTTTGTCATCTTTGCCTTTTCAGGCTGTTTCAGGTCAGTTGTCTGTGTTCATATTGTTAGATGTCATTTTTGGTCAAAAAACAGATGGGATCTAGGATTAAAAAATTACAAGTATGTATCTGGAAATATTTATGTACTTGTTTTATAGCGAAAATCTGTAATTTACCTTGTAAAAAAGTTAAAAAGGGCTGGGTGCCAGTGCTTACATTTACAATCCTAACTGCTTAGGAGGCAGAGATCTGAGGATCGAAGCCAGTCAGGGCAGGAAAATCCATGAGACTCTTTCCTCCCCTAATATACTCAAAAAAGCTAGAAGTGGCACTCTGACTCAGGTGGTTGAGCACTAGCCTTGAGCAAAAGAAGCTTAGGGACAGTGTCCAGGCCCAGAGTTCAAGCGCAAGGACTGGCAAAAAAAAAAAAAAGAAAAAGAAAAAAAGCTATAAAGGATAGAAATATAAGCAACTACAATAGTTCCATTCCAACATAAGCACCGAAGTCTTTACATACTTTCAACAGGTGCCTCAAAACCAATATTTTTGTCCAAGGAAACAAAAACAACCAAAAGACCAAAGCTATCAAAGAGCCAAGTTAAAAAATTATATGAGGCTATTCATAGAATCCTGACTTTGATTCCTCTTAGTACAGTATTGAGTTGTCATGGAGAAAGGAGCTCTTGCCCGAGTCTGCCCTGTCTAGTGACTAGCACTCTCCCTTTAGAGATTTCTTTCACTACTGGAGATTGCTGGGTTCAAGTAGGCAGAGAAGATGAGTAAAAGAATTGAGTTTTGAAGAACGTGGAGTAGGAAGGTTGGTGCCTGACCCCAGACCCACCCCTCATAGGCAGTCTAGCACAGGCCCTGCCAGGGTAGTTGTGAGGGTGGAGTCCAGGCATGGTGGGTGTGTCTGGTAAACCATGTAACCCCAGTATGTGCCCATTCTGGGGCTCCCTACTGACAGGAAGAATATTTAGTAGAGATTATGCTTTCACCCACAATCATGTTCTTAGGCAGCAAGACAGGCTGATGGTGACTCTGGCTTTTTTCCTTCCAGTCTTCCAGCAGTGACAGTGGTGGGAGCAGCAGCAGTAGTAGCAGCAGCAGCAGCAGCAGCATCAACAGTCCTGACAGGGCCAGTGGGCCAGAGAGCAACCTGACCCAGGTCATCCCAGGATCGAGCCCCAACACCCCTCAGCCGGCACCTGAGCAGTCTGCACTGTGCCAAGGCCTCTACTTCCACATCAACCAGACCCTGAAGGAGGCTCACTTTCACAGCCTGCAGCACCGGGGCCGGCCTCCCACATGAAGGGCTGGCAGTTTCTTGCCTTCTGTGAAGGGACAGTGCTGTGCAGATTCGGTATTTCAACCTACAATTTGTTTTAAAAAAAATTGCACACAAAGATGCCTGTTGGCTTTTCAGTCTATATTTGAAATAACAGGTTAACAGGCAATTGTTTACTTGTGGTGTTGCTGCACTATTGCAATTTCCAAGGGGCTTCGGAGCAAGTTTTTATAGGATTAAGGGAGGAGGGAGGGAGGAAACCTGTGTGTTGCATCCATAGTGTCTCATTCAGATTCGTTTCCAAGTTTGTCAATTAGATTTGACTTTTATGTAAAAGGGCCTTTACAAAATGCAGAATCTTCAATTTTTTATTCAATAAACTAGTCATGAAAATTCAGTTTCCATGAAAAAAAAAAACCCCACAAGTTTTCTCCCAAAATATAGAAAGCTTGAGTCTTGCACTGGGATGGACTGATATTCCTCTGTGTGCGGCTAGCCTGAGAAGGGATGCTGACATTGGAACTGGAGAGCAACCTGAGCCGGATTCACTCGGGATGTGAAGCAGCCTCCCTCGTCCTGCCTCCTCTGCCAGCAGTGTTTCCAGGGCGAGTCCCTCAGGCTCCTGTATCCACAGAAAATGTCTGTCAGCGCTGCTCCAACTTTAGTAGGAAATAATGCAATTTCCACATCAAAAAATATGTCATGATTTTGTCTTACTTGGACTCTGTAAGCAGCTCCTGGTAACTTCACCCGGCAAGGTAACTGAGGCATGGATGACTGGATGCTAAGAGCATGCCCACTGCCTGACTTGGTGCCTGACAAGTGGGTGAAACTTGATAAGGTCATCCCTGCTGGAGACTAAGGGACCGCATTCCACCACCAAAATGGAAAAGAGGTAGAGTTTAGAAACAAGCAGAGCCACCTTTAGGAAAGACAATGCAATAGTGTTTATTTAGACAGGATGGGCGTTTCTCCGTGTTACTTGGTCATACTAGAGAGCCAGCCAAGTTTGAATAATGAGGATGCAGAAGAGTCGTCTTCATCGCTGAGGAGCTGTCTGAACAAGGAGCCAGGATGCGCCGGGTCACCTGCTCTCGAGAGTGGCAGGGGTTCAACCTGCCATTGGATATAGAGGAAGTGCCTTAGAGCCCACCTAGCCTCCTGCCTGCCCTGCCCCCACCCGCCCACTGCACTGCACTCGGGGCCACGCCGCACAAGGCACACCACAGAACTGGGAAGCGCGTATGGCTTTGAGGATTTTGCTGACGCTGGTATGCGAAAAGGACCCTGGGGAACAGCATGTTATTTTACTCTGACCAAGTAAAATCGGAGAGCAGGACTGGGGAAGAGTAAAACATGCATTCCCTTCCATGGCATTCCTCCACTAGAAAGGACTTGCAGGGAACTGTGGGTCATGGAAGCTTGTGCTAGGCGGTGCCAGGGAGTGTAGTGCTACGTGTGCAGCATGGGACTATGGCAAGTTTTTTGTTTTGTTTTTTAAACTACTGTCTCCTAGATTTTAAAACCAGATGTTTGCCAAGGACTTTGGATTTTAATGAGTTTGATGGCAGGGAATATGGATAGGATACATTGCTAATATTTTGTCTAACAATAAAGTAAACAACTAAATGCTGTAATAAGACAAGCTGAGCTCTGCACACACATGTACACAACACAATTCAGAAATACCCAGGAGGATTCCCGCAGGCTTAATGGATAGCATCCTACTGAAACAAAACACGCATTAACAGAAAACATACAACGCAAAGTAAACCTTAATTCCCACCCAACTAAAAGACTGAAGACGAATCCATCCCCAGAAAAAGGATTTTCTTTGAGCAAGTCCCATCAGAGTGCTCGCCCTTCTAAGTGTAAGTGATCATCTCCGTCCTGTCCTGAACATTTTCTATAGCCTTGCGGCCTGGGAAACATTTCTACCATGAGGCTATCTGGTGGTGTCTCTTGGCGTCTTTTAAAGTTTCTATCAGCTCAAGCTAGCAAGACCTTGTACTTTTCTATTGCGCCGCCATTAAAAGCAGCACTAGTGCACTGTCATTCAGTTCTTACTGGTTATTTCCAAGGGAGCTGACCGGGTGGCTGGTGGGAGAGAGGACAGGAGCCACAGGGCTGGCCTCTTGCTCTTGGCACTCACCTGGGCTTGTGTGTCGATGCCTCTGCCAGTTGACTTGGTCTTTCTGGTGCTTGTCATACTCAGTGGGAGGAGTCCAAACCTCCAAGGAGAAGGAAGAATTCAGGCATGGCCAGACAGCCCTTGGCCCAGCCCCACCTCCTGCAGTCACCTACCTGATCTGACTTGAGGCCAGAGGCAGTATGTTATGGGGTTCCTGGGAGTTGAACGTGCTGCTCCGGGGCGTGAACTGGTTTTCTGTACCTGTTACCAATCCAAATAGAACCTGGCAGGCAAGAAAGGGAACACACAAGATGGGGAGGGGTCAATGAGTAATATAATTTTTTAGAGGGTTAAACTGCTTTTTGCCACTACCCAGATCTGAGTTTCAGTCTTGTGGTTCTTTATTCCTCATCTAAGACTGGGTAAAACCAGTAGCAATCATTACTTACAACTAAGGGGGGCCAGGCGCCCGTGGCTCATGCTTGTAATCCTAGCTACTCAAGAGGCTGAGATCTGAGGATCACAGTTCAAAGCCAGCCCTGGCAGGCAAGTCTGTGAGACTCTTATCTCCAATAAACCACTTGAAAACCAGAAGTGGCGCTGTGGCTTAAGCGGTAGAGCGCTCGCCTTGAGCTGAAGAGCTGAGGGACAGCGCCCAAGCCCAGAGTTCAAGCCCCATGACTGACAAAAAAAGGGGGGGCAGATCCTGGATGCCCCAACTTGTGAGATTCTACCTAACCCAGCCCTCCTCAGGACTTGACTGTGCTCTGCTGTTCCAGCACTGGTGAGGAGTGTCCTCCTGCTTCATTGCTACTAGCACTTACTGAAGTTCGCTGCACCAGGCGGTTGAGGTTGCTGTTGAGGTGAGGCGTGAAAACATCCAGGTCAAATGGATCAATGAGGGCTTCCAGACCATCAGTCACTTTCTCTATTCTAAGAGGATCCAGATAAAAGACAATAACAGTATTTTACAGCTATTATGGGAATCTGGACAGAGGCTTTGATTCAGCTGAATTGCTGGCTTAGTGTTTTTGACTGGCTTGAGACAAGTCTGTTCCATGTACCCTCCCACATTTTTGGGGGGTGGGGATGGATACTAAGCTCAAATGATAACCAAGATAATTGAGATTCTGCCTGCTTCAATTGACCATGGGGTTTGCCCAGGCCATTATTAATGGTCCTATCAGCACTCACTAAGATAAACCTAGTGAACATTCCAAAGAGATTAGCTTTTGATTTGGGGGATTCTCAGTAAAAGGGCTACGGATGTTCAGCTTATTTATGAGACAGGGTCTTACCACATAGGCCAGACTGGCCTTGAACTTGCATTCTTCCTGCCTCCCTGCACAAATGCTAGAATCACAGGTGTTTACCACGTTTACCACATTTGGCTTGTTCGTCGCTTATGAAGGGGATACATTACAGTAAGCCCACCGTAAGCCAAAAAGTATCCTAAGTTGACATGGAAGCACAGCAGCACTGCGCTGCTGTAGGGACTGAGGGAGAGCACCCTACAATGATCCCTGAGAAGGCACATTCATAGCTGGTAGCGTGCTCTCTACTGACCACTCTGTGCCCCTGCCATAAATGGGGAACTGCCTGTGTTTTGCATTGGAGAGACTGTCTTGGGGCTCAAGAAAAGTACCTGGCATCAGGTTTGTTCCGGCCACTCTTGGCCTCCTCTGCCTTGGTCGTCAGGACGATGCTGAGATAGCGCAAGTCATAGAGAAGCTGCAGGGCCCGATTCTGGGTGACAGGAAAAGCAGCTTCTTTCTGTAGAGGAATTCCAGCCAGCTGAGATATTTTATGACAGGGCAGCTAAGGGTTCTGGCGGGGCCATAGCTTGGTATTTTAGGAGATACTATTTGTACTCACTGGTTTAATCTTGGTCTTAAAACTACAAAACATGGGGCTGGCAAGGTGGCTTAGTGGTAGAGTGCTTGCCTAGCATGCATGAGGCCCTGGGTTTGATTCCTCAGCACCACATAAGCAGAAAAAGTTGGAAGTGACACTGTAGCTCAAATGGTAGAGCGCTAGCCATGAGCTGAAGAGCTTAGGGACAGCGCCCAGGCCCAGAGTTCAGGCCCCACGACTGACCAAAAAAACTGCAAAAAACTACAAAACCTAACAGCAGGTGTGAGATGAGACCCATCAAAACAGACTAAAAGAACTGGGGATTCCTGTCAGAGAGGTTGCATTGTGAGTTCAAAAGCCCAAGAAGACCTGACTAAATTCTTCCTCCAGTCAGGACTGTCTGGCACAGGGGAGCCAGGCGCTGGTGACTCACACCTTTAATCCTACCTACTCAGGAGGCTGGAAGCTGAGGATTGAGTATCAAAGGCAGCCGAGCAAGGAAAGTCCACAAGACTCTTATCTCCAATTAAACACCAAGAAAGCCAAAAGTAGAGCTGTGGCGTAAGTGATAGAGCACTAGCTTTGAGCAGAAAAGCTCAGGGACAGTGCCCAGGCCCTGAGTTCAAGTGGAGGCTAAGAGACAAGGATTCCCTTAATGGATAGCTACTCTTGTGCCAGCATTCTGAGCTTGGCTGTGGCCTTCCCTCCCCCTCCGCACTGGAAGGTGGGCTTGGGGAGGGATTCCACTTAACGGATGAAGAAATAGCTGAGGAGATCCAGGTTAGTGGTTTTCCCAGAACCTGCAGTGAGCTCTAGTGGCCGTGTCCCTTCACTTGTCCTCAACTGCCTCCTCACTGTGACGTTAGGTGTGAGCCTAACACCACAGACCATGTGTAGAAGCCCCACGGCTTGGTGTGGGTGGCTCAGAGCCAAGGAAAGGCTAGGTTATGTGTTTGGTTTTTTGTTTTTTTTTTTGCATTTTTTGTTGTTATTAATGGGCAAACAACCAGACACCTACCGTGGTGTGTTTTTCTTCTGACAGCTTCTCATAGGCAGCTATGACTTGAGCCAGGCAGCTTTTCAGCATCTCTTGCAGGGTCACCTTTGGTAAGGCCTGGCCTCCAACGCGATTTATTTCCTGACATAAGCTAAACAGGAAGGACTGGACATACCATGAGGGCTGGAAGGACAACAAAATATCATATTGCCAACTTGCACCAAAACGACAGGAAATAAAAACGGGCACATTGATTCGGACATGACACACATGTTCTTCAAAGGCAAACACTAGGTCCAGGGCCCTTCCCGAGCCCGTCCTGCTGTGATCCCGGGCTGACTTAGCACATGTACTGTGCACTGCCTCTTTCACTTCAGGTTAAGAGGTTAATTAGCTCTGAGCCCATAGTACCAAATGGAAACATTAATAGACTCGGCTGCTTAAGTGGTGCTAACCTACGCTGTCCCCATGGTAATTAAAACCCTCACTTTTAGCTACTCAAAAGGTAATGCTTTCCTAACAGTGTTTTGTTCCCCCAAGGCAGATCACGTCCTTTGAGTACAGGTCCCTGTCTGTGGGACCAGCCCACCTGTGTGGGGAGTCGGATCTTAGATGTGACGCTGCTGCCAGACTCTGTCTCCTCCTGAATTTCTAGTTCTTCCCAATTGGTGGCTGTCGCCAGGACTGAGCCAGCATCATCTAAAAGCAGTGACTGGGTGAAACCATGAACCAGAACCTAGGGGAAAAAAAAACAAACAAACAAGTGAACAGTCTTGTAAGTCCTTTGGGGCCTCTGAAGTTTGTTTACAACAATCATCTGGAGACGAGCTTAAGCTGCTTAGATGGCAGCGTGGTGATGGCTAAGTACAGCATACTGGGGTGGGGGATAAGTGGCCACTTCACAAGGGGAAGGAACTGCTGCTAGAAGGTCACCTTGTAAGAGACCAGAGAAGAGTAGAGGGATGATGGTATTCATACAGAAGAGCAGGTTCCCCAGTCCAGGCAGAAAACCTTTCATCTCATCTGAGGGGAGGAAAATGTGAGGCAGGCGGGTGTAGGATTTAAAACTCACCTTGACAACTGCTGAGCTCCAGACCTGGTAGCCCGCCACACTCTGCTGCAGGAGGGCTTCCTTCACTTCCTGCCACTTGGCTTGCCCGGGAGGCATTTCCTGAGCCGGGCCCTTGCCCTGCTTTTTAGGAGCCCTCATCTCCTTCGCTGGCTTCTCAGCACTCCCAGGTTTCCCCACAATACACTGCTTCAGGTGGGGGCACAGTTCTCCCAGGGACTGGCAGAGTCTGGCCATGAAAAGAACTGCGTGCAGCTTGGTGCCGCGGAGGACGTCCTGCTGGCCTTGCACGGTATCCCTGAGGCTCCGCAGCTCGGCCTGGACGCAGTCCATGATGTGTTGGATGCAGGCCACAGAGTGAGTCTGCAGCAGGCCCTGCACCGTCGCAGCATCCGAGTACCTGTCAAAGGCAGGCTTCTTGGACTGCTGCCCGGGGGCGGCATCCTGGGGTGGTGGTGCATCATCCGAGGGCAGGTATGCCAGGAGGTCATCCAGCTTCATCTTCAGTCTGGAATCCAGGGCAGAACAGAAGTTCTGTACACAAGGGCTAATTGCATGGGCTTTCATGGAGAGGCCAGTACTGGCAAAGTGACCCCGGTTTGCCACGCTGACCCAGGCAGCATCGGCAGGCAGGTCATTGGGACTCTCAGACCAGAGGAAGAGAGACATGTTCTGCTCCAAGTGGATGTGCTTGCTTGACGAGCTGCCAGCGCTGCTCTCGAGTTCCTGCAAAGCTGACACCAAGAGTTCTTTGGAGCTACTGGAGATGGATTCGAAGCCTTCTTTTGTCAGAGTCTAAAAGAGAAGGAGGAGAGCTCTAGTCACTTCCTTTGGAGAGTCCAAAACAAGTGCACTGATGGGCAATCTGTCCTGCATTCAGAGGTAACGCGGTGTAGCTCAGAGGATGCTGCGCTACCTGACGGCTCTAGAACCTGGAAGACTTGAGACATTCAAAAGGCCACACTAGGGATGGCCACACATTGGTGGCTGGTGTGACTGTCCACCTCACCTGTAAGCGGTCCAGGAAGAGTGGCTGCATCATGTCCTCCCAGAACAAGAGTGGCTTCTCCAGCAGCCGCCGGCTCACCGCCTCCCAGCCGGGACCCGCCAGCTCGCTGCTCAGCAGCTCCCACATGGCGTCTCGGATCCCTGCCAGGCCTTTCATGGTCTTCACGTATGAGAGCAGGTTGGTGATCCCAGTCTTAATGTCTTCGTTACACCTGTAATAAGACCATTTTCCTGGGGCTCTACCAGTTTTGGGGTTTTCATAACATTACTCAGAAAAATAGCGGGAGCCCAGTGCCACTTCCAGCCTTTTTCTGTTTATGTGATGCTGAGGAATTGAACCCAGGGCTTCATGCATGCTAGGCAAGCACTCTACCACTAAGCCACATTCCCAGCCTCTATATAATATTTTGAAAGACAAATTCTTCCCTGGTTCTCCCACAGTATGTGCTAAATCCCATGAAGGTGGGCTGTTTGCCATGGGTTGGAGGCTGATGTAATCACCCAGGTGATTCTGAGATTCTCTGCCCATGCCTCATGGCCCCTTTTCTGACCACACCAGGGTCTGCATAGAGCACATGCCAGTCTCAGGGATTCCTCTTCTGTCTGCTTACATGTGGATCCATTTCTGTAGCGTGTCTCTCAGGTATTCCTGGCTGATGGGATGTGCAAGGGTTCGGAGGGTGGGCTGGAACTCAGCGATGGATGCTGGCAAGTGCCGGGACCAGCTGCAGAGCTGCACGTCCTCTTTTAGCACGCTGAAGCCCTTTCCTATGGAAAGCCACACAGGAAGAAATATAGGCCATTCTGAACAGTGCATTACAAAGGGACCTACAGGGAATTTCTGCTCAGGTCAAAATGGACCCTTGGAGGAGGAAGAAGAAGACAGCATATATTCCAGCCTCCCTCATCAGGAAGTGGCAGTTTGCTTACAACCATGGCCGCCCTATGGCTGAGAAGAATGGCACAGGCTAGGAGAAAGGAGTGAGGACCAAAGAAGGAGAAGGAAGAAATAAGAGCTGTGCAGTCCTTGACATGACGTTCAAATTCTTACTGGGGTCTTGCTACCTGGCCCAGGCTGGCCGCCAGCCCTGGGTGCAGTAGTTCATCTGCCTACTTCCTGAGCAGCTATGGGCTACATTCAGGTGGATGGCGCCATGCCCAGCAGTACCTGATGTTTTCATTACATCCCTTTTGTATACCACCCTATGTCCCTTGTGGATCAGCTCCATCACTGGCAGCTGTGCACAGGCCAGTGCTGGGCAGCTCTGGGAGGAGCCTGTCCCTGAAGGCTCTCAGGGTTTGAAGGACAGAGTTCAAAGGTCTCGTGCTTGCTTTCCAATTCCAGGACAGATTAGTCAATACTCATCTTTTGAAAGCGGGATAACCTATTACCTGCCCGTGTGCAGAGGGAAGCGGTGGAAGGGGTCCTGACTCTCCTGGAAATAACCGCTTGGCTATGACCACACCTTACTTTCTTTCTTTTTTTTTTTGGTCCGGTCGTGGGGCCTGAACTCTGGGCCTGGGCTCTGTCCCTCAGCTCTTCAGCTCAAAGCTAGCACTCTACCACTTGAGCCACAGTGCCACTTCCGGCTTTTTTCTTTTTGCTTATGGAGTGCTGAGGAATCAAACCCAGGGCCTCATGCATGCAAGGCAAGTGCTCTACCACTGAGCCACCTTCCCAGCCCCCACACTTTACTTTCTTTTCCTGTCTTTGCTCCATCTCCTTGGTCCACTTTTCCTGTTTCTCTCTGACTCAGGAATCCTAGAATTCCAAGGGATCATGCAATCTTGTTTTGTTTATTGGTCTCATCCATTTCCACAACTAAAACACCATCATACACAGACACACTGCAGGTACATGTCTCCAAGCAGACCTTTCTCTGCTCTGGTCTGAGCCCAGAATCACCATGCACTCCTTAGACCCATTCCTATCTCCTCCAGTGCCACATTTTCAACCCACCCCCAGCTTATCCAAAGCAGCTCCTTTCCTAATTAACTTTGTCATCTCTTCCCACACCCTATACAACAGCCCAGCCACCATCAAACATCCTCCCCTTTGATGGATGTCTGAGCTGTTCTCTTAGCCTGTCGCTACAGTTCCCTCCCAATCCCAGCTTCTCTGGTCCAAGTCAACCTGGACCATAGTGACCGATTCTGCAGCATCCCTCTACCCCATGGGGTTCTACTCCACATAAGAATTAGTAATGTTTAATAACAGCTGGGATAAATGCTGCCCGCCAGCAGTATGGGACACACAGGGACCACACCAGGTGTGGAAGGTGCTGGCAGGCTATCCATTGCCCTTTGTAGTCCAAGCTCCAAAGGCAGCCACTCCTCCCGTCTTCTCAAGCTTCCCTCCCCCTTCCTCTCTACAGACCCCAGCCTCCCTGGCTTGCTTCAGCTCTTCAGACAAACACACTAACATCCTCTTGCCTCAAGACTTTGCAACTCTTCTTCCCTTTATCTAGAACTCTCTTCCTTGTCGTGACTAACTTACTTCAGGAACTTTCTTCCTTGCCTTGACTCACTCACTCCCAGTTCAAAAATCACTCCTCCCTTATACCTTCCTAAGATCTTTCCATTCAATGTTCCTAAGGCAGTTGGTACCTTGCATTGATAGCAATGATGGACACTGACATCGAACACTTTATTCTTGTGAGTCCAACCTCTGTCTCTACCAACAGACTGTGGCCTTCACAAAGGAAGGGGCCCCATCTGTCCCACTCATTGCTCCATCCCCAGGGGCTGGCACATGGCAGACGCTAGGGAAGGATCAGGTAAATGAAACAGGAAGAAGGTTGGCTAAGAACTCACCAGGAGGATGCTGGCCTGTGATGGTCTCCAGAGTAGAAAATAGCAAGCCACAGGGCAGGGACGGATCTGGCAACTGACCTTCAGATATGGTGTAGAAAAGGGCATGAGCCTGGTTCAGAGTGGTGGCCAGTAACTCCACTAATGAGCAAATCTGGGCTTTGATGCCAGCACCTAGGAGAAGCAACAGTCCTCTTTTGAACAGTTTCCTTTAGCAAAGTTAAAGTCAGAGTACTCAATCTCTCTCAGCTCACTCTGTTCATCCCTCACTCTGTTCATCCCAAGTTTAAGGACTAATGTTTGGAAAGGAGCCACACCCACCATGGCGTGGCTGTTTGAGAAGTTTCTGAATAGTTGCCTTTCTAGCCAACAGGAAGTCGGTGAGGGCTTGCCGGGGAGAACTCTCCTCTAAGAGAATTATAGAGCAGAGGGCCTCAGCCACAGCTTGGTCAGATACGGCTTGGCACTTGAGCAGCATCTTGCTTTCATGCAAAATGGTTGACCTAGAAGATGCAAGAAAGATCAAAGAGACTCTTCAGCATCTTGAATGAAGGCCTTAGGGTATCAAGAAGGAACAGATTACATGAGAGTGGAGGGGGGAGGCCCACATGGGTGTCCATGACTAGAGAAGACCGTTCGTTATGCTGGGATCTACTTACCGGAAGTGGCTGGCTGCTGCCACCTGCCGGACGAGTATAGGAAACCGGGAGAGGATGGGGCTGTGTCGGGAGCTAGAGTCCAGCTGCAGCAGGCAGTGAAGGTGGCAGCAGAGCAGGTAGAGCCCTGTGGCGTGAAGGTACTGAGAGGCTTCCATGGCACTCCAGATCTTCTCAGGGATCTCTAAGAGCAGCTTGATTTGAGCAGCCATGCTGTAGAACTGCTCCTGGGATGGCAGCTTGGGCTGCAGGGACGGATAGAGCAAAGTCAGAACACACGTGCTCAGCCTAATCTGGAGTTCAAGATCTTCCTGTGCTAGCTTCCCGAGCAGCTGTGTTACAAGTGTGCGTTACTCGGGAGACTAAGCCGTTGAAGTCAGTGTTCTGCCTTCTCCTTTGCTGGGCTTTTTCCATTCATGGCTGGTGTACCACTGGAACCACACCTCCAGCCGTAAGCCCTAAAATAAGCTTGAAGAAAAAGCACTCAGTCATAGCAAAGTCTGGCCTCCTGCAGGAGACATATACTTAAAATTTCCCAAGGACTCTCTACCTTCTATGCTTGTATCAACAGTTATGCCAGCACAGTGTACTGGGCCTGGATTTTTCCGAAACCTGGGTAGCATTAAGACAGTTTCAGGTGGGCTGGTGGTTCAGTGGTAGAGCACTTGCCTTGCATGCATGAGGCTCTGGGTTCGATTCCTCAGCACCACGTAAGCAACAAGAAAAAAGCCGGAAGTGGTGCTGTGGCTCAAGTGGTAGAGCGCTAGCCTTGAGCTTGAGCTGAAGAGCTGAAGCAGAGTTCAGGCCCCACGACCAGACCTCCCCCCCCCAAAAAAGAAAAAGTTTCAGGTGGCAAGGAGAGGGCACTTCCGCAGTGTCTTCTTCCCTGTCACCAGCTCTCCCAGGGTAAGGGTAAATTTCCTGTTCCACTGTGACATCTAGATTAACGTCCATTACAGAAGCTGCTCCAATATCCAGACGTGTATCCCCCACCCCCACCTTCCACTAACAGTAAAGTTGGGGGTCGGTGGGAGACAAGATGACCTGAGAAGACAGGTCATCTTCTTGATGACAAGAAGAGCCTGAGCTCCCCACAATGAAAGGGGAGGCTTGGGGTTTGGCGTTGGCTTCCCACAGCCTCCGACGGCGAGGCAGCTGGCTGGCATCGCGGAAGGCGAGCCAGGAAGCTGGGATGAGGAAGGCAGGGCTCGCGGGGAAGGCAGGTGTGCGCACGGGGCAAATCTGCTCCGGGAGAACCACGGTCGGGGACGGAAGCCAGGGAGCGGTGAGGTGCCCAGGGACAGTGCAGGGACCCCGGCGCTGCCAGCTACACCGGGCGGGGGAGCCCAGCCCGGAAGTCGGCGAAGCTGTTGAAGGAACTGCCGCGGGGGCGCCGGGAAAGGAGCGTGCGGGCTCAGCAGGCCGCGGGGGCCGGAGGTGAGCGCGGGGCCGTGGCGGGGCGGGGCGGTACTGACCGGCGGGGGCC
>NW_012267223.1:10841145-10854347 GCF_000151885.1 Dipodomys ordii | reverse complement strand
TGGCGGAGGCGGAGGCGCGCGCAGTGCTGGTCGGAGGCCCGCACCGCGTCCACCAGCCCCTCGGCGCGGCGTCGCATCTGGCCGATGGTGTCGGCCGCCTCGATCAGGTCGCGGTACCGCTCGCCCACCATCTGCCGCAGCTCCTCTTTCTTGTGCTCGATCTCAGCCCGGACCTGGCGCTCCAGCCCGCGGATCTCTTCCGCCCCGTGCGTCTCGAAAAGCGCCGCGGGGTCGCGCAGATCCAGCCGCTTCAGCGCCGGGGAGGCGGCCGTGGCCGCCATGGTGTACGGCTCCGCCACCACCGGCCACTTCCGCCCTCTGGCCCCGCCCCTTCACCATCGTGGACGAAGGCGGAAGCGCTTCTGGGAGCCATGTTTGTTCCGGGCACGGGGGGGCGTGGCGGAGGGGCGTGGCGGAGGGGCGTGGCCTGGCCCTGCGCTGTTGCTGTAATTTCGCGGGACCGCCGAGCCGAGTCGTAATGGAAGACCCGCATCCTCGCCTTGAAATCTCTCCTGGCGCACCCGGAGCTCTTCCAGAGTGGGGAAGAACATGGAAGACGCTCGCCCGCGGAGACCCGCCGCCGCCGGGCAGCCCCAGTGCCCGCCCGCCCGCGGAGACCGCAGCGTACCGTATTCTACTTTACCTCGCAGTATCCTGGCAATACAGACCGCACCGTTGTTTCTCCTCTTTTTTTTAATGTGTGCAATACTAGGATTTAAACTCAAGACTTCATGTTTGCAAGGCTGGTGCTTAAGCCATGAGAATACCATCTTTACCAGATAGGTCCCAGAAATCCTGAGAGGCAGAACATTATTGAGCATAGTTTTCAAGGCCTGTACACGAGATCATTTAATTTGCCGTACACACCACCCCTGTGCGTCACCTAGACCTGGGGGATTTCATTTACCATCCCGGGTCACCCAGCTAGGGACGGCTCTGACCCTGTCTACTGGTCCGTCTCTCTCTCGAGCCCAGAGCGCCCCCTGGCGGCCAGGCTGCACTTCCGCAGCTCCAGTCTGCAGCTAGTCGGCTGCCCAGAATGTGCAACATCTGTGCTTTGAGTTTGGGGAATTCATCTCCGTCCGGCAGGAGCTAACTCCAAAATTTATTTCACAGCTGTGGTGCAGGCTGGACCCTCCGGACATAGCCTGGGGCTTTGAATGGGGGCGAGAGACATCGAGGAAACTCCATAGGGCTGGTACCCCAGGTACTGTCGGACAGAGACTTTAACTAGTGCAGCTCTGTGACTAAGGCCATTTCAAGTGGCAGCTATGTGGATCCACAGAATAGCCCTCCCAGGATGACTGTGGCAGGCGTGTGTGTGTGTGTGCATGTACATGCTTGTGTGCTGATCCTGGAGCTTGAACTCAGGGCCTGGGTGCTGTCCCTGATCTTTTTTGCTCAAGTGGAGTCACAGCTCCACTTTCGGCTTTTTTTTGATGGTTAAGAGCCTCATGGACTTTCCTGCCGGGGCTGGCTTCAAATCGCGATTCTCCGATCTCAGCCTCCTGAGTAGCTAGAATTACAGGTGTGAGCCGCTGGCACCCAACTTTTGTCGCATGCCTTGAGTGAGTGCCACACTTTCAGCTTCTAAGTCCAGGATGAGGCTGGGGCTTTACGTGAAGTGGTTTGTGTTTGCGCATGGCACTTGCGGTTTCAGGTAGAGCGAAGGTGGGTGCACCAACTGATGTTCTCCACTGAGAGCTTTTCTTCTGTCTCCCTGACCAAGTTTCCCTAACTCTCCTGCAGAGGTCGCTGTTGTTTCTCTTCTCTCAGAGCGAACACTGGCAGAGGCAGTTTAAAACTAAGCCTGAGACACTGGACCACTGGAAGATTTCCTCTCCAAGCCTCCTTTCCCCCCTGCATCCAAGAAGGATCCCCTCCTGTCCACTTCTGCATATTAGCATGAACTAGCAAAACCAGAGCTTCAGCTGCCAGACCAGGCACTGTGCTGGTGGCTGCAATGAGACATTGAAGTCTTTTTGCTTATGTGTTGTTATGAATACTGGGGTTTGAACTCAAGGGCCTTGATCTCTTGCTTGGCTTTTTTTGCTCTGGACTGGTGTTCTACCACAGCTCCACTTCTGGCTTTTTGCTGGTAATTAGAGATAATCCTAGGTACTCAGGAAAGTGAGATCTGAAGGATCGTGATTCAAAATCAGCCTGGGCAGAAAAGGTTGTGAGATTCCATCTCTAAGACAACCAGCAAAAAGCACAACTGGGGCATGGCTCAAGCAGAAGCACACCATTTGAGCAAGGAAGCTAAGTGAGCTGGAGGTCTTGAGCATAAATTCTGGTACCAGCAAACAAAACAAAAACCCAGGATCAAGTGTTCTGTCTACGGTCACAGAGCTACTTAGCTCCAGTCAGTCTGACTCTAGAAGAAACCCTTGATCTTCTGACTTAGTCCCACGATTCACTTCAGAAAAAAAAAATCAGGGCTGGGAAAGTTGCTCAGTGGTAGAGTGCTTGCCTTGCTTGCATGAAGCCCTGGGTTCCATTCCTCAGCACCACAGAAGCAGAAAAAGCTAGAAGTGGTGCTGTGGCTCAAGTAGTAGAGCGCTAGCCTTGAGCTGAAGAGCTGAGGGACAGTGCCCAGGCCCCAGGCCCAGCAAAAAAAGAAAAAAGAAAAAATTCCAACTATAAAGGGCCTTAGGCCCAGTTAATTCCTAGCAACATCTGGATGGTCTCCACACCGCTCCCTGCCCTTGGCCTAAGGAAGGGTCTCTGCAGTGAGTTATACAGGCAGTTGGGACTCAAACTGGAGTGGATCTCTAGGGACATGGAGACAGATGCTATGCGGAGTGGCCACACCTTGTATTCAGGTGTTGCCAGCTGGAGGGTTGCTGTCCCTCCGGTCTGGGATGTACTCTGACACTAGCTTTCTCTCAGGCTCCTCTAGCCTCAGCCTCCAGCAGCTGGGATTACAGGCATGCCCTACCCCATCTGGCCCCTCCTTACTTTTTTTGTTGTTGTTGTTGGTCGTGGGGCTTGAACTCTGGGCCTGGGTGCTGTCCCTCAGCTCTTCAGCTCAAGGCGAGCGCTCTACCACTTGAGCAACAGCACCACTTCCGGTTTTCTGGTGGTTTATTGGAGATAGGAGTCTCACGGTCTTTCCTGCCTGGGCTGGCTTTGAACCGCGATCCTCAGATCTCAGCCTCCTGAGTAGCTAGGATTACAGGCGTGAGCCACCAGCGCCCGGCTCCCCTCCTTAATTCTTAATAGGAAGATATAAATCAAGTCAGAATAATGGTTAAAACGGAAGGCTTCTGCCATAGTTTGGGTACTGAATGTCCCCCAGAGGGCCGTGTGCTAGGCTTGGTCCCTGGTGGGGTGCTGTTGGGAGGTGGTGGGCTCTGAGAGGTGGGGGCCCTTAGGAGGTCTCAGGTCTCTGGGGGGGGGTGACGGGCAAGGGATTATGAGGCTCTGTTTCTGCTTTTTAGCTATGAGGTGGATAGTTTTGCTCTGCCCCATGCTAGTGTCATGCTCTGCCGCCTACCACAGGTCCAAAGCAACAAGGCCAACCAATCATGTTCCTTCTGTACTGTCAGCCCAAATCAATCAACTCTCTCTCTCTCTCTCTCTCTCTCTCTCTGTCAGTTGTGGGACTTGAACTCGGGCTGAGCGCTGTCCTTGAGCTCTTTTGCTCAAGGCTAGTGCTCTACTAGCCTCTTTGAACCACAGCTCCGATTCCGGTTTTTGAATGGGATAATTGGAGATAAGAGTCTCACAGAGAGTTTTCAGCTGGGCTGGCTTCGAACTGCAATCCTTAGAGCTCAGCCTCCTGAGTAGCTAGAATTATGGATGTGAGCCACTGGTGCCTGGCAAAACTTTTCTCTTGATTCACTAATTGTCTCTGGCATTTTGTTACAGTGAAAGGAAACTGCCCAACCCAGATTTTACAGATATCAAGTGCAGTGTATAGTCTAGCATCTGGGAAAGGGTACGATAGACTTTGGCTCTCAGACCAAATGATACATTGAATACTTGTGAAATTGACCATGCACCTATGTCACATAATCACAGCAGGGCTCCACAGAGGCTGCACTGGAAAAGGTCTGGGGCTTGGAGCTCACAGGTTACTTAATACTGAAATCATGAAAGCAATAAAAGCTGAGGCCTACCCTCCTCACTTCCTCCTCAGCCCTGCTTCCAAAGCATCTTTCTGATGTGGCTGCATTTCTACACATCCACATGCAGCTTCTTAACAGTGGTCCTGGGAGTCTTCTACCTGCACCCAGAAAAAAAGATGGAAGAGACAGGAAAATCAAACTCAGAAAAAGGAAACTCTAAGAAACTGAAACTCTGAGCCAGGCCCCAGTGGCTCATGCCTGTAATCCTAGCTACTCAGGAATCTGAGATCTGAGGATCATAGTTCAAAGCCAGCCTGGGCTTTGAAAGTCCATGAAACTCTTATCTCCAATTAACTACCAGAAAATGGGAAGTGGTGCTGTGGTGGCTCAAGTGGTAGAGTGCTCACCTTGAGCTGAAGAATACAAGGACAGTGCCCAGGCCTAGAAATCAAGCCCCATGACTAACCAAATAAAAAGAGGAAAGAAAGAAAGAGAGAGAGAGAGAGAAAGAAAGAAAGGAAGGGAGGAAGGAAGGAAGGAAAAGAAAGAAAGAAAGAGAAAGAAAGGAAGGAAGGAAGGAAGGAAGGAAGAAAGAAAGAAAGAAAGGAAAAAAGAAAGGGAAAGGAAGAGAGAAAGAAAGAAACTGGAACTCTCGCTAAGCTAGGAAAGATGGAGAGGGAAGAAACAAGAAAGGAAGAGAAGAGGCTTGAGTCTGATCAAAATGAACAGAAAAGAGGAAGAAGAGGGAAGGGATACAGCAAAGGACAAATTGTCAATAAAAGTCCCATGGGACTGCATGAATTCGATGTGCTTGCCTGTCGATTGCCCGATTGCCTGTTGATTGCTAGGTGGCTTTGAGACTTTTGGTGCTTGCTCCTGGCAGCGAGGAAAATGAGATTAAGAGGGACTAATCCAGTTGTCTTGACATCTTATCTTTATGGCTCTGTTTATCAGCTTGTGTCCACTGGAGGTGACATTTGTGGTATTTGTGGGGTGTGTATTTGACGTAACTGTTTGCATATACCTGAGACACAGCCTTCAACAAATAGCTAGGCAGGCGTGACCCTGAAGGGAGTCTGCTTGTCTGGGCTGTACACGTCTTTAGCACCCGACTAGAGATTCACACTCCACACCTTACACCCTTCACTGAACCTCTCCTGTGAAAACTGGCTCTGTGCTGGCTTGCGGGGGGGCATGTGAGCTATCTTAGCAAAGCCCAGTGACTGCGCAGCAAGCTCTTACTCTTTCAAACTACCTCCTTTTCCTTCCCTTCCCTTCTTTTCCCTTGTTCCTTCGTTCATTTGTTTGATCCTTTCTTGTCTGTCTCTCTTTTGGCAGTACCAGGCCTTGAACTCGGGTCTTCTCATTTAGCTTGCTTGTTTGGCTGGCACACTACCACTCAAGCCATGGCTCAAGCTCAGCCTCTTTCTGCTTATTTTGGAGGCAGTCTGCTCATAGTGGCCTTGAACCGTGATCTAACTCTTTAGCTCAGCTTCCTAAGTAGCTAGGATAACAGGCATATAGCCCCTGATCCCGGGCCTCCCACAACTCTTAAGACCTTACCTTCTTTTTCACATTATTTTCTTTCTAGCAGCAGGGCTCCAGTAGCTCACGCCTGTCATCCTAGCTACTCAGGAGGCTGAGATCTGAGGATCGTGATTCAAAGCCAGCCCAACCAAGAAAGGCTATAAGACTCATATCTCCAATTAACCACCAGAAAACTGGAAGTGGCGCTGTGGCTCAAGTGGTAGAGCGCTCGCCTTGAGCTGAAGAGCTCAGGGACAGCGCCCAGGCCCAGAGTTCAAGCCCCATGACAGACCCCCCACCCCGTTCCTCCCCCCCCAAAAAAGTATTCTCTTGTGCTTCTCATCCTATCAAAACACTTGGAGTGTTCCTTGTCTTCCTCTCTCTCGCAGTGAAGTGTCCTGGCATTCAGTATTTGTTGTATCCATCGTCGTCTCCGGTCTCCCCCCCACTCCCTCCATTAGGCCTCCACCCAGGGCTTCATGCATGCTAGGCAAGCGCTCTACCATGAAGCCACATTCCCAGTCCCTTCTTCAAACCTTTCTTGCTCTTTCTTCTGCCATATTGTCACACAACACTTAACTCCTCCAGGAAGCCTGCCTGGACCACCCCAGCGTAAAGAAATAAACACTCCTGCCAGGCACTGGCTCATGCCTATAGTCCTATCTACTGTGGAGGCTAAGATCTAAGGAGCACCATTCAAAGCCAGCCAGGGAAGGAAAGTCTGTGAGACGCTTATTTTCCAAGTAACCACCGGAAAATGGGAATGGTGCTATGGCTCAAGTGGTAGAGTGCTAGGCTTGAGTGAAAGAACTCAGGGACAGCGCCCAGGCCCCAAGTTCAAGCCCCACGACTAGAAAGGAAAAGGAAACACTCCCATTTGTCAAGTGCTCACTATATGTTATCCACTGCCGCAACCCCTGAACAAGAACAACTGTATCTAATTCTCTCGGGTGCAGATACCTCCTGAGCAAAATCGCATTCTTATCTGTTTACTGAGGAGGAAATCAGCTTTGAGCAGGGTTCTGATTTGCCACAAATCATTGAGGAAGTAGAATTAGGTGTGAAGCAGCGAGGTGTAAAAGCTGCCTCTGGAAGCCACACCCTGGACCGCTATTCTTTATTGTCTGTATTTTTATCATAGTCCTCATCGCTGTATTGGAATTACAAGTGTGTGTGTGTGTGTGTGTGTGTGTGTGTGTGTGTGTGTGTGTGTGTGTGGAGAGAGAGAGAGGTTCTGACTTGTTAGGCAGATGCTCTACTGCTTGAGCCACGCCCCCAGCCATTCAGTTTGTTTTTAATTTTTGCCTGGGCTAGCCTTGGAATAGCCATCCCCCTCCCCAGACCTCTTGAATAACTAGAATTGCAGGATACACCACCATATCTGCCTTGTTTTTGAGATACAGCTTCCCTGACTTTTGCTTGGACTGGTTTTGGACTGTGAGCCTCCTATCTCTGCCTTATGAGTAGCTAAGATTATAGGTATGACCATCACACCTTGAGTGCTTTTCCTTTTCCCTCCTAGTGCTGGGATTATAGACACAAAGCAACCATGCCCAGCCTGAGAACACTATTGCAATGTGGAGTGGGAGGTATGGTATAGGAAATGAACTAAAGAAATGTTACTACCAATTCAGAGGCCACCTGTCCCCACCTGCCTCACTGACAGTATCTGACCCCTGTTGACTTTAATGTTTTTTCCTTTTTCTTTTTTTGTCGGTCGTGGGGCTTGAACTCTGGGCCTGGGCGCTGTCCCTCAGCTTTTCAGCTCAAAGCTAGCGCTCTACCACTTGAGCCACAGCACCACTTCTGGTGTTCTGGTGATTCATTGGAGATGTATCTTATGGACTTCCTGCCCGGGCTAGCTTTGAACTGAGATCCTCAGATCTCAGCCTCCAGCATGAGCCACCAGCACCTGGCTTTTTTTTTTTTTTTTGGTGCTGGTCCTAGTGTTTACACTCAGAGCCTGGGAGTTAAGTGGTTTTGCTCAAGGCTAGAGCCACAGCTGCACTCCCAGTGTTTTTGGTTTTTAATTAGAGATAAGAGTCTCTTTTTCTTTGACTTTCTTGCCTGGGTGGGCTTTGAACTTTGATCCTTAGATCTCAGTTTCCTGAGATCTAAGGGCCTAGGATTACAGGCCTGAGCACTGCTGCTGGCAACTTTTTTTTTTTTTTAACATATGGTTTCTTTATGCTGTTTAGTCTGGTCTTAAACTTCAGGGCTCAGGGGAGACTCCAACTCCAGCCTCTCAAGTAGCTGTGACAAAACAGCCCATTAAACTTTCATCTCCAAAATAACCAGCAAAAAGCAGGGCTAGTGGCATAGCTCAAGTGGTAGACTGCCAAGCAAGCAAACTGAGAGAGCGTGAGGGTCTGAATTCAAATCCCAGTACCACTAGAAGAAGATTAAAAGATTTTTAAAAAAACAGCCAAGTCTTGCTTATATTGTACAAAGGTGATCTGTGCTTCTTCTTAAAAATTAGACTCGAGAAAAAAATATCAGCTCACTCAACATGAACCTATTTTCTTACCTGAGGGCAGGGATAGATATGCCAGCTGCCCAAGAAGCAGGGATGGCAGTGCTTGCCCCTGGTGTCTCTAATGAGTTGACCCATAGCCCCCAGAGAGCAGATGGGGCTTCCTCTCCTGAGACGGGTCTGCTGCCTCTGGGCTCCATGCAGTCTGTACTTTGTTAGGTGTACTCTCTGGCAGGCCTGGCAGTGCCAAGGGTGGGCTCACTGAGCATCTCTCTTCTTCTTTTTTTTGGTTGGTCGTGGGGCTTGAACTCTGGGCCTGGGCGCTGTCCCTCAGCTCTTCAGCTCAAGGCGAGCGCTCTACCACTTGAGCCACAAAGCCACTTCTGGTTTTCTGGTGTTTCATTGGAGATAAGAGTCTCACAGACTTTCCTGCCTGAGCTGGCTTTGAGCCGTGATCCTCAGATCTCAGCCACCTGAACAGCTAGGATGGCAGGTGTGAGCCACGGGTGCTAGGCTGACTGTAGCCCACCTCTCAGCAGGCGTTTGCCCAGGGCCAGCACAAGGGTGCCTTTCATTAGGGCATTCCTTTCCTGCTTCCTGGTCCTAGAGACATTAGGGGACTGACACTGGTATCACAAAGGCCCATTCCACCCCCCACCTGCCTTCTTCACGGCACCCCAAAGAGAGCAAAGTTACATGACGTGTATCCCCACCTGTGTACCTGTGACTACCTACCGGAAGCATCCGTGTCCGCAGCCCTCTCATGCTTCAAGTCTTTGTCCAGTAGGAGTTGGCTGCTCACTGGGCCGGGTGATCCAGGCCCAGCATTTTTATTTTAATGGCATCACAATCACTTCTAGCTTAGGAGAATCAATAATGCTTTATGGTTGGTGGTTAGGTCTTGGTTAATATTTAGCTCTTGTTTTTAAACACAGTCAGGTCTGCCATGATATGTGTGGGCGAGAACAACCAGATCACTTGGTGGGTGCTGCGTGGCAAGTGTGGGGGTCGTTGGGAGGGGCGGGCGTCGGGGAGCATCTCTCTGGAGATGCTGTTCTCAGCCTGAATAGAGACAGCTGCTTCAGCTAAGATTTGAACCCATACCCCCGCGGCTCCTGCCTAGAGGAACTGCTGGATAAAAATAAAAACATGGGGGGCTGGGAAGATGGCTCAGTGGTAGAGTGCTTACTTAGCATGCATGAAGCCCTGGGTTTGAGTCCTCAGTACCACATGAACCGAAAAAGCCAGAAGTGGCATTGTGGCTCAAGTGATAGAGTGCTAGCCTTGAACGAAAGGAGCTGAGGGACAGTGCCCAGGCCCTGAGTTCAAGCCCCAAGACTGGCAAACACACACACACACACACACACACACTGCCTCAAGGCTGTTCCCAGAATTCACACATTGGAAATGAATTAAACACTCAGGTAAGGGTTTGCTTTGCCGGGACTTTGGGAAATGCAGTGATTGTGAATGGCAAAACTGTGGGAGAGGTTCATGGCGAATTCTAAATCCTGTCTGCTGAGCTCTGGTTGTCAGCTCTTGGGATTGTCTGGGCCAAACACTCACCACACTTCTGGTGATCCCTCCGCCTCTGTCCTTCAGGGCTGCAGCCCCTGCCCTCCTTCCCCGCGTCTTCGTGGAGTGGTCATGATTGGCCTAGGAGCCATGGCTTTCTTCTTTTCTCATCACTGGGATCCCCATGCCTCCCCCTCTACCACAGGCTCACAGAGGCCAAGAATGTCACATGCAGCCCTCGTGCTGTGCCACGGAGAGGATGTCCATTCTGCGTAGACACAGATGTCATCCACAGCCTCACCTTCTCTTCTTTATGGACATGGTTCCAGAAAATTTCACCTCCATGTTTGGTGTCACCAACTCTTTCTATTGCAGAAGCATAGACTACCACATTCAATACAGGCCAGAAAAGGAAAGCTTAGGGAGCTAGAAGAGGAAGGCTAAAAACCTCTTCCTTCCTTCCCTTTCTTCCCTTCCTTCCCTCCCTTTCTCCCTCCCTCCCTCCTTCCCTCCCTTCTTTCTTTCCCTTTTTCTTCTTGATACTGGGGTTTTGTGTTTGATATCCCATGCTTGCCTGCCAAGTACTCTACCACTTGAGCCACACACCCAGGCCTTTTGCTTTCATTTTGTTTTCAGATAAGGTCTTACGCTTTTGCCACCATCAGCATTAGACCAGGATTGTGCTGCCTCCACCTCCAAAATAGTTGGGATTATAGATGTGCACCACTACTCCTGGCTAGTTTTTGACCCGAGAGTCTAACTTGTTTACTCTGTGTGGCCTCCAGCTGCGATCCTCTTATCTCTGCTTCCTGATTCTGCTGGAATTACAGAAGAGCACTACCAGGCCTAGCCCAGGGAAACTGAGATCAGTGAATGAAATGGGCATTCATTATCTATTTTCTTATCACTTTAACCCATCTATATTTTGGGAAAAAAATAAAATATCTCTGATGGTGTGAAGTGCTTGTCACTGCTGTTCTTGAAGAACAGCTCAGAGAGAGGGCAGCGTGGAAATCCTGACACGGGGTGTGTGTGCAGTCAGAGCAGCTGGTGCCGCCACGCCTGTGCAGGACACGGCTCCCCCACGTCATACACTCGTGCACTCTACACTGCATCAGCTGGTGTGTGTGTGTGTGTTGATTGTACAAACAGTATCCTTAGTCTTTTGTAGGCATTGTGATTTTTTTTTTAACCATAAGGTCTTTTACAAAGCCCTTTGAGGAGTTGTTAAATTATATTTCCATTTTCAATCAGAAACCGTGTCTGGCATTAAAAAAAAAAAGAACCAGGCAATTTCATGGTTTCTCATAAAGGTATAATTCATTTGTTTTCACGGTGGGGAGAATAAAATTGTTTCCCTACAAGAATCACAGTCCATTTATTGCCTTTCAGGTTAGTGAGTCTTATCCCCCACCCCCACCTCCATGGTTCCCTAAGAGAAACTAAAGTTATTTGAGAAGGGAAAACTTCAGTCAGACAATAAAGCAGGCTTTGTCTTCATGCGCACAATGAGAGATCACCATAACCGTTGAAGTCTTTTTTGGGGTAAATGAATAACTGATTATATCTGAGGAGAGGAAACTCATGAATTTATGTTCTGGGTTTTTGCCTATCTTTTCTTGTTCACCTTCTTACTTTGACCTAACTTGTAAGGAGAGACAGGTCCTTGTGAGATCCTCCTGTGAGAAGAATACAAACATATCTCACTGTCACAAAAAAAAATTGTTTTACACAAACATGACCATGTGACCACACCACACAGGCTCCTTCCAGGCCTGGCCAAAGACCTGTGGAGTGACATCCCTTTATCAAGCTTTGACTGGCTGTATGGTGAATCCATTTCTTCATGTTCTGTGTTTTGGTGAACATCTATGTTACACACACTTGAATTTGCTACTTATGTACGCAAATACAAACATCCTAGAGAGACTAAGTAGGCACAGACAAGTATAAATATTACTCCGAGCACACTATTACACACCATGTGTAAGCACACATTTACACAGAGAAGTTATTATTATTGTTTTTTCTTTTTCTTTTGTTGGGCGTCAGCAATCGTCAGGGGCTCGTCCAGGCAGGATTTCCTCCTCTTCCAATTTTGAATTGTCCTGCCTGTGTGTAAATGGTCACTTGAAGGGAGAGGTCATGAGAATAAGACATTATCTTTCTCCCATACCAGTCACTCCAGCACTTTTCTCTGAATCACACTGGGATTCTAGAATCCTAGAGGGACGCATGGGAAGAAGGGCCTGGGGAGGATGAGCAGCTCCTCGTCCCAGAGGCAGTAGGCAGAGCTTGCTCTTCTCTGGGCATTTCAGATACTGGTTTGGAGGTCTCCATTGAGGAGGGTCCGCTGGGTCTCCGTGGTCTCATTCAGCCGCGATTTGTCCTGCTTACTGTCACTCCGTTCACCATCGTCGGTGCCACTCACCTTGACCAAGCAGAGAACATTCTGGAAGCTCTTCTTGAAGTTGTCAGATAAGAAGGCATAGAGGATAGGATTGGCACAACTGTTGGCATAGGTGAGGACCACCACAAAGTCAAACATCCCTTTAAGGGCTGGGGTGGGACTGATGGCCACCGAGACAGAGGAGACATTGAAGATGTAGAAGGGAAGCCAGCAGAAAATGAACACAGCCACCACAATGGACACCATCCGGGTCACTTTCTTTTCCGACCTCTTCCTCTTGGAGGATCCCACGCGGATGCCAGAGGACTTCACCTTGATGATGATGAACAGGTAGCAAAGACAGATGATGGTGAGAGGCACCAGGAACCCCAGGATGAACGCGTAGATGATGAACCCCGTGTACCACGCTCCCGATTCACCCGGCCAGTTGATGGTACAGCTGCTGCGCCCCCACTGGTTGCTCCGAAGCCCAGCGTAAATCATGATCGGCAAGATGACCAGTAGAGAGACCCCCCAAACAGCCACATTGATCATCTTGGCTGTCCGGGGCCGCCTCCACTTGGCTGACTTGATGGGGTGAACCACGGCCAGGTAGCGGTCGATGCTCATGACTGTCAAGCAGAAGATGCTAGTGAACTGGTTGATGCCATCCACTGTCATGACGACTCGGCAAATGGCCTTGCCAAAGGGCCAGTGGACCAGGGCCACCTGCATGGCCAGGAAAGGCAGCCCCAGCATGAAAAGCTCGTCAGCGATGGCCAGGTTGAGGATGTAAATGTTGGTGATGGTCTTCATCTTGGCATAGCGCAGAATGACGTAAATGACCAGCGTGTTGCCACACAGCCCAATGATGCAGACCACAAAGTAGATGAACGTGAGCACGGCATTGCTCGTCATGTCGTAGTACGGCTCCGTCTTATTGGAGTAATTGGCTGTTGCCACTGAGCCACTGAGGTCAAACGAAGAGGGCAGCCATCCCTGGCTCCCATTGATGCGCTCACCCAGAATCTCCATGGTTGCTCTGTCGGGCAGTCTAGAACCAAGAGCCCAAAGGTCTGTGCTTACCTCAGTGGTCCCTGGAGGCCCGTGAGCCACGCTGATATCTAGAAAAGGGAAGAGGGGTACATTAGGCCCAGGCTGTTTAAGTTCTCACCTGTTCTGCACATTTTTTTTTTCCTCTTGGATTTATTATTTTTTTTTTTTT
>NW_012267223.1:10823136-10829565 GCF_000151885.1 Dipodomys ordii | reverse complement strand
CATTGTATAATTTCCTCTCATTTTTTTTGGGGGGGTCTAGTCATGGGGCCTGTCCCTCAGCTCTTTAGCTCAAGGCTAGCGCTCTACCACTTGATCCACAGCGCCACTTCCGGCTTTTTTCTTTTTGCTTATGTGGTGCTGAGGAATCAAACCCAGGGCCTCATGCATGCAAGGCAAGTGCTCTGCCACTGAGCCAACTTCCCAGCCCCCATTTTTTATTTTTTTAACTATTGCCATTTCGAGAAGTCTTACAGTAAAGAAACTTGCTGAGCTTCACTCCAGTGATTCCTGACGAATCACTTTAAGCATGTATTGAGTTTGGATTGTGTGCCAGGTACTATGCTGGGTTGCTTAACAGTGGCTGATTTAATATTCAGTGCAGTCTTTGGAAGCACCAGCATAATTCATGCTTGTGAATGAAACAAGCAAGGTGCAGAGAGGTTAAGTACCCTGCCCAAAGCCACGCAGCCACCGAGCAATAAAAGGTAATGAGTCTGCCTTCTCAAAAACACAGGTTGGTGCATGGGGCCCATCTTTCTAGATCCTAATTGTGAGGAGGAAGGACCATTTCTGTCCTTGGTAAATAGCTTTAGTGGATAGGTGCTTCCTCTTAGGCTGTATTTGTGGATGCATTTGGATTCGGAATCAAGTTCTGCCAGGTCCTAACAACCATCCAGTATTCCTCTGACCCTTTTACCTCCCCTTGTGACAGGAAACAAGAAGTGGTGGATGCTTTCCTGCTGTGCAGTTCCCTGGGCAGTTTCCCTCCCAAGAGGGAGCAGCCAGCTGTGCGGGAGAATCACCTGGGAGTTTTAAAAACCAAGAATGCTCTGTCTGCACCTTTGGCCTTCTGATTTAATAGGCCTGGCCTGGAGCCCAGATAATTTTTTAGAGGTCCCCAGATAGTTTTAATGTAAGCTAACTCTGAGAAACACTCAAAGCTAAACCTTATGTTTGAGATGGAAGGGCCTAAGGACCTCTGTTCTGCCGGCAGATAGGACCATGGGCTTTCTTCTCACCCCCCCCCCCGCTTCCTCCCCTCCTCTGCTAGTGGACAGCTGTGTGGGACAGGGGCCCTGGTCAGCACCTTGGGCAGTTGCTGCTGGAGAGCGCCATCTCTGGTAGGAATGAGTGTCACCGTTTGTGAGGTCAGCTTTCCAAATGGCCCAGTGCCACACATAGATCGCAATGGTTTTGGCTGCCTGTAGAGCAATGATGAGCAGAGCCCGGTGCAATCCTGGCCAAACTGAAAAAAATGATGGCACTGGATCTGATCACTTTCTTCTTTCTGGCATCTGCTCTCCTTGGGTGTGTTTCTGTGTGTCACCAGCAGCTGGGGACCTTGGCAAAGAGTGCCACCATGTCCTCTTTCAGGGACAGGTCCTCCAGGTTCTGGACATTCTCCTGTACTTCTCTTCTTGTGCTAAGAGACCAAATGAACCAAGTGTTGGTGGCTCACGCCCATAGTCCTAGCTCCGCAGAAAGCCAGCATCTGAGGATTGAGGTTCCAAGTAGGAATGTCTGGTGAGACTCTTAATCTTCAATGAAGCACCATAAAAGCTGGAAGTGGAGCTGTAGCTCAAGTGCTAGAGCGCTAATGTTGAGCACAGATCAACAACAACAACAACAACAGACAAACGATAGCTCTTCCTGATTAGATCATAGCCTTTTTACATTTTAGCAGGGTTTTCTTGAGGCACAGACCCACAAGAACCCCAAGTTAAGACGTTGACCTGATATTAGGGAAAGGTGGTCTTCATGCAAGTGCTGTCTATTCCTAGTCATAGAGTTCCCCCTGGCCCCCTCTCCCCCGCCCAGTGTTAGACATTTCCACTTTCAAAGGCTCTGCCTTTCAAGAAGCAAAAGTTGATGGACAATTTGCAGCTGACAGACCGTAGTCCTCCTTATCCTGGGGGGCAGGGCGGGGCTGCTATCCCCCAGTGGACACCTGGTGCCATGAACAGTACCAAACCCTGCGTAATCCATATATTTTCCTACACACGCTTACCTGTGATAAATTCACAGGTTAAGCACAACAGGATTAACCATAATAACATCTAGTAAAATAGGAAAATGATAATATACTATAATGAAACTTATTTTACACTTATGAATGGCTTATTTCCGGACTTTTCCATGGAATATTTCCAGATTGATCCAGATTGATTCCAGTTGATCACAGGTAGCAGACTGTAAAAAGTAAATCCGGAATTTTCCATGGAATATTTCCAGACTAGAGTTGCTCACAGCAAACAGACTGTAGGAAGCAAATCTTCCCATTAGAGGGTCCCAAGCTTAAGGCCTCTGCAGTTCTGAAGCGGGCCCCCAGAGGGAGTGAGTGGGAACACCCCCTCACCTCCCCCCGACCTGCAGGGTGCATGTGGGATGAAGCCCCAAAGCCCACCTCCAACCCCCAACTTTGCTTCTCTCTTCTCTGCTGTCCTGCCTATGCAGGGAAGTGATGTACATGGGGCAGAGGCACAATGATGGCTGTCCTCAAAGTCAATTCTTTACAACAGAGTCTGACTTTCTCCCCCTCCTTTCCTGGTAGCCTCTCTCTATCTCTGATGACCTTCCCCCATCTACAGTCACTGACAGAGACCTCTCTGTCTTGGGGCCTAGGGTAGGGCTGGAACTCAGGCCTTACTGAACATGAGCCACTGCTTCTTGTCATCTTGGAGCCCTAGCAGAGCAGCTGGGGACAGGTTGGTCTTAAAACTGGGCTCAAGCAATCTTCCTCCCTCAGCCTTCTGAGCAGCTAGAACCACAAGGCATGTGCCACCATACCCAGCTCCTGACAGATACAAAGTCTACAGAGGGAGCTGTTGTGGCCAAGTGGATTTGGACAAGGGGATGGAAAAGCTGTTTCTGGGAGCTTCTGTATGTTCTTGGCCTGCATGGTAAGGCCCCAGATGAGGAGTCCAGAGGCTGAAAGGGTGGGCTTCCCCCCCACATGTGGGAGGTGGCCTCCCAGAGTTCTGGGAGCATCAGCATGGCTTCTGTTGCAGGGCCGGAAGGGGCTTTGTTTGGCTAGGGTGAGAGAAGGGCCCTGGCCACTTTCCAAAGTTCCGCTCCATGGTGGCTTCTCTCTCCTCCCTGTGGGGCAGCCGGCCTGTTGGCTTTGAGTGCTGGCCCGGCTGCCAGTCCCCAAGCTTCACGGTGCCCACCTGCCCTGCGGCCCAGAACAGATGGCCAGACTGGGGAGGGGCCGTGGGATCTTCCCTACCCCACAAATCATTCATGTCTCCTCTCAGCCCCACACCCCAAGTGGCTGCATTGCTGTTTCTCCCCTCCCTCCCTCCCTCCTTCCCAACTCCCTCCTTTCTCCCTCTCTTGTAGCCAGATCTCTTCTCCGACAGATTGTCCATGTGGCTGCTGCCAAAATCTAATTGCTCTGTGCTACTTCAGACACTCAATCTTTCTCCCTGGAAAGACTCTTTTATTTGGGGTTGCCAAACATGGAAAGTCCTAGGTTTTGTTTCTAGCCTGCCAGAATATTGGGCTTTTTAATTTCTTGTGTGCTGGTACTGGAGCTTGAACTCAGGACCTGAGTGTTATCTGTTTTTTTTTTTTTTTCTTCTCAAGGCTAGTGCTCTACCACTTGAGCCACAGCTCTGCTTCTGGCTTTGTGGAGATAAGAGTCTCATAGATTTTGCTGTCTAGGCTGGCTTTACACCAGGATTTTGAGATCTCATCTTCTTGAGTAGCTAGGATTACAGAGGTGAACTGCTGGCTCATGGCTTCTTAGAGTCTTTTGAATAATTGAACGCAAGATTTAGGGGAGGTGGGGAAGGCGTTGTAGGGTGTGAATATGACCTGACAGGGCATGTGATATAGTGGAGGATCTGTTAGCGTCCTTTCAAGAATAAGTTCATGGAACCCAAGCTTCAACAATTTTTCTACCAACTTCATCATGTATGCACAGCATATAAACATTTTAAATAACTTACCAGAACATGACTGATTCTAAAAATCATATTCATACACCCCCAGAAAGAATTGGCACCAATAAATGTATTCTGAACATTGTGGTTTTCAGCTCCAATGTGAATCTCAAAGACAAGTTCTAAAAATGATTTGGCAATGGAGATATGGCATGCATATTTAGTTTTCCCAAGATGAGCACTCCTGAATGCTGTTTGGTTTTTAGACACTTAGAACCAAAAACATAAAATAATCAGCTGTCAAGGTGAGCATGCCTCTGTAGATAGTATCTGTTTGTGATCCTCCTACATAGCAAAAAGCACCTTCATCTGTCTGTTCACCTATCCATCCACCCATCCATCCATCCATTCACCCACTCTTTTACCCATCTATCTATCCAACCATCCACCCATCTATCTATCCATCCATCCATCCAGGCACCCATCCATTCACCTACCTATCCATCCAACTATTCACCCATCTATCTATCCACCTATCCACTCATCTATCCATCCATCTATCCATCATTTATCCATCCACCCAAGTATCTAGGCACTCATCCATTCACCTACCTATCCATCCAACCATTCACCCATCTATATATCCATCCATCCATCATTTATCCATCCACCCAGATATCCATCCATTCATCTATCCAACCATTCACCTATCCATCCACCCATCTATCTATCCAACTATCCACTCATCTATCCATCATTTATCCATCCACCCAGGTATCCATCCATCCATCCATCTAGGTACCCATCTATCCACTTACCTATCCAACCAGCCATTTACCCATGTATGTATGTATTTATCTATCTATCTATCTATCATCCATCCATCCACCCATTTATCTATCCAACCATCCACCTACCCATCCACCTACCCATCCATGCATCCATCCATGCATCCATGCATCCATCTGTCCATCTACCTACCTAGGCATCTATCTACCCACTCACCCATCCACCCATCTACAAGGCATCCATCCCTCATCCATCTACTGTCCCCCACAGGCATCCATCCATCCATCCATCCATAAACATCCACCCACCAAGGGATGCATCTACCCATGTACCCATCCTTTCATCTATCATACATACATACATCTACCCATCCATCCACCAATGCATTCCTTTTCCTCTCTTTCTGTACATCTGTTCATACATCCATCTACTAGTCTTTCCACTCATCTATCCATCCATCCAATCCATAAACAAAAAGAACCTATCATAAAAGGGGAGAAAGACTGTTTTCTAAGCCCTATTTTCTAACTCCTGACTGTGTCCTCTCAGAGCAAGAGGACCCAGAAACCCCCACCTCAGGCCCTAAATACTTAGCAAGAGGAATGCAGGGCAGTATTTGAATTTGATAGAGTCCTGCCTTTCTAGTTCTTTCAGAAATCAGGTGTTTTTCACCATCTCTTATATCCTAACCAGGGTAGAGGCTATGGAGGGTTTATGTCTACAATTGCTTTTGTTCTTGTTTTTGGTATCTTGCCACAACATTGGCAGTTTGTCAAAAAGCAATTAGTAGTGCCTGACTTTGTGAGCACTTGATGCATTTCTGTAGCAGGGTAGGAGGGAGGGCAGCGCTGTAGTCCTGCGTGGACAGAGGCTTGAATTACTCATCCTAGTTAACTTCTCCTAAAGCAACATCATTCTCCTTAATTTGAGGTATAGATGGTAAAGTATATGATCACATGAACTGGTCTTTAGTACAAGATGGTAGAGGCTTTGTTTGACCATTTTTTTAAGTTTAATTTTCTGTTTATCACGTTATATGTGCACATGGCTAAAAAATGTTCTATGGTAGGATTAGGTTGCTTGTAAAAAATTATGAATCCAGTTCCATTTCTGATATTCTTCCCAAGGACACCTTTAATTCTTACTCGTTTCCTCTGTTGCATAATTTACCTCGACATCTTTATAAACGGCACAGGTGCACATCTATTTCTTTCTTAATTTTTATGTGCACTTCTATTTCTTGATTTGTGAATTTCTCTACTCCTTTGAAAATTGTTATCATCCTCTTGTCCAATCAGTGGTCAGTGTTTACATTACTGTAGCTTTGTAAATATTACTTAAAGCTGAGCCAAGCACTCTTCTCTTCTGGGCTCTCTTTTCTTGTAGGACCTCTGTTTTCCCTGGAGTTAATGATTACTTCTTTTTAAAAATCTTTTTGTTTACTTTTCTATGTACCTATTAACAATTCATCCTCAGATTCTGACAGTCAACAATTTGTTTTAGCATATTGTCTCTAGATCTCATTCTTCCTATGCTTAGTCCATCTCACTCCAGATCTTGTGTGCTTGATTGTGTTGGTGGAGTATTTCCAGGGATTCTTGAGGGTGTGTGGCAGCTGGCCTCCAAGATGGCCTCTGATGACACCATTTTCCGGTATTCACACCCTGTGTGGTCCATTGTCCCGTATGATATTCATGTGACCAATAGAACAGGATGGAAGGGGGGGGCGGGGAGGATTGGGTGGGGGGCTGGGGGG
>NW_012267223.1:10819514-10823086 GCF_000151885.1 Dipodomys ordii | reverse complement strand
CACACACACACACACACACACACACACACACGTACACACACACACACAAAGAAAAAAAGCAACCCAAAAGCCAAGAATTTAGAGGGAAATAAACCTAGCCTCCACTGCTGAGCCAGCCTGGCCTCAGGCCCGGCCTCCGACAGCTCCGACTGTCTTCTGTTAATGTGGGCTGACATGAAGGTTCAGCAAGGGGAGGTTCATGGTAATCAGAACCTCATAAATATTATTTTCCCCACTTTTCTCCCTCTGCCATCTCATTATCTCTAATTTATTGAAACCTGCCTACACAGTGCATCAATTTAGAGTCTTCAATATTAAAAATGAAAGTCTGGCTTGCTTTCATTTTTGAAGATGTGTGCTCTAGTTTAGGTTTTTTTTTTTGTCTTCTGTCATGCAGAAGAGAGCTTTTTCCTGAGGTTCTTGAAGGGGACCCCCTTCGCAGCACTTCTAGCTCCCCAGAGAACATGCCTGATGACTCTCTGACTCCTGCTTAAGGACAAAACTTGGAGCAGGTAAGGGATGCAGGCTCTTCATATAGGTGGACAGAATGTTCTGAACACTGACATAGCTCACGCACACCCTTCCTAACCACCAGCTTTCTCGCTGTAAAGGTGTGGAGATAGGGGCCTTGGGAGTTTAAGGAACTTGCTTTCTCAAATTGGCAGGGCAGGGATTTGAACCCAGGTCACCTAGCCCTAAGTCAGTTATGCTTTTTTTATGATCTCACAACTGCTCAGTGGATGGGAAACTGGTGATTGATACTTGGGCTTTGTTTGATTCGAGCACGCAGTTCCTGCATTATCTCCAGGACGGGAAAATAGTTGGCTTGGCTTATGATATAAAGCAATGAAAGATAATGTCATAATTCAATGATTTATCTACAGTGACTCAAAAACATTGGTTGGGGTGCTTCTTCTTTGTGATGGGCACAGAGACATACATGACTGGTGCCCAGAAGGAAGTCATCAGTGAGCATGGGACCCAACTCCAAAACAGGGATCATAGGGAGACATGAACTCAGGATGGAAGACAGCTTCCTTAACCAGGGGATTCAGACAAGGGGCCCTGAGATGAATGAAACTGGGGGGCTAGTTTTGAGTATGTGAAGACTGAATCAAGGCAAGCACTCTACCACTGAGCCACCTTCCCAGCCCCTGAAGACTGAATCAAGAAGATAGGATGGGGGTGGGTGTCCATCTGGGAAGAGGGGAGATGTCTAAAGGGTTGCTGTGTCACGAGTAAGTCATTTGGCTGACACATTTCCTCCATGCAGAAACCTTTTCCTGGTGATTGTGTGAATTGCTTAATGACCAGAGAGATTACTGGTAAACTGCAAGAGATTCAGCCAATAACAAAATGCTAGAGGATCCTGTTCCATGTCCCCTCTGCTTCATTCTCTCTCACAAGGTGTCTGGCTTTTCCGTGCTCATTTCCCTACCACACTCTGTCTGTAGAATCTGGGCTTTGTGGCTGATCTTTTTGCAAAGTACTTTGGAGAGCTGAGATTTCAGATCTGCACTGGGTAAAAACGTAGAAGCTGACAGCTATTGAAACCAGGAGCTGTACAGAAACTCTTTTTTTTGTATGGCTGGATTAACTTGGATTGTTTCTGTGTCTTTTTTTAAAAAAAAATCTATTTTGTAAGTTATTTAATTCTAAAGATCCAGAACCCTCCCTGAGCTGCCTGTAATGAGGAGGTACACTAAGGCATAGCCTTGTGGGGCTCTATTTGTGACCATGGATGGTTTGGCTAAGATTGAGGACCCTGGGGGCCACAGAAGCCCTGTCTAAATCCGGTGTCATGGAGATGGTAGGGGTTTGGGGGTTGGAGGAGAGATGAAGGCTGTTTTCCAGCTTTAACTGCCCTCTCCACTGGATTGAGGTGCTTGTGGACAGCTTTTCCTGAAATTGGCTGAGATGTATCACCCTTTCACATTGGTGAGGCAGCCATGGAGCATTTCAGAGCCTTGGAGAAGGTGGCTGGGGGGGGTGCGGGGGGAGCAGGGAGGGAAGGATAGGGAACTGTCAGGAATGAGAGACTTCTCCAAGGAAGAAATGAGCTTAAAGCTATAAAGCGGGTCTTCCAGTGACTTCTGATTCACGTCTGTCCTACTGAAAATGGGTTCCAACTACCAAGCAGTCGATACTTGTTGACTTCTGGTTAGTGTAAATGTACCAGGAGCTTCTATTTTCTGCTGGCTTTAGCTGTCAGCCTGAGAGTTGTCAGGGTCTGGAAGCAGCCTGGTTGTTGGATTCTTCCCAGAGAGGACCTGGCTGTGTTGGGTAGGAGGGCAACGTTGCCTCGGAGAGGCTGCAGTCACCAGCCCAAGCCAGGAATTGGAATGAAGACCCTGCATCTGGGGTGGCCCTAGGTTCTACTAAGTTTCTCTTGTCTTCCCAGAATTGTTTCCCCCATTAAAGCCCACAGTCACTCCTGCTTTTTCAGAAGCCCAGGTGTGTCTGTAGAGGCTTGAACCTGAGCGCCCCCACCCCAGCTGGCAGAAAGACGACAGCCCAGTAAGGGCCACACATCGCCCTTGGGGAGCTGGCCAAAAAGGGAGAGGTGCGGGCAGGCAAGTGTCAGGACCTCTGGCCATCAGCTCGCTGATCCTGGATGCCAAGGTTTCCTGAGGGATTCCTTACAATTGAGCGTGCTAGCACAACGCAACGGGTCTCTAATCGCAGAGGGGCCCGATGTGCCAGGGACAGCTGGGAGTGGTAGTAGCCACCGGAGGACTTGGCCATGCAGCGGTGGGTCTGTCCAATCTGTCCGATCTAGGCAGACAGGGATCCCTGTCCAGGGGAGGGGGTCCCAACTCCTATCAGGTCTGTCCGCCTCCCCCCAGCGGGCGCGGAAAGACATGGGAGAATCCCCTCTTTCCTCCGCGGTACTCCCAACGGTCAGCTCAGCTCATCCTGCGTGCTCGCAGGAGCCCTGGCTTCGCTTGACACATCCCCCTCCGCTTCTCCTCCCTCCCCCGCTCTGCCCCGTCTGGCCTCGCCTTCCCCGTGCGAGCTCTCCCTCCCCGCAGGTGTCCGCACCTCATCCCCTTCTGGCCGCTAGCTTCAGCGCTGCGCAGAGGCAGCGCCGTCAAGTCCGCTCCAGGACACACTGCCCAGGGCCCTGTTCATGCCAGGGGCCCCCGCCGTCGCTCACTCGCACCGCGATCACCCCCAAAAGGCAGAGACTCGTGCGCCCGGGGGACCCCACCCTCCAGCCGCACACCGCGGCGGCGGCGGCACCGGTGGACGCGCGATCACCAACGCAGAAGCGCACAGGTGCCCAAGTGTGCAGCTCTCACCCCTGTCTACGGCTAGGCGTCGCGCACTTGCACACGCACACACACACACACACACACACGCATGCACCTCACCTTGCTTTTTTGGGGGCGATCCTGTTCGTCAGACTCGTCAGCCACCCAGTAGGTGTCCCCTCTCCAGCTGGGCGCCCGGGAGCGCAGCAGCAGCGGCAGCAGCTCCGCGGGTGCTTGGCACTCGGCATCCGCCACGCCGGATCCGCTATCCCGGTGCGGGTCCCGGGGTGAGCGGGGCTGGCAGTGCCCTGGCCCCGA
>NW_012267223.1:10818263-10819209 GCF_000151885.1 Dipodomys ordii | reverse complement strand
CGGCTTTCCCTCCGATTTCACAGAATCGGTGCCATTGCACCCAGCGCGCTCCAGGCAGATCCCAGACTTTCTCTGGGATCTTTATGATGTCCTCATTCGTGCAGAGTTCACAAAGCCGCCTCTGCCCTGGGCCAGCCCTGGGCGCAGGGTGTGGGCTGCAGCGCCAGGAAAAGGGCAGAGAGAGAAGGGGAAAGAGGACCACACTTCACACAGCTGCCAAGGCCTGCAGGTGTGGAGCCCTCCTTGGATTCCAACAGGCTGTTCCAGGAGCCATCAGAGGCCCAGGCGCGAGGAATGGCCTCAGTCGCAGGCCCAAGGACGGTCCAGTCCTCTTGCTTTCGCTGTCAGTGAGCATCGGCAGATCTGACCCGGCACAACCCCTCCTCCTACATGCACGTTGGGGGGGGGGTCGGGAGCCTGCGTGGGATGGGGGTGGGGGAACTAAGGAGGGACAGGACAAGGTGTGGGAGGTGTGTTGCATCAAGTTGTGGCTATTTATTTTTTGACAGGGATGATTCAGCCTGTGTTTCAATAGGTGTAATAAGTCATGATCAATCCTGCAGATTCACTTCCCTCCTCCAAACACACACACACACACACACACACACACACACGATGCTAGGTAACAGTTTGGGAGCGTGGGAAATCAGAGAGCAAACCCCAATTAGCTCTGGGGGCTGAGCTGCCTGCGGCTGTCCATCTCATGTATTATCTCACTTCCAATTCAACAGTGAAGAACAAAGATACAGACACTGTTTAGCAGGTGAGGGTGAGCCCTGCAGATGGATGAGTGATATAGGAAATAAAAAGCATCAGGCAGAGGGCTGGGAAGGTGGCTCAGTGGTAGAGCGCTTGCCTTGCATGCTTGAGGCCCTGGGTTCGATTCCTCAGCACCACATAAGCAAAAAGAAAAAAGCCGGAAGTGGCGCTGTGGCTCAAGTGGTAG
>NW_012267223.1:10795708-10806883 GCF_000151885.1 Dipodomys ordii | reverse complement strand
GGCTTTTTTCTTTTTGCTTATGTGGTGCTGAGGAATCGAACCTAGGGCCTCAGGCATGCAAGGCAAGCGCTCTACCACTGAGCCACCTTCCCAGCCCTAGGTAAGCATTCTTAACATGGTTAATACTGGACATATCGGTTTAGCCTAAGTGTTGTTCGGCTTCGGCAGATTGTTGTGTGATCCTTACCCAGAGGATGCCCTGGTCTCCACTCTCTAGTCCATCTGCATCTCTGTGCTCCAGGTGGGGTGTAGATGAAAGTTCCAGCCCATGGGGGACTTGAACTATGATAAGTGTCAGTGTCAGTTCTCTCCGGTCTGGACGCCCCTGCCCAGTAGATGGTTATCCTCTGGCCTTCCAGCTCCAAGTGATGGAACGGACTACCACCTCTCACTTCTTGAGACCTTCCTTGAACCTTCCTCCTCTGGCTACCACCTCCAGTTTTCTTTCCCTTGACTCTTAAATCTTTGGTGTTTCTCTAGTTACTTGTTCAGTACCTGCCCCTGCCTGAGGAAGACAGAAACATACCCATCATGATACACACTGGGCCTCCCAGGGAGGGGGCTGAGGCAGAGGAGGATGAAAGGTAGGTGTGTGTTCAGCAGGCAGGAAGTCGCTGATTGCTTTGGAAGGTGGTGTAGGCAAAAAGCAGATGGCAACCACAGAGCAGGGAAGAGGAAGGGAGGTGGTGGAGATGGGTGTGTAATCAGTGCTTTCAGAAGCCCACTGAGAAGAGGAGGGAGATGGCAATGGTGGTTCGAGGAAAGCGTATGGTTGGAAAGAATTTTTATAAAAGGTGGTAGATATTTTATTTACATATTGAGACAGGGTTGGGGAGAGAGAGATGGGAGAATGATGGACGAATGATGGACTTGGATAGTGCCTCTCTATATTTTTTGGTTGTTATAACAAAACACTTGAGACTGGATTACTTATAAAGGAAAGAGGACTGTTTTGACCTATATATCTGGAGGCTGAAGATCCAGCATTGGGCAGCCAGCCCTGTCTAGGAGGACTTTGTATTGAACCAATGGGAGTGGAAGTTAAAACACAAAGCTACCTGTGGCTTTATCACAACCTGCTCTCACAAAAATGAATCCAGTTTATAAGTCATTCATTTTTTTTTTTGGGTCCGGTCGTGGGCCTGATCTCTGGGCCTGGGTGCTGTCCCTCAGCTCTTCAGCTCAAGGCTAGCACTCTAGCCACAGTGCCACTTCCGGCTTTTTTCCTTTTTGCTTATGTGGTGCTGGGGAATCGAACCCAGGGCCTCACGCATGCAAGGCAAGCACTGTACCACTGAGCCACCTTCCCAGCCCCAAGTCATTCATTCTTGCAGGATGGTACTAACCTATTCATAATGGCTTTGCCTCTACAGCCTAAACACCTTCCGACAAAGACACCAACTCAGTACCATCATCCTGCAGCATTTGACAAATCATGTTGTCCATAGGGACCAACTGTATTCACAGCCCAGTAGAGAGCAAGGGGAAAGGCTTCTCTTATTCACGTGGCTTGTTCTGGTGGCACTGGAGTTTGAACTAAGGGTTTCATGCTTGCTAGACGAGTGTTCTATCACTTGAGCCATGTCTCCAGCCCTTCTTGCTTATGTTGTATGTATACAGAAGTGATTGTAGGCATTGGCAGGAAGGTATACATGGGTGTGGGCTATGTATAGAATAAACAGGAAGAATTTGAGGTAGATGTGTGCGTGCATATGTGTGTACAGCATTGATTCATCCACGTATCCATTCATCCATGTATCCATCCATGTATGCCATCCATCCATCCATCCATCCAATCCATCCAATCCATCCATCCATCCATGTATCTACTTATATATCCAACACCTTTGATCATTTTCTCAATACAATGAGAAGCACCTGCATATGTTAGTCACTGTGCTTAGCCCGCTGGGTTCCAAGGTGACTAAGCATAAGCACTGAGCAGCATGAGGCATCTATGACAATGCAATGTGGGTGACATTCTGATGTAGAGTGGTGTCCTGTTGGAGACTGTAGTTTGCTAAGGGAGTGGGGGTGAAGGAAAGGCAGGGCCAAGGTCAAGGTAAAAGAGCCTTAAGTACTGTTGTAATCACATTCCCCCAAAGATATGTAGGAGTTCTAAAGCCAATTCCCATGAGTATGATGACATTGAGAAATAACATTTTTACAGCTGTAATCAAGTGTGGAAGTAAATGGGGACTATGCAAATCAGAGCAAGTGAAGGTTGCTTGTCCAGAGCTTGCTAGAGCAATGAGAGCTGCTGCTATCATTTGTGTTCGGCAGAGACCCAAAGGCAGGTGGGGATGTGGGAAAGCTCCACTGGTCAAAAGAGAAGCTTCCAGGTGCCCTGATGGGTATGGTAGGGGTGGATGGGCTGTTGAAAGGCAACCTGGCCTGGCAGCAGGGCATCTTGGATGGCTGGTTGGAGTATATCTACCTTTCAATGGCTGGCCCTAGGTTGGAAGCAGAGACACTGAATGCAGCTGTCTGTTTCCTGTCACATCTGGCCATGTGGGCTAGAGAGAAATAGGGTTATGACTTAGTTCCCTGGACTGACTGCTTCCTACCACAGTAAAGTTACTGCCTAGATTTGCCTCTACAGACAGAGGGTGATGGTCAGTCTTGTGTTTTGTTGATAGTCTGGCCATCTTTGTTTTCTATTTAGTCTCTGAAGTTAAAAATCTAGTTATCGGGGCTGGGAAGGTGGCTCAGTGGTAGAGCGCTTGCCTTACATGCCTGAGGCCCTGGGTTCGATTCCTCAGCACCACATAACCAAAAAGAAAAAAGCCGGAAGTGGCGCTGCAAAAAGAAAAAAGCCAGAAGTGGCACTGTGGCTCAAGTGGTAGAGTGCTAGTCTTGAGCTGAAGAGCTGAGGGACAGCACCCAGCCCTAGAGTTCAGGCCTCACGACCAGACCCCCCAAAAAAATCTAGTTATCAAGGTGGCTTCTAATTCAATATAACTGGTATCCTTGTAAGAAGAGGTCCAGCCACAGACACACAGGGAGAAGGCCACATGTCAATGTTAGCAGAGAGGGGAATGGTGTCTCTGCGCAGGCAGAGATACCAAGGATGACTGCAGCACCAGAGCTGGATGGCACCATCCCTGGATGGACTCAACGCAATGGCATTTATTGGAGGTGGTGGAAAATGGGAGGTTGGACCTAGCCTGAGAAAATAGGTCCTTGGGAAGCATCCTGGGAGGAGTATCTTATCTGGACCCTTTTCTATAGTTCTGTGACTCTGCTTCCTCTCCTCCATGAGGTGAGCAGACTCACCACGCCCTCCCCACCATGGCAGACTGACACCTTGGAAACTACACGTAAATCCTTCTTCCCTTGTTTATGTCAGGTGTCTTATCAGAGCTTTGCAGAAGGAACTAATATACTGTGGGAAAGGTGACTTTTTTTTTTAATTGTACCAAGTACTAGGCTTCATTTTGACATTTTCATACCGAAAATAAGAAACTTTGATCATATTTGCCTTCCCCACTTTTGTTTCCTTTTCTCTTGCTGGAACTCTTCCCCTTCCCAAATAGTCTTCTTCTACTTTCAGGACTTTTTTGTTTTGTTTTCACTTTTTTAATTAGCATATGTTAGTTGAACAAAGGAGTTTCATTGTGATTTTCCATACATGCATACCTCATACCCTGATCAACTTCACCCCATCATTCCCTTTTAAAGTAATTCTAGGGAGCTGCTGGTTCACACCTACAATTCAAGCTACTCAGGAAGCTGAGATCTGAGGATCAAGGTTTGATGACAGCTGGATAGAAAAGTTTGAGAGACTCAACTCCAATTAACAGCAAAATTCTAGAGATGGGATATGTCTTAAGTGGTAGAATGCCAGCCTTGAGCGAAAAAGCCAAGCAAGAACAAGAGACCCTCAGTTCAAGCCTAGTGCTGGCATGAAAAAAAAAAGAAAGAAAGAAAAGGAAAAAAGCTAAAGCAACAAAAGGAGTGGGGGCCTGGCTCAAGAGCAAGGTCATGAGTTCAAGTACTTCTGAAGAAAGAAAGAAAGAGAGAGAGAGAGAGAGGAAGGAAGGAAGGAAGGAAGGAAGGAAGAAAGAAAGAGAAAAAAAGAAAGAAATTTGTGTGTGTGTGTGTGTGTGTGTGTGTGCTGGTTCTGGGGTTTGAACTCAGGGCCTGGGTGCTGTCACTGAGCTTTTGTGCTCAAAGCTAGTGCTCTACCACTTGAGCCACAGCTTCGCTTCCAGTTTTTAGTATTTAATTGGAGGTAAGAGTCTCACGGACTTTCCTGCCCAGGCTGGCTTTGAACGGCGATCCTCGGATCTCAGCCTCCTGGGTATCTAGGATTACAGGTATAAGCCACCAGCACCTGGATAAGAGTAAGGTCTTTACTGACACCAGTTAAAACTTGATCTCCTCTCTCCTATCCTCTCTCCACCTAAGGACTAAGGCCTGGCATCTTCTATGTTGATATTTAAAATTTTTGGCACAGCAAACAAAAGGGGTCAGAGATTTAGACTCCCATGGCTATTCAAAAATTAAACAGCTCTGTGGGGAGTTCCACTCCCTCTGTCCACCTCCTCCCCTTTGCAGAGCCGCCATGTTGTCAATGTCACCCTGCCATGTGATGGGAGGGAGTTAGGATTTTATTTGGGGATAGTAAACACGAGCTATTTCAGAAGCAACAAATAAAAACCTGCCAGCACAGAGGACAGGGTGTTCTTCCCAGCCCTGGTGCTCTTAGAGTTAGCCCAGAGCCATTGAAGGCATGGCAGCTGCTGAACAGGTCCATGGCTAGCAGATCTGGACCTGTGTCCATTGTGTTTAATTAAGAAATGACAGGAATTGGGCACCAGTGACCCATGCCTGTAATCCTTGCAACTCAGGAAGCTGAGAGCCAGCAGGTCACAGCTTGAAGCCAGCCCAGACAGAAAAGGCCATGAGACTCCATCTCCAATTAACCAGCCAAAACTTGGGGTAGAGGTGTGGCTCAAGCCGAGCACAAGGCCCTGAGTATAAACCCCAGTAGCAAGAGAAGAGAGAGAGAGACAGAGAGAGAGACACACACACACACACACACACAGAGAGAGACAGAGACAGAAGAAAGAATGGAAGAAAGGAAGAAAGAAAGATATTTGAAGCCCAAACCATAACCTAGAAAACTGAGCTAGGCATTGGTAGCTCACACCTGCAATCCTAGTTACTCAGAAGGCTGAGATCTGAGGATCCCAGTTTGAAGCCAGTCTGGGCAGTAAAGTCCAGCAGTTAATCAGCAAAAAGCCAGAAGTGGAGGTATGGCTCAAGTGGTAGAGTGTTAACCTTGAGCAGATAGCACCTAGGCCCTGGTTTAAGTTCCAGAACCTGAAAAAAAAAACTGAAGAGTACAGTGCTATGCAAAGCTGCTTCCGGGGATACAGATACATAGGGACTGGGCAGTGGTGCAGAAGAGGCATCAACCCAACAATGATGCTGGTATTTGTCTGTTTTGGTGGCCCATCATGAAAGCCATTGTCTTCTCTATAGGAAGTTCTGCCTTCTGGTCTGACTCAGTAGGTGTTGACCTGTGTAGTCACCTTTGTACCTCTGCCACAGGTCATATGACTGACACAGGCCCACCCATGCTCATGGCCCTGGCTGCAAAGCTGGTGACTGAGAGAAGCAGGGATCATGCAGTTTTCCAGTGAGGAGGACAGCAGCAGCAACTATTGCGTCCAGCTTCCAGAAGGTGTATGATCCTAGTCCTGGATACCAAACCCAGGGGTCCAACACTGGGACACTATGGGGGTGAGAAGGCCACTATCCTTGCTGCTTAGTCCTGTGGTGTAACTGTGGAATCGCACCTGTCTGTTCATCTCTGTCTGGCCATTCATCCCTCCTGAGCAGTCTGTAAGCTACTTAACAACCACATACTGAATTTTACTTCCCTTGAAAGAAGTCAGAGTTAACTTCTCTTACAGCCAGGCTGCTGGATCTTTCCATATATCTACTCTGCATACCTTTGATCCAATTGTGTCTCTACAACGAAGGTAGGATTAGAAAATGCATTCAGAACTAAGAGAGTTTTTCAGAAATCCCAAGCTCTTGAGAATAATATAAGGTATTTGCATGATTAATAATGCAAGGTATTTGCACAAGTGATTTAAGCTTAAGAATTTATAGAAGTTATTGAAAAGTGTTCTGGAGGGATCTTGTTTCTTTTTTTGCTAATAAATTGGGTCATATATTGAAGTTTCCAAAGGCCTTGGAGGTTGGGATGAAAATATTACTTATAATGAATCTCACACTTAGTCATATTCCCGAGTTGCATTACATTTACATAACTGTAGGAGTTTGGGATGAATTCTCTCGATTTCCCCTATTGCTGCAGTTCTCGCTCATTTCATGAAACCACATAGGATTAAAACTTGTCAATCAGCCTTGAACCGCTGTTAAATTCTCAGTGTCTGGGGGGGGATATCCAAGAGAAAGAAAAAATATCGTTTGCCGGCTGCCTTCTTACCATGGAAATATCTATCCAACTACACAGAGGTGCATTTTGGCTAAGGATTTGGTGAACTTTCCGAAGATGAATTTTATTAGCACTTTCCAGTTTAGTGAGAGGAAGGTTATTGGGCCAGAATTTAGAAGGCAGGGATTTGTTCATGGCATCCTTTCAACAAGTAATTCTGAGTGGGAAGTTGCTCTCCTTTTCGAAGTTCTCTTGCGGCCCCAAAGGGCTGCTTCAGAGAGAGCCATTACTTCAGCCCGAAACAGGAAGCAGAGAAAAGCATGCTTGCCTCCATTTTAGGACAGAGCATTTCTGGGTTAGAGTTAATCACTGCACCTTACCCAGCGCAAGTGTAGTTAGTAGTCCACATGTCAGGCCAAGAACAGGAGGAAAGAAGACAATGAATTCTCACAGATAACTCTGGTCTGTGCATTAAACCATAAAGGATTAGATGAGTTTGTGGTCTCAGGGAGGAAATGGGCATGTGCATTGTCACCTCCCATGTGGTGTATCAGATATGTGGATAGTGATGGAGGTGGACAGCTGTGGAGAGGGGGAGATGGGTGGTGTGGCCCAGTGTTGAGTTTGTGGCATGGCCTTGCTGTGTGAGCAAGCCTCTTTGGGCAGAAGTGTCTCACTCAGCCTTGCTTTTCAGGGTTTCACATAAAACACAGGACATCCAGTGACCCAATATTTGTGTTGTGTCTGTACTAAAAATGGCGCACTTATCTGAAAATTAAATTTCACTAGGTGTTTTTATTTGCTAAGTCTAGCAACTTTATTGCTTTCTTACCTTAAAATTGGGAGTTATTCAATACCGTGAAAAACAATGAATAAAGAAATCTTTGTTTCTCAAGAGCTTATTATATATAATATATATTCTATATGCTCTATATACACACTGGGTAGGGTTGTAGGAATGGGCTATTTTTTAACATTTGGATTTTGTTAATACTGGGGCTTGACTTCGGCGCTTCATGCTTGCTGTGCAGGTGTTTTACCACTTGAGTCGTGCCCCCAGCCCTTTTTGCTTTGGCTGTTTTTCAGCTAGGGTATCATGGTGTTTGGGTTGGGGCCAGCTTCAGATCATGAATCTCCTGTCTATGCTTTCTGTGTTACTGGGATTATGAACATGAACCACCAAACCCAACTCATTCTTTTTGTTGTTGTTGGCTGGTCCTGGGTCTTGAACTCAGGGCATGGGAGCTGTCCTTGAAATCTGTGCTCAAGGCTAGTGTTCTACCACTTGAGCCATAGAGCCACTTCCCCAAACTAATTCTTTGAGCCTGCTAATATTTTTGCCTGAGCTTACCTCAAACTGTTATTTTTCCAATTTCTGCTTGTAACACACACACACACACACACACATACACACACACTCTACCATTTAAAGTGAACAGTTAGTGGCATTTCATACAATTAGAATGTTGTGCAGCCACCAGCTCTGTCTAGCTCCAAACCATTTTATATCAGACAATAAAACCCATATTCTTTAAGCAATTCTCACCCTTTGCCTCTCCCTGTAGTGTCTGACAATCCCCAATCTTCCCTCTCTTTCTATGAATTATCCATTTTGGCTTTTTTCTATTTTATTTTATTTTTTTGGGTCCGGTCATGGGGCCTGAACTCTGGGCCTGGGCACTTTCCCTCAGCTCTTCAGCTCAAGGCTAGCACTCTACCACTTGACCCACAGCACCACTTCCGGCTTTTTTTTCTTTTTGCGTATGTGGTTCTGGGGAATCGAACCCAGGGCCTCCTGCATGCAAGGCAAGAGCTCTACGACTGAGCCACCTTCCCAGCCCTCTGGCTTTTTTCTATAAATGGAATCATACCTTATGTGGCCTTTGTTTCTGAGCATATTTTCAAGGTTTATCCACATTTTAATATGTATCAGTTGTCTACTCCTTTTTACAGATACATAATGTTTCTTTTTTTTTTTTCAGGGGTGTTGATCCTACCTAGCCAGGAACCTATAACCTTAGCCTATTTTACAAAGAGGTTATCAGGGTTAGATGTCATTAAGAACAATATTTTAACTTTTTACAACAGCACAGAACATTTCTCTGGCTACAGCAGTGTAGCTTGTTTAGCACTCTGGTTTGTAAAAGCATCTTTCTGGATGACTTAGGAATGTGATCTCTAGTGACCCTAACAAAGCCTAAGTTACCTGTGCAGGCCTTCAGACAGATGTCAATAGAAACACACTCTCAGGTTTACAAACTTTTTTCTGAGCAGATGAATTTCATGTAGCTGGTGTCAGCTCAAAATTTACTGCCAATTAGAGCTCTTGGCACATAAAGTGGTTGGGATTTAAACTATCCCTCACATTTTATAACATTAGCTTTTTACTATCACAGAGGACTGGCAAGTTTCTGTCCCTTACAAGGTAGATAGTTTGTAAGCAAGCCTAACATCCGTGACTATCTTCCCATGACCTCCTGGCTCTGACCAATTTTTGAAGGGCCACACACAAATGACTCTAGGATCTGACATTTCTGCCATCCAAGCAATGGATTACTGCCTCTGGATGCTCCTCCATTGCTCTTGTCCCAGGACTGTCTTCTCTACACTGGGATAAATGCCTCATTGGCATTTCCCTTAGCTGGTCGCTGAACTTGAACTCGGGGCCTGAGTGTTGTCCCTCAGCTCTCTAGCTTAAGGCTAGCACTCTGCCACTTTGAGTCCTAAAGCAACTTTGCTTGCTCTTTCAGCACTCTGCTGGCTGGGTAGAGATGACAGTCTCACAGGGACCTTTTTCTGCCCGGGCTGGCTTTGAACCAGTTTGCAGATGAAGGTACATAATGTTTCATTGCATAGATATACCCCCAAATTCTTTGTGTGTGCATGCCAGAACTTGGGCTTGAACTCAGGGCTTGGTCACTATCCCTGGGCTTTTTTGCTCAATGCTATTACTCTACATTTGAGCCACAGCTCCACTTCCAGCTTTTATAGCATTTAATTGGTCTCATAGACTTTCTTGCCTAGGCTGGCTTTGAACTGAGGTCCTCAGATCTCAGCATTCTGAGTGTCTGCGATTACAGGTGTGAGCTATCAGTACTCCAAATTCTTATTTGATAGACATTTGGGTTGCTTTTACCTTTTGCCTACTCTGAAGAGTAACCCTAGGAGCATTTCTGAACAAGGATGGTTTGAATCTGTTTTCAATTTATTTGGGGGAATGCTGTGATCACAGACCTTGGCAGTTTAGAGATCATTTAGACTCCAGCCCATAATAAGTGAGAAGCAGAGGATGATGGGATTTCACTTTAATCCCCTCCCCTGCCTTGATGGTCCTGGATTTGACCAGCTCTGAGCTAGGCATTCCTTTTATTCAGACTCTACAAAAAACTTCTCATCAAAAGATAGCTCAGCTGGGCACCCAGGCTCATGCCTGAAATCCTAGCTACTTAGGAGGCTGAGATCTGAGGATCATTGGCAAGTCCAGGATATTCTGATCTCTAATTAATCCACAAAAAGCTAGAAGTGAAGCTGTGGCTCAAGTAGTAGAGCACCAATCTTGAGTGAAAAAGCGAAGGGACAGAGCCCAAGCCCTGAGTTCAAGCCCCGGTACAGAAAGATAGCCCAGTCAGGTACCCACTGTCCCAGGCTGACCCCTTTAGGGCTGCTTGATTCCAGGCTGCTCCTCTGTGCATCTCTAACAGTGTCACCCAAAGTCCTGCTTACTCTGCTGACTTAAGGGGTCTGGTCAGGGGTCAGCCATGTCCTCAGTGTGGGGCTGGGACTCTGACCTTGGCCCAGGTGAGCCTTTTGTGCGGTGGCCTTTGCTTTGGTATTGGTGGCTGATGAAAGTGATCAGTGGAGGTGCTAGAAAGCTACCATTTCTCTCCTCTTCCAGGGAAAAAGCAAGCAGCTGAGGCCATGGAGAAAACCAGAGCCCTAGCTTGGACATTCTCTTTTCAAATACAGGCTACCTCAGGGTGAGTGATTTAAGCATTATTGCTTGAGACTACCTGTGAGCACCCTGCAGGGAGAATTCAATCCAGAGTCGAAGGCACAGGGAAAGCCACAGACCATGGTGGACACCATCCAGCCCCTCCATCATCACCCTGCCTTTAACCTTGAGAGGCTGAATTTCTCCAGCATTTTGACCTCTCTAACACTTAGCCTGGAGTCCAGCCTATGACAGATGCTTGGTGAGAATTGATGAACTAACAGGAATGGTGTTTGCCATGGGGGTAGGTTAGATTGGGGGGCAGGCAGAGCTCACCAGCTGCGACCTGTGCCAAGACATCGAGAAGAAAGTCAACAGGAAATAGCAACTGGTCGTTTGGGTTCAGATCTCAAAGGAATTGTGTTTCCTGTCCAGGTCACCCTGGCTTCAGATGCCTGGGGGGTCCGATTGACAGAGGTTGTAGGTTTTATTATTCATTTATTAGTCTAATGGACAGAGCAGCCCTTGGCTTCCCAGGGCTAGGCTGCTTTTATTTTCCTGCTGTATCTCTTTGGGTCTAACTTACCACCAGGGGACATCTGTATTATCTAACTTATTCCTTTGAAGCATTTCATTTTTGCTGATTGCTGTTTAAAGGTCATTTCCAAATAAACATGGAATGAAAGGTCATTGTACCCAGCTGAAAAAAAAATCATCTTGAAACAGCTTTGAGCCTGCTCAGTGCCATTGCTGACCTCCCCTGACTTCCTCTGTGGGCTGGAAGAGCTGACTCTTGGGGTTGCATGTGATTAATTGCGTCACCTGTAGT
>NW_012267223.1:10777754-10794394 GCF_000151885.1 Dipodomys ordii | reverse complement strand
GGAAGTGGCGCTGTAGCTCAAGTGGTAGAGCGCTCGCCTTGAGCTGAAGAGCTGAGGGACAGCACCCAGGCCCAGAGTTCAAGCCCCACGACCGACCAAAAAAAAAAAGAAGCCAGAGTCAGTCCAACCTCACTACTTTACCTCTCTCAAGGGAACTAGCTCACTCCGTGAGACCAGCATTAATCCCTGCTGGGGAGTGGCATCCCCAATGACCTCATTCCCTCCCACGAAGCTCTACTTCTTAAAGATTCCCACCATCTCTTAATGCTGTCACATTTGGGTACTACCAGGCTTCTAACATATGAATCTTTGGGGGCAACATTCAATACATCAAAATGTGGTGGAAATGTGGGTGGGCTGACGGCCATCGGTGTAGGGACAGTGGGGCTGTTTGTCAGGCTGAGGTCTCACTATCCTAAGGTAAGAAGGTGGGGTCCTCCCCTGGTTCGTTGTGGGGACGAAAGCAGCATTCTAAGACATCCATCCTAGCCCGGAGTACCTAGCTTGCCCCCTCCTGCATTTTAGACATGCTAGAGTTGCAGAGGACCAGAGGGAAGCCACAGAGATACCAGCACTAATGTAGGATGCTGAGAAGGGCCTTGTGGAAGAGAAAAGTGGAGATGATCAAGGCAGAGCCCAGAACACATCATTGCATATAGATGGAAACTAGATGTAGTCTTGTCTTGGTGTAGCTATTATCGCTGGAGATCTAGCTGAGAACAAGGAAAGTCAGGAGCAGGAGCCTCCATTTTATTGAGTGTAAGATTCTGTCAACCAGAGGATGCACTGTTATTTTATGGACCTCCAAGAAAGATAAAGAAAACCAGGCCCAAACTCCCATACTTCCATGCACTTAGGAAAAAATCTAATTCTTAGCCAGGTGCTAAGAATACAGGCTTAAGACTGTATCCTTAGCTATTCTGGAGGCTGAGATCTGAGGATTGCTGTTTGAGGCCAGCCTGGGTTAGAAAGTCCATGAAACTCTTAGCTCCAATTCACCAGCAAAAAAAAAGCTCAAAGTGGAGCTGTGGCTCAAGTGCTAGAGCAGCAACCTTGAGTGAAAAAGCTAAGGGACAGTGCCTAAGCCCTGTCAAGCTTCCTGGCGCCGCGCCCCCCCCCCCCCAAGCATGATACCCGCAGTACCCGATTCCCTTCCCCTTTTCCCCTTCTCCACAGCCACCAATCTGCTGGAAGCCAGGAGGGTTCTCTGCACCACTGTACTGAGAACCTTTGCTTTTGAGGGTGATCAGCCATGATGGCCGCTTCTAACCTGTCACCTGGCTCAGGGCACTTGTCCTGTTGTTGCGAAATGGACCCAGATTTTCAAGATGTAACTTGGGGGCAAGAGCGGGGAGATAGTAGTACACCTCAGAATTGGAAAAAAAACAATAGCAGTGAACCTTCCTAACATGCTTTGAGGGTGGGTGAGGCCCAGGCCGGCCTGGAGGTACAGCTAGAAGCCACTTTTGTAGCAGTCCCCAGGCCATGGAGGACTGTGCAGAGAGTAAATGGTGGAGTTTTCCCTAAGTGGGGAGAAGAACGCCCCCCCCCGGGGGGGGGGAGCTCTTGGGATTGCTTTGTGCCTTCTGTCCCTAGGGCTGAAGGTTGAGCCAGATGGTTTACTTCGGTAATTCTAACATCAACCACACAGTCTTTTTCTTTCTTTCTTTCTTTCTTTAACAATGCAGATAGAAAGCTCCCAATATGACAGCTTGGTACACTAGGCAAAAGGCAGGAGGCCTTTTCTTGCATCCTGTGGGTTAAATAATAAAGAACAGTGTGGGTGGAGGGGCAGATGGCAGGAGCTAATGGCAGCTGGGGGCTGCTTGTCTTCATTAGTGTCACCGACAGAAGGCTTCTCCTTATACAAGGGGTGGCCCGTGGTCACCCAGCCGGTTCACTCACCCCGGGAGCCTGCAGGGATCAGCCTGGCCTAGTTTTTGAGACTTTAATGAACTCCCTGGCAGGCAGAAGCTCCCTTCTCCACTTCCCCTTTTGGTTCTTAGTTCTGTAAAAGTGGTTCTTCTTTGTCCTAGCTAGTGGGATTTTTCCTTTTTTCTTTCCCTTCCCTTCTCCTCCCTTCCCTTCCCCTCCCCTCCCTTTTCTTCCCTTCCCTTCTCTTTCCTTCCTTCTTTCCTTCCTTTCTTCCTTTCTCTCCCTCCCTCTCTCCCTTTCTCCCTTCCCCCTCCCTCACTTTCTGCCCTCCCTCCCTTCCTTCCTCCTTTCTTCCTTCCTTCCTTTCTTTTCTTCCTTCCTCCCTTCCTACTCCCCTTCCTTCCTTCCTTTTCTTTTCTTCCTTCCTCCCTTCCCACCCTTCCTCCCCTTCTTCCCTCCCTCCTTCCCCCTTCCCTGCTCCCTCCCTCTCTCCCTCCCTCCCTTCCTTCCTTCCTTTGAATTCAGTTTTGAGCTTGCTAGGTAATTGCTCTATCATTTGAGCCAATGCCCTCGCCCTTTTTGCTTAAACTTTTTGGTTTTTCAGATCGGGTCTTATACTTTTGCTTGGGCTAGCCTCAGACAGTGATGGTCCTACATCTATCTCATGGGTCACTGGTGTTACAGGTGTGCATCACCACATCTGGTCTTAAGACTGTGGTTTTGCCCGGCGGCTGTGGCTCATACTTGTAATCCTAGCTACTCAGGAGGCCAAGATCTGAGGATCATGGTTCAAAGCCAGCCTGGGCAAGAAACTCCATGAGACTCTTATCTCCAATAAACCACTAGAAAAGCGGAAGTGGTGCTATGGCTCAAGTGCTAGAGCACTCACCTTGAGCTGAAGAGCACACAGACAGCGCCCAAGTCCAGAGTTCAAGCCCCATGACCGACCAAAAAAAAAAAAAAAAGACAGTGGTTTTTAACCTGGGATTGTTTTGACCCTCAGGAGACTTGGGGGCAATGTTGGAGACATTGTTGGTTGTCGTGACCAGGACGTGGTGCTGCTGGTGTCTGCTGGGTGGGAGCCTGGTGTGCAGAGGACAGGCCCCCACCAACAATGGTCTGGCATCGTCTGACCATAGTTTCTGTGGCTGAGAAGTCCTGGCCAGACGACAAAGCATCTGCTGGGTTCAAGATGTTGTTCTAGACTTTTCTGCTGGCATCCATCCATCTGACAACTCTGTGCTCCTGACATGTCATTGTGCCCAGGGATTTTCTGGGGATCTGGTTGAATCTGAGTTCTGATTCATCCACTCAAGGTGGGGTCTGCCATGCTGCAACTTTGTGTATGTGTGAGTGTGTGTGTGTGTGTGTGTGTGTGTGTGTGTGTATACGCACCAGAATTAGGGCTTGAATTCAGGCCTTGAGCAAAAAACTTGTCCCCAAACTTTTTGTTCAAGGCTGACATTCTACCACTTGAGTCACACTTCCAGTTCCAGCTTTTTGCTGGCTCATTGGAGTTTGAATTACATGATCCTCAGTTCTCGGCCTCCTGAGTAACTAGGATTATAGGTGAGCCAGACATTCTGCATCTTAATCCAGCTCCTGAGAGGGGTCTGGGAGGGGTCTGTAATACACAAGCACAGCCCGTGCAGGGGGCAGCAAGGCCTTTGTGTCCCTCAGCCTGGGGAAAGACTATTCCTCTTCATGTGAGCTTTGGAAAAGCCCTTGCAGAGCTGCGGTCATGCATGGATGGTCAGCTTTCCTTCACTCCCGCCATGTGGGGTGGAGACATCAGGTGGTCCTGCTCATCCCAGATTCTTTCCCAAGAGACCCGAATTTCACAGGAGTCTCTTGATTGGTCACTCTGTCATTCTTCAGATACTCCTAGAGGAAAGGTCAGATTGGGCCTTTTGGATGTTCTTGATGAGGAAGGTTCTAAATCACCTTTGTGGTGAATATTGCTTCTTTTTTTTAGTGTCTAGCCTTTTCTGTGTGATGTCATGGCACCATGACAGCTGGCACCTTTTCTGTTAGCAGATTTGTGTTTCTCACTTGTAACTTGCATTCTCTACCTAAGAGCTCCTTCAACTCTAACATTTCATTCTTCTGATCCTATTACTCTCTGCTTCCAGAGTCTTCTCCAGCTCCTCCTGGGAGCAGGCCATGCCCACCTCTGCAACTTTGTTATTTACTGAATCAAATTCTCAAGTTCTTTCTCTCCAGGAAATATGTTTTGTGAGAGGTAGTAGTAAAAGGTAGGGCCAGGGGCTGGTGGTTCATGCCTGTAACCCTAGCTACTCAGGAGGCTGAGATCTGAGGAAAATCTGTGAGACTGTTATCTCCAATTAACCACCAAAAAACTGAAGTGGTGATGTGCTCAAAGTGGTAGCGTGCTAGCCTTGAACCAAAGAGTTCAGGGACAGTGCCCAGGCCCTGAGTTCAAGCCTCATGACCAACAACAATAACAAAAGAAAAAAGAAAAGAAAAGAAAAAGAAGTAGGGCATGTATTCAACTCTTTAGCTTCTATGCTTAGTGGATATAAATTATACATTTATCATTTAAAAAATTAGGTACAAGATTTTATGTAATTAATGGCCAGATGGATGCGGGGGTCTAGGTACATGTGGGTTTAACAATGAATTAAAGCAGAAAGAATATGTGCTTTCTAAAACTCCCCTCTTGGGGCTGAGAAGGTAGCTCAGTGGTAGAGTGCTTGCCTTGCATGCATGAGGCCCTGGGTTCCATTCCTCAGCACCACATAAGCAAAAAGAAAAAAAAAGCTGGAAGTGGCGCTGTGGCTCAAGTGGTAGAGTCTAGCCTTGAGCTGAAGAGCTGAGGGACAGCACCCAGGCCCAGAGTTCAGGCCCCACGACAGGACCCCCCCCCAAACAAAACAAAACAAAACAAACAACTCCCCTCTCCATGGCTTTGCTTGTTCCGTGGAATTGGCCAAATTTGGTCTCTACCTCTGAATGTTTAAACTGATCTCCCCTTTAAATGAGAACTTGGGCACTGGTTACCCACTTCTATAATCCTAACTACTCAGGAGGGTAAAATCTGAGGATCACAGTTCAAAGAGGCCTAGAAAATTAATGAGACACTCCAATTAATCACCAAAAAGCCAAAAGTGCAGCTGTGGCTCCAGTGATAAAATGCTAGCCTTGAATGAAAAAGCTAAAGCACAGTGTCCAGGCCCTGAGTTCAAACCCTAGGACTGGCATAAGAACAAACAAACAAACGAGAACTCTGGTTAAGGATGTGGATCTACCACTGGGCAGTGGTAGAGCAGTTACCCAGGATGCACCAGGGCCCAATCCTACTCCTACATGAGTATAGCCTTCGAAAGCAGTAACTAGAGCTAGGCAAGCAGAGATTCAGAGTGGGGTGGGCTTGACAAGAGAATGAGTAGCATTTAAGGGAAGAGGATCATCTTGGAGTGAGCTCCCCCAGGACCCAGCCAGCTTATCATACAAGATCCTGCTAGCTAAGTGTACTTTTGATTAATTTTGGGTTTAGGGTTATTTTGAGATCATTCACCAAAAAGTTTTGCTTTGCAGTGCTTTAAATTAATTGTCTTAAAGAATGTGGATCACTATTCATTTCTTTGACAAATACCTATGAAGTATCTTTTCTGCTCACAAGAGGGATGACATATATTCATTGCAGTTCCCTTGAGGGCTGAAAAACCTAATTGTTGTACATGTAAGGAACGATTTTGACAGATGTTTGAATTACTTTGGACTTTGGTGTTAACTGACTGAATAGGTGAATATATTTACACAATTGCTTTCTTTGTTTCTCCAACCCAGAGAGAGTATTTCATTTATTCTGTTCTCTCTGCAGCAGTGATTTCCAACCTGGGCTTCCTAAGCTTGAAGGGACTGCCTCCTATAACATTTATCAATGATTAATATTTACAAAAGCTGAATGAGGCAAAAGCAAATTAAAATCCAATTTTGTGGCTTTGGGCTGAAGCAGCAGCCTAGAGGCTACAGCCTGGTCTTTCACACTAACCTGAACTTCAGATTTTGATAACTAAAAGTAGGACAAAAAATGTATGTTTCACAAATACAGAAGTGTTTGTCAATAACTGGCTTGATAAATCTCTTCCATACCATCTTTTTTGGGGGGTGATGGGTTACAGTCTCACAGAGTTGCTTATATACTAGATAATCAATGCTTGGTAAATCAGTACAAACAGGTTTTGCCAATAAAATGGACTGGGCCGGGCATGGTGGCTTACATGTGTAATCTCAGCACACTGGAGCTTGAGGCAAAAGGTTTGTGAATTTGAGACTAGCTGGCTACATACAGAGTTCCAGGTCAGCCTAAGCTAAATTTCAAGAACTTTGTCTCAAAAACAAACACAAAAATTGGAGATGCATTCCCATCTTCCCCATAGAACGTTATGGAAAAATTCACTCTACCCTTCTCCATCCAAGAAGTAGCAACTTTAGGGTACAACATCCTAAAGTCTACCTACCAGGCAGCTTCCTGACAGCATCTGTGTGTGTGGGGGGGGCGGTGGGGGTTCTCTGTGTCCACATAAATCCCAACTTCTGGGGCTGAGTTAGGAGAAAAATGGAGCCTTGAGATGGCACAGACATTTTGCTTTGACCTCAGGGTTCCCTGGAGGCTTTGGAGGGCTTTGGGGATAACCAGAGAATTGGGTCTCTAGTGGGTGGTGGGTATACAGGTCTGAAGGCACCTCCAGCCTCAAATGTTTTCCTGAGCCAAGACCCCACCAACCATCTGTCTGCCAAGCTGGTGGTAAGAGACAGAAACTTTGCAGGGCACTGACAGGCGTCTGGTGGTGACAGGCAGGCCCTAGGGGCTGGGGAGACTGTGTGAGGAGGGAGGAAAGAAAGGGAGGGAGGGAGGAGGGAGGGAGGGAGGTGCCTTCCCTAGGCCTCCAGCTCTCAAGCAAACATTATCTCATTCTGCAGCTGGCCTGTTGAAGAGTTAATGAAGGGAAGAAAATTCTTGCAAAATGATTGATTACAAGGAACCGTGTAAATTTTCAAGGGATCCTGACTCCCTCCAAAGAGCTAGGTGTTTTGTACACAAGGCAGCTTTGGATGTGAGTGCAGAGATTCTGTTTTATTGACTGAAGGGCTTGAGAATTAGACATCTTGGTTTCATTGAGTTTTGCTGCTGGTCTTAATATGTATGCTCAATGAGCCTTAATTTCTGTATAACAGTCTATTTTATGCCTTGTTAAAAAGCTTCTAAGTTATGAAAGGAACATACAGTTATAGAAAGGCAGGAGGATCTGCTTTAATTGGTGTGACTTCCTTTCTGGTCTTATGTTACTTGGGTTCTTTTTTTTTTTTTTTACCATTGTGACTCCAAGTGGCACATATTTTTGTATATTGCTTTATTTCATAAAACATGATACCATAAATATTTCATAGGCTGCTACAAGGTTTATGATTTTGACTAGCTGCACAGACGTCCACTCATTTAGTCTCTGTAATTTAACTGCTCTTTTATTTATCCCTCTCTCTCTCTCTCTCTGCCAGATCTGGAACTTAAACTCAGGGCCTGGGCACTGTCCCTGAGCTTCTTTTGCTTAAGACTAGCACTCTACCACTTGAGCCACAGTGCCACTTCTGGCTTTTTCTGTTTACATGGTACTGAGGACTTGAACCCAGGGCTTCATGCATGCTAGACAGGCACTCTACTACTAAGCCACATTCCCAGCCCTATCCCTCTGTTTTTAAAAATTAGTGTATGTGAATTGTACAAAGAGTTTGTTGTATTAGCTACTATTGCTAAGTATCCTTGCCTTCCTTGCAGTGCTGGGATTTGATCTCAGGTCCTCACTCTTGTGAGGTTGTTGCTCTAGCATGTGAGCCAGGCCCCCAGCTTTAGTTATTTTTCTGATAAATCTTGAGTTTTTGCCTGAGGCTGACCTCAGTGCCTGAGGCTGACCTCAGACCTCCATCCTCCTATCTACGCCTCCTGCCTGCCTGGTATTACAGGTTTATACTACTGTATCTGGCTGGCTTAACCATCCTCTGTGTTGAAAGGATTAAGATGATGAATGACTTTTCTCTCCTGTATTTTGAACAGTTTCATTCAGCAAGTTCTTAGGAAATTGCCTTTCTAGGTTAACTGTTCATGGGAACAGAGGGCACAGAGGAATTCACAAGGGCTCCATCCTTCACTTTAATTAGACATGAGAACCTTGCATCCTTCCAAGCACGAGGTCTTCTGTTTGAGCCGTTATCTATCACAGGTCCCCAAGGTTTTCTGAAAATGTGGCAAGACTACAGATTCTCACCAATTACAGTGACTTTTGGTAAAATGCTATGTGTAAAGTCTCCGTTCTGTACCACTCTTATTTTTGCAGTGCTGGGAATCGAACCCAAGGTTTCATGGATCCTAGGCAAGAGCTTCACAGTGGTAAAGACTTACCATGATGATTTTTTTATCTTTTATTTTTGTGTGAGTCCTCGGGTTGAATTCAGGGCCTGGGCACTGTTCCTGAGCTTTTGTACTCAAGGCGAATGCTCTACCACAGCTCTACTTCCAGCTTTTTTGGATGTTAATTGAAGATAAGTCTCACAGACTTTCCTGCCCAGGCTGGCTTTGAACCCTGATCCTCAGATCTCAGCCTCCTGAGGATTACAGGCGTGAGCCACTGGTGCCTGGCAATTGGAAACTTTTTCTTTTCTTTTCTTGCTTTGGCGTTCTGACTGGTTTCCCTGTAGTCTTTCTTAGATCGTCACTGTCATGGCTGAGCTATGAGCCGGTGATTCCGTTCCACAGCCCAGGAGGGTCTGGGGTCTCCAGTGTGGGAACAGGCAGACATGGGGCCAGGGTGGAGGTGAGCTGCTGCCCGGTCCCGGTGCCCACCAGCCTGGTGCCCCTGAGCATTCGTGGTAGAGGCTCTCCCGTGTCCTGTGGCCGTGGGTTTCTCTGGATGATGCTGGCGCTGCTGATTGGTGAGAACGTTCTCTCCTTCACTCTCAGTCCCTTAGAAAGCAGGTGCCACCGGCGGCCGGATTATTGGTGTCCGGGTTTTGCTTTCAGGGTAGCCGTTTACCCTGTCTTCCTACCTGGAACCACAGGTGTGCACCCACAAAACTCGGCTTATTGGTTGAGATGAGGAGTTGGGGTGGGGAGGTGGTCTCGAACCCCAGTCCCCAGCTCTGCCACTGAGATCAGTCCCAGCAACTCGGCGCCCCCGCAATAGGCCCACAGGACTCTATTCTGCCCGCCCCATCTGTTCCTGGGCCGGCGCGGGCTGTGAATCCGAGACTTTATTCTCCAGGAGGGGTTGGCGGCCGGTCGGGGCGGGGCCTGCGGCGGTCGCGTGAGCGCCGGGGGGCGGGGCTTGTGGCGGCCACGTGTGCGCGGGAAGCAGGAAGTGGCGGCGCAGCGGAGCCGGCGGGGCCCATGGAAGCGGCCGGGGGCGGCCGGGGCGCCCTCGTGAGTCGGCTTTACCCTCCTTCCGCGTCTGCGGTGGGGCCGAAGGACCGGGGCCCGCAGTACAAGAGAATGCGCCCTGGAGCTGGAGGAGCGCCCCGGGGCCGGAGGGTCTGGGAAGCCCCCCCCCCCGGAGGCTCTGCGGGCAGCCGGGGCACGAGAGGACCCCACTCCCCCCGGGAGGGCCGCGGACGGCCAGGACGCGCGGGCCTCGGGCCTCGGGCCTCCTCCTTCGTCCCGCCTGGTGGGGTGGGGGCCCGGGAGCCGAGGCGGCTGCGGTCCAGCTGCATCGAGGCCCCTCCCACTCACTCCAGGACTTAACCTGGGAATCTGGTTAGACCTGCAGCGGGTCTGGGCGACCCCCCCCCCCCCCGGGATGGGGCATCTCTTAATCAGGTCCTGGGTCTGCAGCTCTGGTTTGAGTGGCGGGGTGCTGGAGAACTTGTCCAAGTCCTACCCGCCCACACCTCAGTCCTGCTGGCTTCCACTCGGGGGGCGGGGGGTCCAGGCTCAGGTGTGTGTGTGTGTGTGTGTGTATCACTGAGGCCCAGGCAGTGCCCCATCCCACCCTGCAACAACACCACCATTTCATCTTCCCAGGTGACGTTCACAAGGCGAGCAACAGGTTTAAAGGAAGGGAAAAGGAAAAACAAATGTCTCCTTAGCGAGTATCACCTCCTGGGGCTGCTGTAGCAGAATGTGCAGGTGGATGAAGTGGTGTTGCCTTCTATTTATTTTATTTTTGTGTTGATACTGGGGCTTGAATTTGGGGCCTTTCATTCTTGCTTGCCTTTTCCACTCATGGCTGGCAAATACCATTCGAGTCACATCTCCACTTCCAGCTTTTTTGCTGGCAAAAAAAATAGGAGATAAAGAGTTTCAATAGTTTGTCTTGCCTGGGCAGGCTTCAAACCTCAGATCCTCATCCTCACATTTCCGCCACACTGAGTAAGCACCAGTACGAGGTGATACTGGACTTTGAACTCACTAGCTTGCTTAGTGAATGCTCTACCACTCCAGTCACGCTGCCAGCCTGGCTCTTTGCTAGCTATTTTTGGAGATGAAGTCTCATGGACTTTTATGCCCCAGCTGGCTTCCAACCGTGATCCTCCTGAGTAGCTACTGTGACAGGCATGAGCTACTGTTGACATTGGCTTTTTTTTTTAAGGATTCTTTTTTGTGCTAATTCATAGTAGTTTATGATATTAATATCCAGCCCAGGAGGAAATATGTGCCCCGTTATGTGAGCAAGCTGCTTTGGCTGTGCAGTGGCTGGTTCACTTCCTGGTCTCCATGTTAGAAACACCTTTTGTTGTCTTGGGACTCTAATAATGGCCTTGCCAGCCCTATGCAGGGCAGGACTCACTTGCCAGCTCTTAGTCCGGTAGAAGTTGGTCCCCTGTAAGTGAGGTGCTTCCCATTTTCTTACAGAAGGGATCCCCCACAGGAATGGATTAAGAGTCTGATGAAGAAGTCCGGGGTTTCCCCTGAGATTCCATACTTCTAAGCAGCTCCCAAGGGGCACTTGTGCTGCTGGGTTCTTGGACCATCTTGAAACAACAGATGGAAGAGACTTCTCTGAGGGGCGCTGGCTTGCATCTCCTCTGTTAAATGCTGTTCCTCGTGGAGTGACAGGATGTGGCCTTGGACTTCCTTTGTGTCCCCTTCTCAGATGCTTAGTTATTAAAGGGGAGTAGGAGCACCTGAGGGCTTCCTCCTGTCCCTAGCCCACAGAATCCACTTTGACTTTGGCTTTGTTGGTTCTTTTCAGAAGTTATCAAAGGCACATTGGACTACAGAAAGAACCAAAGGTGTTTGTATTCTGACCAGTCTTAGGTGATGAGAACTCAGAGGGTGATAGCTCTGCGCCTGTCTTTGGAAATGTTGGAAATTTTATCTGCAAGCAGCTAGATGTAGGTGATGTGTGTAATGTTCCAGATATTTTATTTCTGGGGGCAGTAATGGGGTTTGAAGTCAGGTCATTGTGCTTGCTGGGCTGGTGTTCTACCACTGAGCCACACCTTCAGCTCTTTCTTCCTTGGTTATTATTTTTGTACCAGTACTGAGGCTTGAACTCAGGGCCTGAGTGCTGTCCCTGAGCTTTTTTTTGCTTAAGGCTGGTGCTCTACTACTTGAGCCACAGCTTTGCTGTTGGAGATAAGAGTCTTACAGACTTTTCTGCTTAGGCTGGCTTTGAACTGCCATCATCAGATCTCAGCTTCCTGACTAGCTAGGAGTATATGTGTGAGCCACTGGCACCTGGTGCCTTGATTATTTTTATGATGAGATCTTGCTTCCTGCCCAGGCATATCCCTGAGCCACTCTTTGCCTAATTTAGGCCTCTTGTTGTTGCTGGGTTCATAGGTTTGTGCCATTATATTAGCTTCTTAGGTTGAAATGAAAGCTTGTGACTTTTTCTGCCTGCAATCATGATTCTCCCAGTTTCAGCCTCCCACATATCTTGAGATGACACATACGAGCTACTACACTCAGCTGTGGGTTGAGAAAGAGTCTTGAGAACTTTACTGCCTAGGCTGGCCTCAAACCATGATCCTTCCATTCTCAGCTTCTCAATAGCTCGGATTACAGGCATAAGCCACCAGCTTAGTCAGATGTCTTAGTTTAAAAGCAAACACAGTACACTCCTTTAGGCTGACTTGTCAAGATGATGATGCAAAGAGTGGCTTCTAAAATATGATCTGTTTTCTTTAATTGGTATTGAGGCCATGTTGGGCTGTGTTTAGATTAGGGGACCACATTTTAAGTCCATAACATGCTCTTTTTCTCAGTTTTCCTAGCACTGGTGCTGAGCAGAGCCTCACCTGGGCCCACAGTCGTTCCTAGGTTTGAACCTGGCTAAGCTCCATGGCATAGGCCCTGTCCTCCTTCTCTGGTTTCATTCAGACTCAGGAGGGGTGGTGCCTTTGCTCTTGATTTGCAGGCCCAGGGCTTCTGTCTGTCTTGTGCCAGCCTTGGCAGAACTGGCCAGGTGGGGTCAGATCCAGCCAGCCCTGTGGGTACTGAAGGCCAGGGGTAGCTGAATGAGGCCTTTGAGTTGAAGTCTTGAGACCCCGTGTTTGTGTACCAGAGCACAGGGCTGTTCAACAAGTGGTTTTCTCTGCTCTGGAACTTTCCATAGGGAGAGGTGTAACTTGCTATGGCTTCAGAACTAGGATTTTCAGCATGTTAAACTCTGGTGGGGATTCTCTGGGCCTAGACAAGAAGGAAGGACACTCCTCTTTCTTGGTGGGCAGTGGCTTTAGGTCAGCTTCATCGCAGATGAGATGCTGCATTGGCCAAGGGTGCTGCCATTCGTGTCTGTTTTCTTGTCCTCACCTGTCCTGCCCAGGTAAGCTGGCTCCTTCTGAGTCAGCAAAGCCCGTTTGCCAGGAATGCTGACTGTGGAAAAGCATCACCTCTGTTTTTAAGCCACAGGATAGAAAAGATGAGGGAGCCCGGCCATACGAGCAGCAGAGGTGCGTGTGCAGATGGGAGGGGTTGAGGAAAGCCTCCCTACGCAAGTTGGCATCAGGTGGGCCATACAGGATGCTCTGGGTTCTGGTGCTGGAGCTATGGAAGGAAGGAATTCCAGGATGGAAGTACATGAGCAGAGACTCGGGGTAGGACTGGCTGCAGCTTGGTGAAGGTGTCACAGAATTAAGCTGCGGTATGGTACCTGGGTGGGGACAGTGGAGACTTAGGCTCCAAGAGCCCATGGAGAGATGGAAGCGGAACTTACCCTGCAGCCAGCCAGGGACTGCTGAGGGGTGATTGGAAAGTAGATGGAAGAGGTTTAAAGAGGAATTAGAGCCTGCCACTTGTGTCTGCAGGAGACAGGATAACTGACAGGACAGTTTGACAGGTCTTCTGGAGCCCTCTTTCTTCCTCCAGGCTACACAATCTACATTCGCCGAGCTTTTTTAAAATTTAATTTTTGTTTTAATTTTGGCTGCAGGTACTGGGGCGTAAGCTCAGGGCTTCTTACTTGGCTTTTGCATTCATGGCTGGCTCACTGCCATTTGAGCCACACCTTCAGTCCAGCTCTTTTGCTTGTTAATTGGAGATAAGAGTCTCACAGACTTTTTTGTGTAGGTTGTCTCTGACCAGCAATCCTCAGGAGAAGCTAGGACTAAAGATGTGAGCCGTTGGTGCCTGAGATTTCTTCTATTTAGGAATTACTTCTCAACGTAGCAACCTCTTATGAGGCTTCTATGTCCCTCTCCCCCCTCCCCCTGCCCCCCTCCTATCAGGATTGGGGCTTGAACTCAGGGCCTCTTGCTCTTGCTTGAGCCATACATCTACTTCTGTTTTTTTGCTGGTTACTTGGAGATAAGAGTCTGACACATTTTTCTGCCTGGACTGGTTTTGAACCTCAATCCTCAGATCTTAACCTCCTGAGTAGCTGGAATTACAGGTATGAGCCACCAGTGCCTGGCCTTCTGTGGCCTCTCCTTTCAGAGTTAGATGACTTCTAGTGCCTGGGAACCTGAGGAGTTAGATATTGGTCAAGGGATCCCAGCCTAGTGTGACAGGCATGCATACTGCCACCCCAGATGGAGGCCAACCCAGGCAGGGGGGCTAGGACATGTGATGGCTGACCTCTGGCTCTTCTGCCCACAGCTGTGTCAAGCATGCTTCAAGGCTACAGCTCAGTATTCCAGGCCTTACTGGGGACCTTCTTCACCTGGGCTCTGACAGCAGCTGGAGCTGCTCTTGTCTTCATATTCTCTTCTGGACAGGTGAGGAACTTTTGGCTTGACTTGGGTTGTAGAAGTTCTTGGGGACCCTGGCACAGGCTGTGAAACCAGCCCTCTCTGTGCAGTATCCCTGGCTGCACTTGCAGGTGATGGTGGTCAGGTTTGTCCTTGTGGTACCTGGTTGCTAACATGGGCTTTGAACAGCCTTCATCCCTCCCCTGCCTCTCTTCTCACAGCCGATGGCAGTGAGAAACCAGTAAGTCAGCCTCCTCTCACCCATTGCTTTGGTCCTTGCTTACCTGTAATTTCTTCAGGCCTGAAGTAGGCTGTGTTACTGACCAGTCCATGGGGGTGGGGAAGGATCTGCTTCCTTTCTCGTCTGCGCAGCTTTTTGTGGCTTTTCATCCCTTGGGTGAGTACAGAATAGCCCACCTCCCTTTCCCCCTGAAGACCGTTAACCTATCCACCCCTATCCCACTCATCTTTCCTGTATCCCCTTCATACTCTCAGTACTCTCAGGCCCTGTGTGCACCTCTATCCCTCACATCTCTCTCTCCCTCTACACCCCACATCTTTAAATCCCTACTACCCAACTCGACATTCACCCATAGCCCCCTCTACCCCATACACCCTGTACAACCCACATTCACCTATGCCTGAGATTCTGCTCTCCCCACCCCTAGCTCCCTCTGTCCCCAGTCCCTGCATTGTTCAACTCGCACCTGTAGAACTTTTAGGGGCAAGCTGGGCACTGGTGGCTCAGGCCTGTAATCCTAGCTACTCAGGAGGCTGAGATCTGAGGATTGAGGTTCAAAGCCAGCCCATGCAGGAAAGTCCATGAGACTCTTTATCTCCAGTTAACCACCAGAAAACTGGAAGTGACGCTGTGGCTCAAGTGGTGGAGTGCTTGCCTTGAGGTGAAGAGCTGAGGGTCAGACAGTGCCCAGGCCCAGAGTTCAAGCCCCAAAACTGCAAGAAAGAGAGAGAGAGAGAGAGAGAGAGAGAGAGAGAGAGAGAGAGAGAGAGAGAGAGAGAGAGAGGGAGGGAGGGAGGGAGGGAGGAGGGAGGGAAAGAAAGAAAAAAAGAAAAAAGAACTCTTAGGGATTGCATGTGAGTAACTGACTTCAGTCTATTTTGACCCACTGAGTGATGGATCTGAGAAGGAAAACAGGAAGTTGGCAAGGCAGGCATCTGCATTAAAGACCAATCATGTAGACGCCAGTCTCAATGATGAGATCCTGTCTCCACACACTGCCTGCCTCCTCATCTCTTGGAGGTGGTTGGAACCAACCCATCAGTTCAAACTACACAGCCTGGCAACTTGGAGGGCCAGGATGCCCAGAGATGTCATCGTTCACAGAAATAGACAGGAGAATGAAGGTTGTTGGGGCAGGAAGAGGATGAGAGGATGATACATTGTTGTTGACTGGGTATAGAGTTGTGCACATGGCTGGCCCATTTCACTACTGTAATGTCCTTTGGGCTCACTCGAGATGTCCTTTGTGCCAGAATTTACTTCATTTTTAATGCTGAGAATATTCCATTGTATGTACATTCCACATTTTATTTCTCTGTTCTTGTACAGATTGACACTAAAAACAATTTGTGTGTGTGTGTGTGTGTGTGTATTGGTGCTAGGACTAGAACTTAGGGCCTGGAGACTGAATGTTTTCCACTTAAGGCTGGCACTCTGTTACTTGAGCCACAGCTCCACTTCCAGCTTTTTTGGTGGCTAATTGGAAATGAGTTTCATAGACTTTCCTGCCTGGACTGGGTTTGAACCATGATCCTCAAATCTCAGTTTCATGAGTATCTGGGATTACAAGTATAAACTACCAAAGCTCCTCCCTTCCCTCCCCTCCCCTCAGGGACTGTTGATGGTCTTGAGTTTTTTGTTCAAGCCTGGCACTCTGTCACTTGAGCTACACCTCCACTTCTGGCTTTTTGGTGGTTAATTGGAAGTAAGAATGCCATGGGCTGGTTTTGAACCATGATACTCTTATCAGCTCAGGTGTGAGCCAGTGGTTGTCCTGGGCTTTCTGGTTTTCTTTTGACCCAGGATACCTCCTCTTGTCCCTAGAAAATTGAAACATCTTTTCCTTTTCAGAGGCGGATCCTAGATGGAAGTCTCGGCTTTGCTGCAGGGGTAAGTTGCATGTAGCAGGGGAAATGTTGATAGAGACATGTCTATTGTGGCCTTTCCGTGCCATGGGCTATTACCAGTTTGTTCCCTCATGATCGAGATGTGTCTAGTTCTTTCTCTAAGTGCTAATGCTCTGCCTTCCTGTCCCCAGTCATATTTATTTTCCAGTTGATTGATGCTCCTGCCTCTCTGATAGTGAAAGAGTGCCGCTTGGCAGCTGCCTAAAGACTTGGGAAATTAGGTAATATTTAGGAACGGCTTAGCATGGACCCAGCATGATACATAGTTAGGACTAATTAAATGTCCACTTTCTAGCCGGGCGCTGGTGGCTCACGCCTGTAATCCTAGCTACTCAGGAGGCTGAGATCTGAGGATCGCGGTTCAAAGCCAGCCTGGGCAGGAGAGACCGTGAGACTCCTATCTCCAATAAACCACCAGAAAAACCGGAAGTGGCGCTGTAGCTCAAGTGGTAGAGCGCTCGCCTTGAGCT